>NW_027194646.1:1200000-1539022 GCF_032444005.1 Ranitomeya imitator
ACACTCTATACCCTACACTCTATGCCCTATACTCTATACCCTACACTCTATACCCTACACTCTACACTCTATACCCTACACTCTATACCCTACACTCTATACCCTACACTCTACACTCTATACCCTACACTCTATACCCTACACTCTACACTCTATGCCCTACACTCTACACTCTATACCCTACACTCTACACTCTATACCCTACACTCTACACTCTATACCCTACACTCTATACCCTGAACTCTATACCCTACACTCTACACTCTATACCCTACACTCTATACCCTACACTCTACACCCTGCACTCTATACCCTACACACTATACCCTACACTTTACACTCTATACCCTACACTCTATACCCTACACTCTATACCCTACACTCTATACCCTACACTCTATACCCTACACTCTACACTCTATACCCTACACTCTATAGCCTACACTCTACAATCTATACCCTACACTCTATACCCTACACTCTATACCCTACAGTCTATACCCTACACTCGATACCCTACACTCTACACTCTATACCTTACACTCTACACTCTATTCCCTACACTCTATACCCTACACTCTATACCCTACACTCTATACCCTACACTCTATACCCTACACTCTACACCCTACACTCTATACCCTACACTCTATACCATACACTCTATACCCTACACTCTACACTTTATACCCTACACTCTATACCCTACACTCTATACCCTACAGTCTATACCCTACACTCTATACCCTACACTCTACACTCTATACCTTACACTCTACACTCTATTCCCTACACTCTATACCCTACACTCTATACCCTACACTCTATACCCTACACTCTATACCCTACACTCTACACCCTACACTCTATAC
Source organism: Ranitomeya imitator (assembly GCF_032444005.1). Classification (NCBI taxonomy): domain Eukaryota; kingdom Metazoa; phylum Chordata; class Amphibia; order Anura; family Dendrobatidae; genus Ranitomeya; species Ranitomeya imitator. The sequence continues at coordinate 1,200,873 of NW_027194646.1, forward strand.
CCTACACTCTATACCCTACACTCTATACCCTACACTCTACACTCTATACCTTACACTCTACACTCTATTCCCTACACTCTATACCCTACACTCTATACCCTACACTCTATACCCTACACTCTACACCCTACACTCTATACCCTACACTCTATACCATACACTCTATACCCTACACTCTACACTCTATACCTTACACTCTACACTCTATTCCCTACATTCTATACCCTACACTCTATACCCTACACTCTATACCCTACACTCTATACCCTACACTCTACACCCTACACTCTATACCATACACTCTATACCCTACACTCTATACCCTACACTCTACACCCTACACTCTATACCCTACACTCTATACCATACACCCTATACCCTACACTCTACACTCTATACCCTACACTCTATACCCTACACTCTACACTCTCTACCCTACACTCTATACCCTACAATCTATACCCTACACTCTATACCCTACACTATACACTCTATACCCTACACTCTACACTCTATACCCTACACTCTATACCCTACACTCTATACCCTACACTCTGTACCCTACACTCTATACCCTACACTCTACACTCTATACCGTACACTCTATACCCTACACTCAATACCCTACACTCTACACCCTACACTCTATACCCTACACTCTATACCCTACACTCTACACTCTATACCCTACACTCTACACTCTATACCCTACACTCTATACCCTACACTCTATACCCTACACTCTATACCCTACACTCTACACTCTATGCCCTACACTCTACACTCTATACCCTACACTCTACACTCTATACCCTACACTCTACACTCTATACCCTACACTCTATACCCTACACTCTATACCCTACACTCTACACTCTATACCTTACACTCTACACTCTATTCCCTACACTCTATACCCTACACTCTATACCATACACTCTATACCCTACACTCTACACCCTACACTCTATACCCTACACTCTATACCCTACACTCTATACCCTACACTCTACACTCTATACCTTACACTCTACACTCTATTCCCTACACTCTATGCCCTACACTCTATACCCTACACTCTATACCCTACACTCTATACCCTAGACTCTACACTCTCTACCCTACACTCTCTACCCTACACTCTATACCCTACACTCTATACCCTACACTCTACACTCTATACCTTACACTCTACACTCTATTCCCTACACTCTATGCCCTACACTCTATACCCTACACTCTATACCCTACACTCTATACCCTAGACTCTACACTCTCTACCCTACACTCTCTACCCTACACTCTATACCCTACACTCTATACCCTACACTCTACACTCTATACCCTACACTCTACACTCTATACCCTACACTCTATACCCTACACTCTATACCCTACACTCTACACTCTATACCCTACACTCTATACCCTACACTCTACACTCTATACCCTACACTCTATACCCTACACTCTATGCCCTATACTCTATACCCTACACTCTATACCCTACACTCTACACTCTATACCCTACACTCTATACCCTACACTCTATACCCTACACTCTACACTCTATACCCTACACTCTATACCCTACACTCTACACTCTATGCCCTACACTCTACACTCTATACCCTACACTCTACACTCTATACCCTACACTCTACACTCTATACCCTACACTCTATACCCTGAACTCTATACCCTACACTCTACACTCTATACCCTACACTCTATACTCTACACTCTACACCCTGCACTCTATACCCTACACACTATACCCTACACTTTACACTCTATACCCTACACTCTATACCCTACACTCTATACCCTACACTCTATACCCTACACTCTATACCCTACACTCTACACTCTATACCCTACACTCTATAGCCTACACTCTACAATCTATACCCTACACTCTATACCCTACACTCTATACCCTACAGTCTATACCCTACACTCGATACCCTACACTCTACACTCTATACCTTACACTCTACACTCTATTCCCTACACTCTATACCCTACACTCTATACCCTACACTCTATACCCTACACTCTATACCCTACACTCTACACCCTACACTCTATACCCTACACTCTATACCATACACTCTATACCCTACACTCTACACTTTATACCCTACACTCTATACCCTACACTCTATACCCTACAGTCTATACCCTACACTCTATACCCTACACTCTACACTCTATACCTTACACTCTACACTCTATTCCCTACACTCTATACCCTACACTCTATACCCTACACTCTATACCCTACACTCTATACCCTACACTCTACACCCTACACTCTATACCCTACACTCTATACCCTACACTCTATACCCTACACTCTACACTCTATACCTTACACTCTACACTCTATTCCCTACACTCTATACCCTACACTCTATACCCTACACTCTACACCCTACACTCTATACCCTACACTCTATACCATACACTCTATACCCTACACTCTACACTCTATACCTTACACTCTACACTCTATTCCCTACATTCTATACCCTACACTCTATACCCTACACTCTATACCCTACACTCTATACCCTACACTCTACACCCTACACTCTATACCATACACTCTATACCCTACACTCTATACCCTACACTCTACACCCTACACTCTATACCCTACACTCTATACCATACACTCTATACCCTACACTCTACACTCTATACTCTACACTCTATACCCTACACTCTACACTCTCTACCCTACACTCTATACCCTACAATCTAAACCCTACACTCTATACCCTACACTCTACACTCTATACCCTACACTCTACACTCTATACCCTACACTCTATACCCTACACTCTATACCCTACACTCTGTACCCTACACTCTATACCCTACACTCTACACTCTATACCCTACACTCTATACCCTACACTCTATACCCTACACTCTACACCCTACACTCTATACCCTACACTCTATACCATACACTCTATACCCTACACTCTATACCCTACACTCTACACCCTACACTCTATACCCTACACTCTATACCATACACTCTATACCCTACACTCTACACTCTATACCCTGCACTCTATACCCTACACTCTACACTCTCTACCCTACACTCTATACCCTACACTCTATACCCTACACTCTATACCCTACACTCTATACCCTACACTCTACACTCTATACCTTACACTCTACACTCTATTCCCTACACTCTATACCCTACACTCTATACCCTACACTCTATACCCTACACTCTACACCCTACACTCTATACCCTACACTCTATACCATACACTCTATACCCTACACTCTACACTCTATACCTTACACTCTACACTCTATTCCCTACATTCTATACCCTACACTCTATACCCTACACTCTATACCCTACACTCTATACCCTACACTCTACACCCTACACTCTATACCATACACTCTATACCCTACACTCTATACCCTACACTCTACACCCTACACTCTATACCCTACACTCTATACCATACACCCTATACCCTACACTCTACACTCTATACCCTACACTCTATACCCTACACTCTACACTCTCTACCCTACACTCTATACCCTACAATCTATACCCTACACTCTATACCCTACACTATACACTCTATACCCTACACTCTACACTCTATACCCTACACTCTATACCCTACACTCTATACCCTACACTCTGTACCCTACACTCTATACCCTACACTCTACACTCTATACCGTACACTCTATACCCTACACTCAATACCCTACACTCTACACCCTACACTCTATACCCTACACTCTATACCCTACACTCTACACTCTATACCCTACACTCTACACTCTATACCCTACACTCTATACCCTACACTCTATACCCTACACTCTATACCCTACACTCTACACTCTATGCCCTACACTCTACACTCTATACCCTACACTCTACACTCTATACCCTACACTCTACACTCTATACCCTACACTCTATACCCTACACTCTATACCCTACACTCTACACTCTATACCTTACACTCTACACTCTATTCCCTACACTCTATACCCTACACTCTATACCATACACTCTATACCCTACACTCTACACCCTACACTCTATACCCTACACTCTATACCCTACACTCTATACCCTACACTCTACACTCTATACCTTACACTCTACACTCTATTCCCTACACTCTATGCCCTACACTCTATACCCTACACTCTATACCCTACACTCTATACCCTAGACTCTACACTCTCTACCCTACACTCTCTACCCTACACTCTATACCCTACACTCTATACCCTACACTCTACACTCTATACCTTACACTCTACACTCTATTCCCTACACTCTATGCCCTACACTCTATACCCTACACTCTATACCCTACACTCTATACCCTAGACTCTACACTCTCTACCCTACACTCTCTACCCTACACTCTATACCCTACACTCTATACCCTACACTCTACACTCTATACCCTACACTCTACACTCTATACCCTACACTCTATACCCTACACTCTATACCCTACACTCTATACCCTACACTCTACACTCTATACCCTACACTCTATACCCTACACTCTACACTCTATACCCTACACTCTATACCCTACACTCTATGCCCTATACTCTATACCCTACACTCTATACCCTACACTCTACACTCTATACCCTACACTCTATACCCTACACTCTATACCCTACACTCTACACTCTATACCCTACACTCTATACCCTACACTCTACACTCTATGCCCTACACTCTACACTCTATACCCTACACTCTACACTCTATACCCTACACTCTACACTCTATACCCTACACTCTATACCCTGAACTCTATACCCTACACTCTACACTCTATACCCTACACTCTATACCCTACACTCTATACCCTACACTCTACACCCTACACTCTATACCCTACACTCTATACCATACACTCTATACCCTACACTCTACACTCTATACCTTACACTCTACACTCTATTCCCTACATTCTATACCCTACACTCTATACCCTACACTCTATACCCTACACTCTATACCCTACACTCTACACCCTACACTCTATACCATACACTCTATACCCTACACTCTATACCCTACACTCTACACCCTACACTCTATACCCTACACTCTATACCATACACCCTATACCCTACACTCTACACTCTATACCCTACACTCTATACCCTACACTCTACACTCTCTACCCTACACTCTATACCCTACAATCTATACCCTACACTCTATACCCTACACTATACACTCTATACCCTACACTCTACACTCTATACCCTACACTCTATACCCTACACTCTATACCCTACACTCTGTACCCTACACTCTATACCCTACACTCTACACTCTATACCGTACACTCTATACCCTACACTCAATACCCTACACTCTACACCCTACACTCTATACCCTACACTCTATACCCTACACTCTACACTCTATACCCTACACTCTACACTCTATACCCTACACTCTATACCCTACACTCTATACCCTACACTCTATACCCTACACTCTACACTCTATGCCCTACACTCTACACTCTATACCCTACACTCTACACTCTATACCCTACACTCTACACTCTATACCCTACACTCTATACCCTACACTCTATACCCTACACTCTACACTCTATACCTTACACTCTACACTCTATTCCCTACACTCTATACCCTACACTCTATACCATACACTCTATACCCTACACTCTACACCCTACACTCTATACCCTACACTCTATACCCTACACTCTATACCCTACACTCTACACTCTATACCTTACACTCTACACTCTATTCCCTACACTCTATGCCCTACACTCTATACCCTACACTCTATACCCTACACTCTATACCCTAGACTCTACACTCTCTACCCTACACTCTCTACCCTACACTCTATACCCTACACTCTATACCCTACACTCTACACTCTATACCTTACACTCTACACTCTATTCCCTACACTCTATGCCCTACACTCTATACCCTACACTCTATACCCTACACTCTATACCCTAGACTCTACACTCTCTACCCTACACTCTCTACCCTACACTCTATACCCTACACTCTATACCCTACACTCTACACTCTATACCCTACACTCTACACTCTATACCCTACACTCTATACCCTACACTCTATACCCTACACTCTATACCCTACACTCTACACTCTATACCCTACACTCTATACCCTACACTCTACACTCTATACCCTACACTCTATACCCTACACTCTATGCCCTATACTCTATACCCTACACTCTATACCCTACACTCTACACTCTATACCCTACACTCTATACCCTACACTCTATACCCTACACTCTACACTCTATACCCTACACTCTATACCCTACACTCTACACTCTATGCCCTACACTCTACACTCTATACCCTACACTCTACACTCTATACCCTACACTCTACACTCTATACCCTACACTCTATACCCTGAACTCTATACCCTACACTCTACACTCTATACCCTACACTCTATACCCTACACTCTATACCCTACACTCTACACCCTACACTCTATACCCTACACTCTATACCATACACTCTATACCCTACACTCTACACTCTATACCTTACACTCTACACTCTATTCCCTACATTCTATACCCTACACTCTATACCCTACACTCTATACCCTACACTCTATACCCTACACTCTACACCCTACACTCTATACCATACACTCTATACCCTACACTCTATACCCTACACTCTACACCCTACACTCTATACCCTACACTCTATACCATACACCCTATACCCTACACTCTACACTCTATACCCTACACTCTATACCCTACACTCTACACTCTCTACCCTACACTCTATACCCTACAATCTATACCCTACACTCTATACCCTACACTATACACTCTATACCCTACACTCTACACTCTATACCCTACACTCTATACCCTACACTCTATACCCTACACTCTGTACCCTACACTCTATACCCTACACTCTACACTCTATACCGTACACTCTATACCCTACACTCAATACCCTACACTCTACACCCTACACTCTATACCCTACACTCTATACCCTACACTCTACACTCTATACCCTACACTCTACACTCTATACCCTACACTCTATACCCTACACTCTATACCCTACACTCTATACCCTACACTCTACACTCTATGCCCTACACTCTACACTCTATACCCTACACTCTACACTCTATACCCTACACTCTACACTCTATACCCTACACTCTATACCCTACACTCTATACCCTACACTCTACACTCTATACCTTACACTCTACACTCTATTCCCTACACTCTATACCCTACACTCTATACCATACACTCTATACCCTACACTCTACACCCTACACTCTATACCCTACACTCTATACCCTACACTCTATACCCTACACTCTACACTCTATACCTTACACTCTACACTCTATTCCCTACACTCTATGCCCTACACTCTATACCCTACACTCTATACCCTACACTCTATACCCTAGACTCTACACTCTCTACCCTACACTCTCTACCCTACACTCTATACCCTACACTCTATACCCTACACTCTACACTCTATACCTTACACTCTACACTCTATTCCCTACACTCTATGCCCTACACTCTATACCCTACACTCTATACCCTACACTCTATACCCTAGACTCTACACTCTCTACCCTACACTCTCTACCCTACACTCTATACCCTACACTCTATACCCTACACTCTACACTCTATACCCTACACTCTACACTCTATACCCTACACTCTATACCCTACACTCTATACCCTACACTCTATACCCTACACTCTACACTCTATACCCTACACTCTATACCCTACACTCTACACTCTATACCCTACACTCTATACCCTACACTCTATGCCCTATACTCTATACCCTACACTCTATACCCTACACTCTACACTCTATACCCTACACTCTATACCCTACACTCTATACCCTACACTCTACACTCTATACCCTACACTCTATACCCTACACTCTACACTCTATGCCCTACACTCTACACTCTATACCCTACACTCTACACTCTATACCCTACACTCTACACTCTATACCCTACACTCTATACCCTGAACTCTATACCCTACACTCTACACTCTATACCCTACACTCTATACCCTACACTCTACACCCTGCACTCTATACCCTACACACTATACCCTACACTTTACACTCTATACCCTACACTCTATACCCTACACTCTATACCCTACACTCTATACCCTACACTCTATACCCTACACTCTACACTCTATACCCTACACTCTATAGCCTACACTCTACAATCTATACCCTACACTCTATACCCTACACTCTATACCCTACAGTCTATACCCTACACTCGATACCCTACACTCTACACTCTATACCTTACACTCTACACTCTATTCCCTACACTCTATACCCTACACTCTATACCCTACACTCTATACCCTACACTCTATACCCTACACTCTACACCCTACACTCTATACCCTACACTCTATACCATACACTCTATACCCTACACTCTACACTTTATACCCTACACTCTATACCCTACACTCTATACCCTACAGTCTATACCCTACACTCTATACCCTACACTCTACACTCTATACCTTACACTCTACACTCTATTCCCTACACTCTATACCCTACACTCTATACCCTACACTCTATACCCTACACTCTATACCCTACACTCTACACCCTACACTCTATACCCTACACTCTATACCCTACACTCTATACCCTACACTCTACACTCTATACCTTACACTCTACACTCTATTCCCTACACTCTATACCCTACACTCTATACCCTACACTCTACACCCTACACTCTATACCCTACACTCTATACCATACACTCTATACCCTACACTCTACACTCTATACCTTACACTCTACACTCTATTCCCTACATTCTATACCCTACACTCTATACCCTACACTCTATACCCTACACTCTATACCCTACACTCTACACCCTACACTCTATACCATACACTCTATACCCTACACTCTATACCCTACACTCTACACCCTACACTCTATACCCTACACTCTATACCATACACTCTATACCCTACACTCTACACTCTATACTCTACACTCTATACCCTACACTCTACACTCTCTACCCTACACTCTATACCCTACAATCTAAACCCTACACTCTATACCCTACACTCTACACTCTATACCCTACACTCTACACTCTATACCCTACACTCTATACCCTACACTCTATACCCTACACTCTGTACCCTACACTCTATACCCTACACTCTACACTCTATACCCTACACTCTATACCCTACACTCTATACCCTACACTCTACACCCTACACTCTATACCCTACACTCTATACCATACACTCTATACCCTACACTCTATACCCTACACTCTACACCCTACACTCTATACCCTACACTCTATACCATACACTCTATACCCTACACTCTACACTCTATACCCTGCACTCTATACCCTACACTCTACACTCTCTACCCTACACTCTATACCCTACACTCTATACCCTACACTCTATACCCTACACTCTACACTCTATACCTTACACTCTACACTCTATTCCCTACACTCTATACCCTACACTCTACACCCTACACTCTATACCGTACACTTTATACCATACACTCTATACCCTACACTCTACACTCTATACCCTACACTCTACACCCTACACTCTATACCCTACACTCTAATCCTTACACTCTACACTCTATACCCTACACTCTATACCCTACACTCTACACTCTATGCCCTACACTCTACACTCTATACCTTACACTCTACACTCTATTCCCTACACTCCATGCCCTACACTCTATACCCTACACTCTATACCATACACTCTATACCCTACACTCTACACCCTACACTCTATACCCTACACTCTATACCATACACTCTATACCCTACACTCTACACTCTATACCCTACACTCTACACCCTACACTCTATGCCCTACACTCTAATCCCTACACTCTACACTCTATACCCTACACTCTATACCCTACACTCTCTACCCTACACTCTACACTCTCTACCCTACACTCTCTACCCTACACTCTATACCCTACACTCTATACCCTACACTCTACACTCTATACCCTACACTCTACACTCTATACCCTACACTCTATACCCTACACTCTATACCCTACACTCTACACTCTATACCCTACACTCTATACCCTACACTCTATACCCTACACTCTACACTCTAAACCCTACACTCTATACCCTACACTCTATGCCCTATACTCTATACCCTACACTCTATACCCTACACTCTACACTCTATACCCTACACTCTATACCCTACACTCTATACCCTACACTCTACACTCTATACCCTACACTCTATACCCTACACTCTACACTCTATGCCCTACACTCTACACTCTATACCCTACACTCTACACTCTATACCCTACACTCTACACTCTATACCCTACACTCTATACCCTACACTCTATACCCTACACTCTACACTCTATACCCTACACTCTACACCCTACACTCTATACCCTACACTCTAATCCCTACACTCTACACTCTATACCCTACACTCTATACCTTACACTCTATACCCTACACTCTACACTCTCTACCCTACACTCTATACCCTACACTCTATACCCTACACTCTATACCCTACACTCTACACTCTATACCCTACACTCTACACTCTATACCCTACACTCTATACCCTACACTCTATACCCTACACTCTATACCCTACACTCTACACTCTATGCCCTACACTCTACACTCTATACCCTACACTCTGCACTCTATACCCTACACTCTACACTCTATACCCTACACTCTATACCCTACACTCTATACCCTACACTCTACACTCTATGCCCTACACTCTACACTCTATATCTTACACTCTACACTCTATTCCCTACACTCTATGCCCTACACTCTATACCCTACACTCTATACCCTACACTCTATACCCTACACTCTACACCCTACACTCTATACCCTACACTCTATACCATACACTCTATACCCTACACTCTACACTCTATACCCTACACTCTACACCCTACACTCTATACCCTACACTCTAATCCCTACACTCTACACTCTATACCCTACACTCTATACCCTACACTCTATACCCTACACTCTACACTCTCTACCCTACACTCTATACCCTACACTCTATACCCTACGCTCTACACTCTAAACCCTACACTCTACACTCTATACCCTACACTCTATACCCTACACTCTATACCCTACACTCTACACTCTATACCCTACACTCTATACCCTACACTCTATACCCTACACTCTACACTCTATACCCTACACTCTATACCCTACACTCTATGCCCTATACTCTATACCCTACACTCTATACCCTACACTCTACACTCTATACCCTACAATCTATACCCTACACTCTATACCCTACACTCTACACTCTATACCCTACACTCTATACCCTACACTCTACACTCTATGCCCTACACTCTACACTCTATACCCTACACTCTACACTCTATACCCTACACTCTACACTCTATACCCTACACTCTATACCCTACACTCTATACCCTATACTCTATACCCTACACTCTACACTCTATGCCCTACACTCTACACTCTATACCTTACACTCTACACTCTATTCCCTACACTCTATACCCTACACTCTATACCCTACACTCTATACCCTACACTCTACACCCTACACTCTATACCCTACACTCTATACCATACACTCTATACCCTACATTCTACACTCTATACCCTACACTCTACACCCTACACTCTATACCCTACACTCTAATCCCTACACTCTACACTCTATACCCTACACTCTATACCCTACACTCTATACCCTACACTCTACACTCTCTACCCTACACTCTCTACCCTACACTCTATACCCTACACTCTATACCCTACACTCTAAACTCTATACCCTACACTCTACACTCTATACCCTACACTCTATACCCTACACTCTATACCCTACACTCTACACTCTATGCCCTACACTCTACACTCTATACCCTACACTCTATACCCTACACTCTATACCCTACACTCTACACTCTATACCCTACACTCTATACCCTACACTCTATGCCCTACACTCTATATCCTACACTCTATACCCTACACTCTATACCATACACTCTATACCCTACACTCTATACCCTGCACTCTACACCCTACACTCTATACCCTACACTCTATACCATACACTCTATACCCTACACTCTACACTCTATACCCTACACTCTATACCCTACACTCTACACTCTCTACCCTACACTCTATACCCTACAATCTATACCCTACACTCTATACCCTACACTATACACTCTATACCCTACACTCTACACTCTATACCCTACACTCTATGCCCTACACTCTATACCCTACACTCTGTACCCTACACTCTATACCCTACACTCTACACTCTATACCCTACACTCTATACCCTACACTCTATACCCTACACTCTACACCCTACACTCTATACCCTACACTCTATACCATACACTCTAAACCCTACACTCTATACCCTACACTCTACACCCTACACTCTATACCCTACACTCTATACCATACACTCTATACCCTACACTCTACACTCTATACCCTACACTCTATACCCTACACTCTACACTCTCTATCCTACACTCTATACCCTACACTCTACACCCTACACTCTATACCATACACTCTATACCCTACACTCTACACTCTATACCCTACACTCTATACCCTACACTCTATGCCCTTCACTCTATACCCTACACTCTACACCCTACACTCTATACCCTACACTCTATACCATACACTCTATACCCTACACTCTACACTCTATACCCTACACTCTACACCCTACACTCTATACCCTACACTCTAATCCCTACACTCTACACTCTATACCCTACACTCTACACTCTATATCCAACACTCTATACCCTACACTCTATACCCTACACTCTTTGCCCTACACTCTATACCCTACACTCTATGCCCTACACTCTATACCCTACACTCTGTACCCTACACTCTATACCCTACACTCTACACTCTATACCCTACACTCTATACCCTACACTCTATACCCTACACTCTACACCCTACACTCTATACCCTACACTCTATACCATACACTCTAAACCCTACACTCTATACCCTACACTCTACACCCTACACTCTATACCCTACACTCTATACCATACACTCTATACCCTACACTCTACACTCTATACCCTACACTCTATACCCTACACTCTACACTCTCTATCCTACACTCTATACCCTACACTCTACACCCTACACTCTATACCATACACTCTATACCCTACACTCTACACTCTATACCCTACACTCTATACCCTACACTCTATGCCCTTCACTCTATACCCTACACTCTACACCCTACACTCTATACCCTACACTCTATACCATACACTCTATACCCTACACTCTACACTCTCTATCCTACACTCTATACCCTACACTCTACACCCTACACTCTATACCCTACACTCTAATCCCTACACTCTACACTCTATACCCTACACTCTACACTCTATATCCAACACTCTATACCCTACACTCTATACCCTACACTCTTTGCCCTACACTCTATACCCTACACTCTATACCCTACACTCTACACCCTGCACTCTATACCCTACACACTATACCCTACACTTTACACTCTATACCCTACACTCTATACCCTACACTCTATACCCTACACTCTATACCCTACACTCTATACCCTACACTCTACACTCTATACCCTACACTATATAGCCTACACTCTACAATCTATACCCTACACTCTATACCCTACACTCTATACCCTACAGTCTATACCCTACACTCTATACCCTACACTCTACACTCTATACCTTACACTCTACACTCTATTCCCTACACTCTATACCCTACATTCTATACCCTACACTCTATACCTTACACTCTATACCCTACACTCTACACCCTACACTCTATACCCTACACTCTATACCATACACTCTATACCCTACACTCTACACTTTATACCCTACACTCTATACCCTACACTCTATACCCTACAGTCTATAACCTACACTCTATACCCTACACTCTACACTCTATACCTTACACTCTACACTCTATTCCCTACACTCTATACCCTACACTCTATACCCTACACTCTATACTCTACACTCTATACCCTACACTCTACACACTACACTCTATACCCTACACTCTATACCATACACTCTATACCCTACACTCTACACTCTATATCTTACACTCTACACTCTATACCCTACACTCTATACCCTACACTCTACACTCTCTACCCTACACTCTATACCCTACAATCTATACCCTACACTTTATACCCTACACTATACACTCTATACCCTACACTCTACACTCTATACCCTACACTCTATACCCTACACTCTATACCCTACACTCTGTACCCTACACTCTATACCCTACACTCTACACTCTATACCCTACACTCTTTACCCTACACTCTATACCCTACACTCTACACCCTACACTCTATACCCTACACTCTATACCATACACTCTAAACCCTACACTCTATACCCTACACTCTACACCCTACACTCTATACCCTACACTCTATACCATACACTCTATACCCTACACTCTACACTCTATACCCTACACTCTATACCCTACACTCTACACTCTATACCCTACACTCTACACTCTATACCTTACACTCTACACTCTATTCCCTAACTCTATACCCTACACTCTATACCCTACACTCTACACCCTACACTCTATACCGTACACTTTATACCATACACTCTATACCCTACACTCTACACTCTATACCCTATACTCTACACCCAACACTCTATACCCTACACTCTAATCCCTACACTCTACACTCTATACCCTACACTCTACACTCTATACCTTACACTCTACACTCTATTCCCTACACTCTATACCCTACACTCTATACCCTACACTCTATACCCTACACTCTACACCCTACACTCTATACCCTACACTCTATACCCTACACTCTATACCCTACACTCTACACTCTATACCCTACACTCTACACCCTACACTCTATACCCTACACTCTAATCCCTACACTCTACACTCTATACCCTACACTCTATACCCTACACTCTATACCCTACACTCTACACTCTCTACCCTACACTCTATACCCTTCACTCTATACCCTACACTCTATACCCTACACTCTACACTCTATACCCTACACTCTACACTCTATACCCTACACTCTATACCCTACACTCTATACCCTACACTCTATACCCTACACTCTACACTCTATGCCCTACACTCTACACTCTATACCCTACACTCTACACTCTATACCCTACACTCTACACTCTATACCCTACACTCTATACCCTACACTCTATACCCTACACTCTACACTCTATGCCCTACACTCTACACTCTATACCTTACACTCTACACTCTATTCCCTACACTCTATGCCCTACACTCTATACCCTACACTCTATACCATACACTCTATACCCTACACTCTACACCCTACACTCTATACCCTACACTCTATACCATACACTCTATACCCTACACTCTACACCCTACACTCTATACCCTACACTCTATACCATACACTCTATACCCTACACTCTACACTCTATACCCTACACTCTACACCCTACACTCTATACCCTACACTCTAATCCCTACACTCTACACTCTATACCCTACACTCTATACCCTACACTCTATACCCTACACTCTACACTCTCTACCCTACACTCTATACCCTACACTCTATACCCTACGCTCTACACTCTAAACCCTACACTCTACACTCTATACCCTACACTCTATACCCTACACTCTATACCCTACACTCTACACTCTATACCCTACACTCTATACCCTACACTCTATACCCTACACTCTACACTCTATACCCTACACTCTATACCCTACACTCTATACCCTATACTCTATACCCTACACTCTATACCCTACACTCTACACTCTATACCCTACAATCTATACCCTACACTCTATACCCTACACTCTACACTCTATACCCTACACTCTATACCCTACACTCTACACTCTATGCCCTACACTCTACACTCTATACCCTACACTCTACACTCTATACCCTACACTCTACACTCTATACCCTACACTCTATACCCTACACTCTATACCCTATACTCTATACCCTACACTCTACACTCTATGCCCTACACTCTACACTCTATACCTTACACTCTACACTCTATTCCCTACACTCTATACCCTACACTCTATACCCTACACTCTATACCCTACACTCTACACCCTACACTCTATACCCTACACTCTATACCATACACTCTATACCCTACATTCTACACTCTATACCCTACACTCTACACCCTACACTCTATACCCTACACTCTAATCCCTACACTCTACACTCTATACCCTACACTCTATACCCTACACTCTATACCCTACACTCTACACTCTCTACCCTACACTCTCTACCCTACACTCTATACCCTACACTCTATACCCTACACTCTAAACTCTATACCCTACACTCTACACTCTATACCCTACACTCTATACCCTACACTCTATACCCTACACTCTACACTCTATGCCCTACACTCTACACTCTATACCCTACACTCTATACCCTACACTCTATACCCTACACTCTACACTCTATACCCTACACTCTATACCCTACACTCTATGCCCTACACTCTATATCCTACACTCTATACCCTACACTCTATACCATACACTCTATACCCTACACTCTATACCCTGCACTCTACACCCTACACTCTATACCCTACACTCTATACCATACACTCTATACCCTACACTCTACACTCTATACCCTACACTCTATACCCTACACTCTACACTCTCTACCCTACACTCTATACCCTACAATCTATACCCTACACTCTATACCCTACACTATACACTCTATACCCTACACTCTACACTCTATACCCTACACTCTATGCCCTACACTCTATACCCTACACTCTGTACCCTACACTCTATACCCTACACTCTACACTCTATACCCTACACTCTATACCCTACACTCTATACCCTACACTCTACACCCTACACTCTATACCCTACACTCTATACCATACACTCTAAACCCTACACTCTATACCCTACACTCTACACCCTACACTCTATACCCTACACTCTATACCATACACTCTATACCCTACACTCTACACTCTATACCCTACACTCTATACCCTACACTCTACACTCTCTATCCTACACTCTATACCCTACACTCTACACCCTACACTCTATACCATACACTCTATACCCTACACTCTACACTCTATACCCTACACTCTATACCCTACACTCTATGCCCTTCACTCTATACCCTACACTCTACACCCTACACTCTATACCCTACACTCTATACCATACACTCTATACCCTACACTCTACACTCTATACCCTACACTCTACACCCTACACTCTATACCCTACACTCTAATCCCTACACTCTACACTCTATACCCTACACTCTACACTCTATATCCAACACTCTATACCCTACACTCTATACCCTACACTCTTTGCCCTACACTCTATACCCTACACTCTATGCCCTACACTCTATACCCTACACTCTGTACCCTACACTCTATACCCTACACTCTACACTCTATACCCTACACTCTATACCCTACACTCTATACCCTACACTCTACACCCTACACTCTATACCCTACACTCTATACCATACACTCTAAACCCTACACTCTATACCCTACACTCTACACCCTACACTCTATACCCTACACTCTATACCATACACTCTATACCCTACACTCTACACTCTATACCCTACACTCTATACCCTACACTCTACACTCTCTATCCTACACTCTATACCCTACACTCTACACCCTACACTCTATACCATACACTCTATACCCTACACTCTACACTCTATACCCTACACTCTATACCCTACACTCTATGCCCTTCACTCTATACCCTACACTCTACACCCTACACTCTATACCCTACACTCTATACCATACACTCTATACCCTACACTCTACACTCTCTATCCTACACTCTATACCCTACACTCTACACCCTACACTCTATACCCTACACTCTAATCCCTACACTCTACACTCTATACCCTACACTCTACACTCTATATCCAACACTCTATACCCTACACTCTATACCCTACACTCTTTGCCCTACACTCTATACCCTACACTCTATACCCTACACTCTACACCCTGCACTCTATACCCTACACACTATACCCTACACTTTACACTCTATACCCTACACTCTATACCCTACACTCTATACCCTACACTCTATACCCTACACTCTACACTCTATACCCTACACTATATAGCCTACACTCTACAATCTATACCCTACACTCTATACCCTACACTCTATACCCTACAGTCTATACCCTACACTCTATACCCTACACTCTACACTCTATACCTTACACTCTACACTCTATTCCCTACACTCTATACCCTACATTCTATACCCTACACTCTATACCTTACACTCTATACCCTACACTCTACACCCTACACTCTATACCCTACACTCTATACCATACACTCTATACCCTACACTCTACACTTTATACCCTACACTCTATACCCTACACTCTATACCCTACAGTCTATAACCTACACTCTATACCCTACACTCTACACTCTATACCTTACACTCTACACTCTATTCCCTACACTCTATACCCTACACTCTATACCCTACACTCTATACTCTACACTCTATACCCTACACTCTACACACTACACTCTATACCCTACACTCTATACCATACACTCTATACCCTACACTCTACACTCTATATCTTACACTCTACACTCTATACCCTACACTCTATACCCTACACTCTACACTCTCTACCCTACACTCTATACCCTACAATCTATACCCTACACTTTATACCCTACACTATACACTCTATACCCTACACTCTACACTCTATACCCTACACTCTATACCCTACACTCTATACCCTACACTCTGTACCCTACACTCTATACCCTACACTCTACACTCTATACCCTACACTCTTTACCCTACACTCTATACCCTACACTCTACACCCTACACTCTATACCCTACACTCTATACCATACACTCTAAACCCTACACTCTATACCCTACACTCTACACCCTACACTCTATACCCTACACTCTATACCATACACTCTATACCCTACACTCTACACTCTATACCCTACACTCTATACCCTACACTCTACACTCTATACCCTACACTCTACACTCTATACCTTACACTCTACACTCTATTCCCTAACTCTATACCCTACACTCTATACCCTACACTCTACACCCTACACTCTATACCGTACACTTTATACCATACACTCTATACCCTACACTCTACACTCTATACCCTATACTCTACACCCAACACTCTATACCCTACACTCTAATCCCTACACTCTACACTCTATACCCTACACTCTACACTCTATACCTTACACTCTACACTCTATTCCCTACACTCTATACCCTACACTCTATACCCTACACTCTATACCCTACACTCTACACCCTACACTCTATACCCTACACTCTATACCCTACACTCTATACCCTACACTCTACACTCTATACCCTACACTCTACACCCTACACTCTATACCCTACACTCTAATCCCTACACTCTACACTCTATACCCTACACTCTATACCCTACACTCTATACCCTACACTCTACACTCTCTACCCTACACTCTATACCCTTCACTCTATACCCTACACTCTATACCCTACACTCTACACTCTATACCCTACACTCTACACTCTATACCCTACACTCTATACCCTACACTCTATACCCTACACTCTATACCCTACACTCTACACTCTATGCCCTACACTCTACACTCTATACCCTACACTCTACACTCTATACCCTACACTCTACACTCTATACCCTACACTCTATACCCTACACTCTATACCCTACACTCTACACTCTATGCCCTACACTCTACACTCTATACCTTACACTCTACACTCTATTCCCTACACTCTATGCCCTACACTCTATACCCTACACTCTATACCATACACTCTATACCCTACACTCTACACCCTACACTCTATACCCTACACTCTATACCATACACTCTAATCCCTACACTCTATACCCTACACTCTATACCCTACACTCTATACCCTAGACTCTACACTCTCTACCCTACACTCTCTACCCTACACGCTATACCCTACACTCTATACCCTACACTCTACACTCTATACCCTACACTCTACACTCTATACCCTACACTCTATACCCTACACTCTATACCCTACACTCTACACTCTATACCCTACACTCTATACCCTACATTCTATACCCTACACTCTACACTCTATACCCTACACTCTATACCCTACACTCTATGCCCTATACTCTATACCCTACACTCTATGCCCTATACTCTATACCCTACACTCTATACCCTACACTCTACACTCTATACCCTACACTCTATACCCTACACTCTATACCCTACACTCTACACTCTATACCCTACACTCTATACCCTACACTCTACACTCTATGCCCTACACTCTACACTCTATACCCTACACTCTACACTATATACCCTACACTCTACACTCTATACCCTACACTCTATACCCTACACTCTATACCCTACACTCTACACCCTACACTCTATACCCTACACTCTACACCCTGCACTCTATACCCTACACACTATACCCTACACTTTACACTCTATACCCTACACTCTATACCCTACACTCTATACCCTACACTCTATACCCTACACTCTATACCCTACACTCTACACTCTATACCCTACACTCTATAGCCTACACTCTACAATCTATACCCTACACTCTATACCCTACAGTCTATACCCTACACTCTATACCCTACACTCAACACTCTATACCTTACACTCTACACTCTATTCCCTACACTCTATACCCTACACTCTATACCCTACACTCTATACCCTACACTCTATACCCTACACTCTACACCCTACACTCTATACCCTACACTCTATACCATACACTCTATACCCTACACTCTACACTTTATACCCTACACTCTATACCCTACACTCTATACCCTACAGTCTATACCCTACACTCTATACCCTACACTCTACACTCTATACCTTACACTCTACACTCTATTCCCTACACTCTATACCCTACACTCTATACCCTACACTCTATACCCTACACTCTACACCCTACACTCTATACCCTACACTCTATACCCTACACCCTATACCCTACACTCTACACTCTATACCTTACACTCTACACTCTATTCCCTACACTCTATACCCTACACTCTATACCCTACACTCTATACCCTACACTCTACACCCTACACTCTATACCCTACACTCTATACCATACACTCTATACCCTACACTCTACACTCTATACCTTACACTCTATTCCCTACATTCTATACCCTACACTCTATACCCTACACTCTATACCCTACACTCTATACCCTACACTCTACACCCTACACTCTATACCATACACTCTATACCCTACACTCTATACCCTACACTCTACACCCTACACTCTATACCCTACACTCTATACCATACACTCTATACCCTACACTCTACACTCTATACCCTACACTCTATACCCTACACTCTACACTCTCTACCCTGCACTCTATACCCTACAATCTATACCCTACACTCTATACCCTACACTATACACTCTATACCCTACACTCTACACTCTATACCCTACACTCTATACCCTACACTCTATACCCTACACTCTGTACCCTACACTCTATACCCTACACTCTACACTCTATACCGTACACTCTATACCCTACACTCTATACCCTACACTCTACACCCTACACTCTATACCCTACACTCTATACCATACACTCTATACCCTACACTCTCTACCCTACACTCTATACCCTACACTCTATACCCTACACTCTATACCCTACACTCTACACTCTATACCCTACACTCTACACTCTATACCCTACACTCTATACCCTACACTCTATACCCTACACTCTACACTCTATGCCCTACACTCTACACTCTATACCCTACACTCTACACTCTATACCCTACACTCTATACCCTACACTCTATACCCTACACTCTACACTCTATGCCCTACACTCTACACTCTATACCTTACACTCTACACTCTATTCCCTACACTCCATGCCCTACACTCTATACCCTACACGCTATACCATACACTCTATACCCTACACTCTACACCCTACACTCTATACCCTACACTCTATACCATACACTCTATACCCTACACTCTACACTCTATACCCTACACTCTACACCCTACACTCTATGCCCTACACTCTAATCCCTACACTCTACACTCTATACCCTACACTCTATACCCTACACTCTATACCCTAGACTCTACACTCTCTACCCTACACTCTCTACCCTACACTCTATACCCTACACTCTATACCCTACACTCTACACTCTATACCCTACACTCTACACTCTATACCCTACACTCTATACCCTACACTCTATACCCTACACTCTACACTCTATACCCTACACTCTATACCCTACACTCTATACCCTACACTCTACACTCTATACCCTACACTCTATACCCTACACTCTATGCCCTATACTCTATACCCTACACTCTATACCCTACACTCTACACTCTATACCCTACACTCTATACCCTACACTCTATACCCTACACTCTACACTCTATACCCTACACTCTATACCCTACACTCTACACTCTATGCCCTACACTCTACACTCTATACCCTACACTCTACACTCTATACCCTACACTCTACACTCTATACCCTACACTCTATACCCTGAACTCTATACCCTACACTCTACACTCTATTCCCTACACTCTATACCCTACACTCTACACCCTGCACTCTATACCCTACACACTATACCCTACACTTTACACTCTATACCCTACACTCTATACCCTACACTCTATACCCTACACTCTATACCCTACACTCTATACCCTACACTCTACACTCTATACCCTACACTCTATAGCCTACACTCTACAATCTATACCCTACACTCTATACCCTACACTCTATACCCTACAGTCTATACCCTACACTCTATACCCTACACTCTACACTCTATACCTTACACTCTACACTCTATTCCCTACACTCTATACCCTACACTCTATACCCTACACTCTATACCCTACACTCTATACCCTACACTCTACACCCTACACTCTATACCCTACACTCTATACCATACACTCTATACCCTACACTCTACACTTTATACCCTACACTCTATGCCCTACACTCTATACCCTACAGTCTATACCCTACACTCTATACCCTACACTCTACACTCTATACCTTACACTCTACACTCTATTCCCTACACTCTATACCCTACACTCTATACCCTACACTCTATACCCTACACTCTACACCCTACACTCTATACCCTACACTCTATACCATACACTCTATACCCTACACTCTACACTCTATACCTTACACTCTACACTCTATTCCCTACATTCTATACCCTACACTCTATACCCTACACTCTATACCCTACACTCTATACCCTACACTCTACACCCTACACTCTATACCATACACTCTATACCCTACACTCTATACCCTACACTCTACACCCTACACTCTATACCCTACACTCTATACCATACACTCTATACCCTACACTCTACACTCTATACCCTACACTCTATACCCTACACTCTACACTCTCTACCCTACACTCTATACCCTACAATCTATACCCTACACTCTATACCCTACACCATACACTCTATACCCTACACTCTACACTCTATACCCTACACTCTATACCCTACACTCTATACCCTACACTTTGTACCCTACACTCTATACCCTACACTCTACACTCTATACCCTACACTCTATACCCTACACTCTATACCCTACACTCTACACCCTACACTCTATACCCTACACTCTATACCATACACTCTATACCCTACACTCTATACCCTACACTCTACACCCTACACTCTATACCCTACACTGTATACCATACACTCTATACCCTACACTCTACACTCTATACCCTACACTCTATACCCTACACTCTACACTCTCTACCCTACACTCTATACCCTACACTCTATACCCTACACTCTATACCCTACACTCTACACTCTATACCCTACACTCTACACTCTATACCTTACACTCTACACTCTATTCCCTACACTCTATACCCTACACTCTACACCCTACACTCTATACCGTACACTTTATACCATACACTCTATACCCTACACTCTACACTCTATACCCTACACTCTACACCCTACACTCTATACCCTACACTCTAATCCCTACACTCTACACTCTATACCCTACACTCTACACTCTATACCTTACACTCTACACTCTATTTCCTACACTCTATACCCTACACTCTATACCCTACTCTCTATACCCTACACTCTACACCCTACACTCTATACCCTACACTCTATACCCTACACTCTATACCCTACACTCTACACTCTATACCCTACACTCTACACCCTACACTCTATACCCTACACTCTAATCCCTACACTCTACACTCTATACCCTACACTCTATACCCTACACTCTATACCCTACACTCTACACTCTCTACCCTACACTCTATACCCTACACTCTACACTCTATACCCTACACTCTACACTCTATACCCTACACTCTATACCCTACACTCTATACCCTACACTCTATACCCTACACTCTACACTCTATGCCCTACACTCTACACTCTATACCCTACACTCTACACTCTATACCCTACACTCTATACCCTACACTCTACACTCTATACCTTACACTCTACACTCTATTCCCTACACTCCATGCCCTACACTCTATACCCTACACTCTATACCATACACTCTATACCCTACACTCTACACCCTACACTCTATACCCTACACTCTACACTCTATACCCTACACTCTACACCCTACACTCTATGCCCTACACTCTAATCCCTACACTCTACACTCTATACCCTACACTCTATACCCTACACTCTATACCCTACACTCTACACTCTCTACCCTACACTCTCTACCCTACACTCTATACCCTACACTCTATACCCTACACTCTACACTCTATACCCTACACTCTACACTCTATACCCTACACTCTATACCCTACACTCTATACCCTACACTCTACACTCTATACCCTACACTCTATACCCTACACTCTATACCCTACACTCTACACTCTAAACCCTACACTCTATACCCTACACTCTATGCCCTATACTCTATACCCTACACTCTATACCCTACACTCTACACTCTATACCCTACACTCTATACCCTACACTCTATACCCTACACTCTACACTCTATACCCTACACTCTATACCCTACACTCTACACTCTATGCCCTACACTCTACACTCTATACCCTACACTCTACACTCTATACCCTACACTCTACACTCTATACCCTACACTCTATACCCTACACTCTATACCCTACACTCTACACTCTATACCCTACACTCTACACCCTACACTCTATACCCTACACTCTAATCCCTACACTCTACACTCTATACCCTACACTCTATACCTTACACTCTATACCCTACACTCTACACTCTCTACCCTACACTCTCTACCCTACACTCTATACCCTACACTCTATACCCTACACTCTACACTCTATACCCTACACTCTACACTCTATACCCTACACTCTATACCCTACACTCTATACCCTACACTCTATACCCTACACTCTACACTCTATGCCCTACACTCTACACTCTATACCCTACACTCTGCACTCTATACCCTACACTCTACACTCTATACCCTACACTCTATACCCTACACTCTATACCCTACACTCTACACTCTATGCCCTACACTCTACACTCTATATCTTACACTCTACACTCTATTCCCTACAATCTATGCCCTACACTCTATACCCTACACTCTATACCCTACACTCTATACCCTACACTCTACACCCTACACTCTATACCCTACACTCTATACCATACACTCTATACCCTACACTCTATACCCTACACTCTACACCCTACACTCTATACCCCACACTCTAATCCCTACCCTCTACACTCTATACCCTACACTCTATACCCTACACTCTATACCCTACACTCTACACTCTCTACCCTACACTCTATACCCTACACTCTATACCCTACGCTCTACACTCTAAACCCTACACTCTACACTCTATACCCTACACTCTATACCCTACACTCTATACCCTACACTCTACACTCTATACCCTACACTCTATACCCTACACTCTATACCCTACACTCTACACTCTATACCCTACACTCTATACCCTACACTCTATGCCCTATACTCTATACCCTACACTCTATACCCTACACTCTACACTCTATACCCTACACTCTATACCCTACACTCTATACCCTACACTCTACACTCTATACCCTACACTCTATACCCTACACTCTACACTCTATGCCCTACACTCTACACTCTATACCCTACACTCTACACTCTATACCCTACACTCTACACTATATACCCTACACTCTATACCCTACACTCTATACCCTATACTCTATACCCTACACTCTACACTCTATGCCCTACACTCTACACTCTATACCTTACACTCTACACTCTATTCCCTACACTCTATACCCTACACTCTATACCCTACACTCTACACCCTACACTCTACACCCTACACTCTATACCCTACACTCTATACCATACACTCTATACCCTACACTCTACACTCTATACCCTACACTCTACACCCTACACTCTATACCCTACACTCTAATCCCTACACTCTACACTCTATACCCTACACTCTATACCCTACACTCTATACCCTACACTCTACACTCTCTACCCTACACTCTCTACCCTACACTCTATACCCTACACTCTATACCCTACACTCTACACTCTATACCCTACACTCTACACTCTATACCCTACACTCTATACCCTACACTCTATACCCTACACTCTACACTCTATGCCCTACACTCTACACTCTATACCCTACACTCTATACCCTACACTCTATACCCTACACTCTACACTCTATACCCTACACTCTATACCCTACACTCTATGCCCTACACTCTATATCCTACACTCTATACCCTACACTCTATACCCTACACTCTACACTCTATACCCTACACTCTATACCCTACACTCTATACCCTACACTCTACACTCTATACCCTACACTCTATACCCTACACTCTACACTCTATACCCTACTCTCTATACCCTACACTCTATACCCTACACTCCACACTCTATACCCTACACTCTATACCCTACACTCTATGCCCTACACTCTATACCCTACACTCTATACCCTACACCCTATACCCTACACTCTACACTCTATACCCTACACTCTAGACCCTACACTCTATACCCTACACTCTAATCCCTACACTCTACACTCTATACCCTACACTCTATACCCTACACTCTACACTCTATTCCCTACACTCTATACCCTACAATCTATACCCTACACTCTATACCCTACACTCTATACCCAACACTCTACACCCTACACTCTATACCCTACACTCTATACCATACACTCTATACCCTACACTCTACACTCTATACCCTACACTCTACACTCTATACCCTACACTCTATACCCTACACTCTATACCCTACACTCTATACCCTACACTCTACACTCTATACCCTACACTCTACACTCTATACCCTACACTCTATACCCTACACTCTATACCCTACACTCTGTACCCTACACTCTACACCCTACACTCTATACCCTACACTCTATGCTCTACACTCTATACCCTACACTCTATACCCTACACTCTATACCCTACACTCTACACTCTATACCCTACACTCTATACCTTACACTCTATACCCTACACTCTACACTCTATACCCTACACTCTATACCCTACACTCTATACCCCACACTCTATACCCTACACTCTATACCCTACACTCTATACCCTACACTCTACACTCTATACCCTACACTCTATTCCCTACACTCTACACTCTATACCCTACACTCTATACCCTACACTCTAATCCCTACACTCTACACTCTATACCCTACACTCTATACCCTACACTCTATACCCTACACTCTACACTCTATACCCTACACTCTATATCCTACACTCTACACTCTATACCCTACACTCTATACCATACACTCTATACCCTACACTCTATACCATACACTCTATACCCTACACTCTATACCCTACACTCTATACCCTACACTCTATACATTACGCTCTATACCCTACACTCTATACCCTACAATCTAAACTCTATACCCTACACTCTACACTCTATACCCTACACTCTATAACATACACTCTATACCCTACACTCTATACCCTACACTCTACACTCTATACCCTACACTCTATGCCCTACACTCTATACCCTACATTCTATACCCTACATTCTATACCCTACACTCTATACCCTACACTCTACACCCTACACTCTATACCATACACTCTATACCCTACACTCTACACTCTATACCCTACACTCTATACCATACACTCTATACCCTACACTCTATAACCTACACTCTATACCCTACAATCTAAACTCTATACCCTACACTCTACACTTTATACCCTACACTCTATAACATACACTCTATACCCTACACTCTATAACCTACACTCTATACCCTACAATCTAAACTCTATACCATACACTCTACACTCTATACCCTACACTCTATACCATACACTCTACACCATATACTCTATAGCATACACTCTATACCATACACTCTACACTCTATACCCTACACTCTATACCCTACACTCTATACCCTACACTATACACTCTATACCCTACACTCAACACTTTATACCCTACACTCTATACCCTACACTCTACACCCTGCACTCTATACCCTACACACTATACCCTACACTCTACACTCTATACCCTACACTCTATATCCTACACTCTACACTCTATACCCTACACTCTATACCATACACTCTATACCCTACACTCTATACCATACACTCTATACCCTACACTCTATACCCTACACTCTATACCCTACACTTTATACATTACGCTCTATACCCTACACTCTATACCCTACAATCTAAACTCTATACCCTACACTCTACACTCTATACCCTACACTCTATAACATACACTCTATACCCTACACTCTATACCCTACACTCTACACTCTATACCCTACACTCTATGCCCTACACTCTATACCCTACACTCTATACCCTACACTCTACACTCTATAACATACACTCTATACCCTACACTCTAATCCCTACACTCTACACTCTATACCCTACACTCTATACCCTACACTCTATACCCTACACTCTACACTCTATACCCTACACTCTATATCCTACACTCTACACTCTATACCCTACACTCTATACCATACACTCTATACCCTACACTCTATACCATACACTCTATACCCTACACTCTATACCCTACACTCTATACCCTACACTCTATACATTACGCTCTATACCCTACACTCTATACCCTACAATCTAAACTCTATACCCTACACTCTACACTCTATACCCTACACTCTATAACATACACTCTATACCCTACACTCTATACCCTACACTCTACACTCTATACCCTACACTCTATGCCCTACACTCTATACCCTACATTCTATACCCTACATTCTATACCCTACACTCTATACCCTACACTCTACACCCTACACTCTATACCATACACTCTATACCCTACACTCTACACTCTATACCCTACACTCTATACCATACACTCTATACCCTACACTCTATAACCTACACTCTATACCCTACAATCTAAACTCTATACCCTACACTCTACACTTTATACCCTACACTCTATAACATACACTCTATACCCTACACTCTATAACCTACACTCTATACCCTACAATCTAAACTCTATACCATACACTCTACACTCTATACCCTACACTCTATACCATACACTCTACACCATATACTCTATAGCATACACTCTATACCATACACTCTACACTCTATACCCTACACTCTATACCCTACACTCTATACCCTACACTATACACTCTATACCCTACACTCAACACTTTATACCCTACACTCTATACCCTACACTCTACACCCTGCACTCTATACCCTACACACTATACCCTACACTCTACACTCTATACCCTACACTCTATACCCTACACTCTATACCCTACACTCTATACCCTACAGTCTACACTCTATACCCTACACTCTATACCCTACACTCTACACCCTGCACTCTATACCCTACACACTATACCCTACACTTTACACTCTATACCCTACACTCTATACCCTACACTCTATACCCTACACTCTATACCCTACACTCTATACCCTACACTCTACACTCTATACCCTACACTCTATAGCCTACACTCTACAATCTATACCCTACACTCTATACCCTACACTCTATACCCTACAGTCTATACCTACACTCTATACCCTACACTCTACACTCTATACCTTACACTCTACACTCTATTCCCTACACTCTATACCCTACACTCTATACCCTACACTCTATACCCTACACTCTATACCCTACACTCTACACCCTACACTCTATACCCTACACTCTATACCATACACTCTATACCCTACACTCTACACTTTATACCCTACACTCTATACCCTACACTCTATACCCTACAGTCTATACCCTACACTCTATACCCTACACTCTACACTCTATACCTTACACTCTACACTCTATTCCCTACACTCTATACCCTACACTCTATACCCTACACTCTATACCCTACACTCTATACCCTACACTCTACACCCTACACTCTATACCCTACACTCTATACCCTACACTCTATACCCTACACTCTACACTCTATACCTTACACTCTACACTCTATTCCCTACACTCTATACCCTACACTCTATACCCTACACTCTATACCCTACACTCTACACCCTACACTCTATACCCTACACTCTATACCATACACTCTATACCCTACACTCTACACTCTATACCTTACACTCTACACTCTATTCCCTACATTCTATACCCTACACTCTATACCCTACACTCTATACCCTACACTCTATACCCTACACTCTACACCCTACACTCTATACCATACACTCTATACCCTACACTCTATACCCTACACTCTACACCCTACACTCTATACCCTACACTCTATACCATACACTCTATACCCTACACTCTAAACTCTATACCCTACACTCTATACCCTACACTCTACACTCTCTACCCTACACTCTATACCCTACAATCTATACCCTACACTCTATACCCTACACTATACACTCTATACCCTACACTCTACACTCTATACCCTACACTCTATACCCTACACTCTATACCCTACACTCTGTACCCTACACTCTATACCCTACACTCTACACTCTATACCCTACACTCTATACCCTACACTCTATACCCTACACTCTACACCCTACACTCTATACCCTACACTCTATACCATACACTCTATACCCTACACTCTATACCCTACACTCTACACCCTACACTCTATACCCTACACTCTATACCATACACTCTATACCCTACACTCTACACTCTATACCCTACACTCTATACCCTACACTCTACACTCTCTACCCTACACTCTATACCCTACACTCTATACCCTACACTCTATACCCTACACTCTACACTCTATACCCTACACTCTACACTCTATACCTTACACTCTACACTCTATTCCCTACACTCTATACCCTACACTCTACACCCTACACTCTATACCGTACACTTTATACCATACACTCTATACCCTACACTCTACACTCTATACCCTACACTCTACACCCTACACTCTATACCCTAATCTCTAATCCCTACACTCTACACTCTATACCCTACACTCTATACCCTACACTCTACACTCTATACCTTACACTCTACACTCTATTCCCTACACTCTATACCCTACACTCTATACCCTACTCTCTATACCCTACACTCTACACCCTACACTCTATACCCTACACTCTATACCCTACACTCTATACCCTACACTCTACACTCTATACCCTACACTCTACACCCTACACTCTATACCCTACACTCTAATCCCTACACTCTACACTCTATACCCTACACTCTATACCCTACACTCTATACCCTACACTCTACACTCTCTACCCTACACTCTATACCCTACACTCTATACCCTACACTCTATACCCTACACTCTACACCCTACACTCTACACTCTATACCCTACACTCTATACCCTACACTCTATACCCTACACTCTATACCCTACACTCTACACTCTATACCCTACACTCTACACTCTATACCCTACACTCTATAGCCTACACTCTACAATCTATACCCTACACTCTATACCCTACACTCTATACCCTACAGTCTATACCCTACACTCTATACCCTACACTCTACACTCTATACCTTACACTCTACACTCTATTCCCTACACTCTATACCCTACACTCTATACCTTACACTCTATACCCTACACTCTATACCCTACACTCTACACCCTACACTCTATACCCTACACTCTATACCATACACTCTATACCCTACACTCTACACTTTATACCCTACACTCTATACCCTACACTCTATACCCTACAGTCTATAACCTACACTCTATACCCTACACTCTACACTCTATACCTTACACTCTAGACTCTATTCCCTACACTCTATACCCTACACTCTATACCCTACACTCTATACCCTACACTTTATACCCTACACTCTACACCCTACACTCTATACCCTACACTCTATACCCTACACTCTATACCCTACACTCTACACTCTATACCTTACACTCTACACTCTATTCCCTACACTCTATACCCTACATTCTATACCCTACACTCTATACCCTACACTCTATACCCTACACTCTATACCCTACACTCTACACCCTACACTCTATACCATACACTCTATACCCTACACTCTATACCCTACACTCTACACCCTACACTCTATACCCTACACTCTATACCATACACTCTATACCCTACACTCTACACTCTATACCCTACACTCTACACTCTCTACCCTACACTCTATACCCTACAATCTATACCCTACACTCTATACCCTACACTATACACTCTATACCCTACACTCTACACTCTATACCCTACACTCTATACCCTACACTCTGTACCCTACACTCTATACCCTACACTCTACACTCTATACCCTACACTCTATACCCTACACTCTATACCCTACACTCTACACCCTACACTCTATACCCTACACTCTATACCATACACTCTAAACCCTACACTCTATACCCTACACTCTACACCTTACACTCTATACCCTACACTCTATACCATACACTCTATACCCTACACTCTACACTCTATACCCTACACTCTATACCCTACACTCTACACTCTCTATCCTACACTCTATACCCTACACTCTATACCCTACACTCTACACTCTATACCCTACACTCTACACTCTATACCTTACACTCTACACTCTATTCCCTACACTCTATACCCTACACTCTATACCCTACACTCTACACCCTACACTCTATACCGAACACTTTATACCATACACTCTATACCTACACTCTACACTCTATACCCTACACTCTACACCCTACACTCTATACCCTACACTCTAATCCCTACACTCTACACTCTATACCCTACACTCTACACTCTATACCTTACACTCTACACTCTATTCCCTACAGTCTATACCCTACACTCTATACCCTACACTCTATACCCTACACTCTACACCCTACACTCTATACCCTACACTCTATACCCTACGCTCTATACCCTACACTCTACACTCTATACCCTACACTCTACACCCTACACTCTATACCCTACACTCTAATCCCTACACTCTACACTCTATACCCTACACTCTATACCCTACACTCTATACCCTACACTCTACACTCTCTACTCTACACTCTATACCCTACACTCTATACCCTACACTCTATACCCTACACTCTACACTCTATACCCTACACTCTACACTCTATACCCTACACTCTATACCCTACACTCTATACCCTACACTCTATACCCTACACTCTACACTCTATGCCCTACACTCTACACTCTATACCCTACACTCTACACTCTATACCCTACACTCTACACTCTATACCCTACACTCTATACCCTACACTCTATACCCTACACTCTACACTCTATGCCCTACACTCTACACTCTATACCTTACACTCTACACTCTATTCCCTACACTCTATGCCCTACACTCTATACCATACACTCTATACCATACACTCTATACCCTACACTCTACACCCTACACTCTATACCCTACACTCTATACCATACACTCTATACCCTACACTCTACACTCTATACCCTACACTCTACACCCTACACTCTATGCCCTACACTCTAATCCCTACACTCTACACTCTATACCCTACACTCTATACCCTACACTCTATACCCTAGACTCTACACTCTCTACCCTACACTCTCTACCCTATACTCTATACCCTACACTCTATACCCTACACTCTACACTCTATACCCTACACTCTACACTCTATACCCTACACTCTATACCCTACACTCTATACCCTACACTCTACACTCTATACCCTACACTCTATACCCTACATTCTATACCCTACACTCTACACTCTATACCCTACACTCTATACCCTACACTCTATGCCCTATACTCTATACCCTACACTCTATGCCCTATACTCTATACCCTACACTCTATACCTTACACTCTACACTCTATACCCTACACTCTATACCCTACACTCTATACCCTACACTCTACACTCTATACCCTACACTCTATACCCTACACTCTACACTCTATGCCCTACACTCTACACTCTATACCCTACACTCTACACTATATACCCTACACTCTACACTCTATGCCCTACACTCTACACTCTATGCCCTACACTCTACACTCTATACCCTACACTCTACACTATATACCCTACACTCTACACTCTATACCCTACACTCTATACCCTACACTCTACACCCTGCACTCTATACCCTACACACTATACCCTACACTTTACACTCTATACCCTACACTCTATACCCTACACTCTATACCCTACACTCTATACCCTACACTCTACACTCTATACCCTACACTCTATACCCTACATTCTATACCCTACACTCTACACTCTATACCCTACACTCTATACCCTACACTCTATGCCCTATACTCTATACCCTACACTCTATGCCCTATACTCTATACCCTACACTCTATACCCTACACTCTACACTCTATACCCTACACTCTATACCCTACACTCTATACCCTACACTCTACACTCTATACCCTACACTCTATACCCTACACTCTATACCCTACACTCTATACCCTACACTCTATACCCTACACTCTACACTCTATACCCTACACTCTATAGCCTACACTCTACAATCTATACCCTACACTCTATACCCTACACTCTATACCCTACAGTCTATACCCTACACTCTATACCCTACACTCTACACTCTATACCTTACACTCTACACTCTATTCCCTACACTCTATACCCTACACTCTATACCCTACACTCTATACCCTACACTCTATACCCTACACTCTACACCCTACACTCTATACCCTACACTCTATACCATACACTCTATACCCTACACTCTACACTTTATACCCTACACTCTATACCCTACACTCTATACCCTACAGTCTATACCCTACACTCTATACCCTACACTCTACACTCTATACCTTACACTCTACACTCTATTCCCTACACTCTATACCCTACACTCTATACCCTACACTCTATACCCTACACTCTATACCCTACACTCTACACCCTACACTCTATACCCTACACTCTATACCCTACACTCTATACCCTACACTCTACACTCTATACCTTACACTCTACACTCTATTCCCTACACTCTATACCCTACACTCTATACCCTACACTCTATACCCTACACTCTACACCCTACACTCTATACCCTACACTCTATACCATACACTCTATACCCTACACTCTACACTCTATACCTTACACTCTACACTCTATTCCCTACACTCTATGCCCTACACTCTATACCATACACTCTATACCATACACTCTATACCCTACACTCTACACCCTACACTCTATACCCTACACTCTATACCATACACTCTATACCCTACACTCTACACTCTATACCCTACACTCTACACCCTACACTCTATGCCCTACACTCTAATCCCTACACTCTACACTCTATACCCTACACTCTATACCCTACACTCTATACCCTAGACTCTACACTCTCTACCCTACACTCTCTACCCTACACTCTATACCCTACACTCTATACCCTACACTCTACACTCTATACCCTACACTCTACACTCTATACCCTACACTCTATACCCTACACTCTATACCCTACACTCAACACTCTATACCCTACACTCTATACCCTACATTCTATACCCTACACTCTACACTCTATACCCTACACTCTATACCCTACACTCTATGCCCTATACTCTATACCCTACACTCTATGCCCTATACTCTATACCCTACACTCTATACCCTACACTCTACACTCTATACCCTACACTCTATACCCTACACTCTATACCCTACACTCTACACTCTATACCCTACACTCTATACCCTACACTCTACACTCTATGCCCTACACTCTACACTCTATACCCTACACTCTACACTATATACCCTACACTCTACACTCTATGCCCTACACTCTACACTCTATGCCCTACACTCTACACTCTATACCCTACACTCTACACTATATACCCTACACTCTACACTCTATACCCTACACTCTATACCCTACACTCTACACCCTGCACTCTATACCCTACACACTATACCCTACACTTTACACTCTATACCCTACACTCTATACCCTACACTCTATACCCTACACTCTATACCCTACACTCTACACTCTATACCCTACACTCTATACCCTACATTCTATACCCTACACTCTACACTCTATACCCTACACTCTATACCCTACACTCTATGCCCTATACTCTATACCCTACACTCTATGCCCTATACTCTATACCCTACACTCTATACCCTACACTCTACACTCTATACCCTACACTCTATACCCTACACTCTATACCCTACACTCTACACTCTATACCCTACACTCTATACCCTACACTCTATACCCTACACTCTATACCCTACACTCTATACCCTACACTCTATACCCTACACTCTACACTCTATACCCTACACTCTATACCCTACAGTCTATACCCTACACTCTATACCCTACACTCTACACTCTATACCTTACACTCTACACTCTATTCCCTACACTCTATACCCTACACTCTATACCCTACACTCTATACCCTACACTCTACACCCTACACTCTATACCCTACACTCTATACCATACACTCTATACCCTACACTCTACACTTTATACCCTACACTCTATACCCTACACTCTATACCCTACAGTCTATACCCTACACTCTATACCCTACACTCTACACTCTATACCTTACACTCTACACTCTATTCCCTACACTCTATACCCTACACTCTATACCCTACACTCTATACCCTACACTCTATACCCTACACTCTACACCCTACACTCTATACCCTACACTCCATACCCTACACTCTATACCCTACACTCTACACTCTATACCTTACACTCTACACTCTATTCCCTACACTCTATACCCTACACTCTATACCCTACACTCTATACCCTACACTCTACACCCTACACTCTATACCCTACACTCTATACCATACACTCTATACCCTACACTCTACACTCTATACCTTACACTCTACACTCTATTTACTACATTCTATACCCTACACTCTATACCCTACACTCTATACCCTACACTCTATACCCTACACTCTACACCCTACACTCTATACCATACACTCTATACCCTACACTCTATACCCTACACTCTACACCCTACACTCTATACCCTACACTCTATACCATACACCCTATACCCTACACTCTACACTCTATACCCTACACTCTATACCCTACACTCTACACTCTCTACCCTACACTCTATACCCTACAATCTATACCCTACACTCTATACCCTACACTATACACTGTATACCCTACACTCTACACTCTATACCCTACACTCTATACCCTACACTCTATACCCTACACTCTGTACCCTACACTCTATACCCTACACTCTACACTCTATACCGTACACTCTATACCCTACACTCTATACCCTACACTCTACACCCTACACTCTATACCCTACACTCTATACCCTACACTCTACACTCTATACCATACACTCTACACTCTATACCCTACACTCTATACCCTACACTCTATACCCTACACTCTATACCCTACACTCTACACTCTATGCCCTACACTCTACACTCTATACCCTACACTCTACACTCTATACCCTACACTCTACACTCTATACCCTACACTCTATACCCTACACTCTATACCCTACACTCTACACTCTATACCTTACACTCTACACTCTATTCCCTACACTCTATGCCCTACACTCTATACCCTACACTCTATACCATACACTCTATACCCTACACTCTACACCCTACACTCTATACCCTACACTCTATACCCTACACTCTACACTCTATACCTTACACTCTACACTCTATTCCCTACACTCTATGCCCTACACTCTATACCCTACACTCTATACCCTACACTCTATACCCTAGACTCTACACTCTCTACCCTACACTCTCTACCCTACACTCTATACCCTACACTCTATACCCTACACTCTACACTCTATACCTTACACTCTACACTCTATTCCCTACACTCTATGCCCTACACTCTATACCCTACACTCTATACCCTACACTCTATACCCTAGACTCTACACTCTCTACCCTACACTCTCTACCCTACACTCTATACCCTACACTCTATACCCTACACTCTACACTCTATACCCTACACTCTACACTCTATACCCTACACTCTATACCCTACACTCTATACCCTACACTCTACACTCTATACCCTACACTCTATACCCTACACTCTACACTCTATACCCTACACTCTATACCCTACACTCTATGCCCTATACTCTATACCCTACACTCTATACCCTACACTCTACACTCTATACCCTACACTCTATACCCTACACTCTATACCCTACACTCTACACTCTATACCCTACACTCTATACCCTACACTCTACACTCTATGCCCTACACTCTACACTCTATACCCTACACTCTACACTCTATACCCTACACTCTACACTCTATACCCTACACTCTATACCCTGAACTCTATACCCTACACTCTACACTCTATACCCTACACTCTATACCCTACACTCTACACCCTGCACTCTATACCCTACACACTATACCCTACACTTTACACTCTATACCCTACACTCTATACCCTACACTCTATACCCTACACTCTATACCCCACACTCTATACCCTACACTCTACACTCTATACCCTACACTCTATAGCCTACACTCTACAATCTATACCCTACACTCTATACCCTACACTCTATACCCTACAGTCTATACCCTACACTCGATACCCTACACTCTACACTCTATACCTTACACTCTACACTCTATTCCCTACACTCTATACCCTACACTCTATACCCTACACTCTATACCCTACACTCTATACCCTACACTCTACACCCTACACTCTATACCCTACACTCTATACCATACACTCTATACCCTACACTCTACACTTTATACCCTACACTCTATACCCTACACTCTATACCCTACAGTCTATACCCTACACTCTATACCCTACACTCTACACTCTATACCTTACACTCTACACTCTATTCCCTACACTCTATACCCTACACTCTATACCCTACACTCTATACCCTACACTCTATACCCTACACTCTACACCCTACACTCTATACCCTACACTCTATACCCTACACTCTATACCCTACACTCTACACTCTATACCTTACACTCTACACTCTATTCCCTACACTCTATACCCTACACTCTATACCCTACACTCTACACCCTACACTCTATACCCTACACTCTATACCATACACTCTATACCCTACACTCTACACTCTATACCTTACACTCTACACTCTATTCCCTACATTCTATACCCTACACTCTATACCCTACACTCTATACCCTACACTCTATACCCTACACTCTACACCCTACACTCTATACCATACACTCTATACCCTACACTCTATACCCTACACTCTACACCCTACACTCTATACCCTACACTCTATACCATACACTCTATACCCTACACTCTACACTCTATACTCTACACTCTATACCCTACACTCTACACTCTCTACCCTACACTCTATACCCTACAATCTAAACCCTACACTCTATACCCTACACTATACACTCTATACCCTACACTCTACACTCTATACCCTACACTCTATACCCTACACTCTATACCCTACACTCTGTACCCTACACTCTATACCCTACACTCTACACTCTATACCCTACACTCTATACCCTACACTCTATACCCTACACTCTACACCCTACACTCTATACCCTACACTCTATACCATACACTCTATACCCTACACTCTATACCCTACACTCTACACCCTACACTCTATACCCTACACTCTATACCATACACTCTATACCCTACACTCTACACTCTATACCCTACACTCTATACCCTACACTCTACACTCTCTACCCTACACTCTATACCCTACACTCTATACCCTACACTCTATACCCTACACTCTACACTCTATACCTTACACTCTACACTCTATTCCCTACACTCTATACCCTACACTCTACACCCTACACTCTATACCGTACACTTTATACCATACACTCTATACCCTACACTCTACGCTCTATACCCTACACTCTACACCCTACACTCTATACCCTACACTCTAATCCCTACACTCTACACTCTATACCCTACACTCTATACCCTACACTCTACACTCTATACCTTACACTCTACACTCTATTCCCTACACTCTATACCCTACACTCTATACCCTACTCTCTATACCCTACACTCTACACCCTACACTCTATACCCTACACTCTATACCCTACACTCTATACCCTACACTCTACACTCTATACCCTACACTCTACACCCTACACTCTATACCCTACACTCTAATCCCTACACTCTACACTCTATACCCTACACTCTATACCCTACACTCTATACCCTACACTCTACACTCTCTACCCTACACTCTATACCCTACACTCTATACCCTACACTCTATACCCTACACTCTACACTCTATACCCTACACTCTACACTCTATACCCTACACTCTATACCCTACACTCTATACCCTACACTCTATACCCTACACTCTACACTCTATGCCCTACACTCTACACTCTATACCCTACACTCTACACTCTATACCCTACACTCTACACTCTATACCCTACACTCTATACCCTACACTCTATACCCTACACTCTACACTCTATGCCCTACACTCTACACTCTATACCTTACACTCTACACTCTATTCCCTACACTCCATGCCCTACACTCTATACCCTACACTCTATACCATACACTCTATACCCTATACTCTACACCCTACACTCTATACCCTACACTCTATACCATACACTCTATACCCTACACTCTACACTCTATACCCTACACTCTACACCCTACACTCTATGCCCTACACTCTAATCCCTACACTCTATACCCTACACTCTATACCCTACACTCTACACTCTATACCCTACACTCTACACCCTACACTCTATACCCTACACTCTAATCCCTACACTCTACACTCTATACCCTACACTCTATATCCTACACTCTACACCCTACACTCTATACCCTACACTCTATACCCTACACTCTATACCCTACACTCTACACTCTATACCCTACACTATACACCCTACACTCTATACCCTACACTCTAATCCCTACACTCTACACTCTATACCCTACACTCTATACCCTACACTCTATACCCTACACTCTACACTCTCTACCCTACACTCTATACCCTACACTCTATACCCTACACTCTATACCCTACACTCTACACTCTATACCCTACACTCTACACTCTATACCCTACACTCTATACCCTACACTCTATACCCTACACTCTATACCCTACACTCTACACTCTATGCCCTACACTCTACACTCTATACCCTACACTCTACACTCTATACCCTACACTCTACACTCTATACCCTACACTCTATACCCTACACTCTATACCCTACACTCTACACTCTATGCCCTACACTCTACACTCTATACCTTACACTCTACACTCTATTCCCTACACTCCATGCCCTACACTCTATACCCTACACTCTATACCATACACTCTATACCCTACACTCTACACCCTACACTCTATACCCTACACTCTATACCATACACTCTATACCCTACACTCTACACTCTATACCCTACACTCTACACCCTACACTCTATGCCCTACACTCTAATCCCTACACTCTACACTCTATACCCTACACTCTATACCCTACACTCTATACCCTACACTCTACACTCTCTACCCTACACTCTCTACCCTACACTCTATACCCTACACTCTATACCCTACACTCTACACTCTATACCCTACACTCTACACTCTATACCCTACACTCTATACCCTACACTCTATACCCTACACTCTACACTCTATACCCTACACTCTATACCCTACACTCTATACCCTACACTCTACACTCTAAACCCTACACTCTATACCCTACACTCTATGCCCTATACTCTATACCCTACACTCTATACCCTACACTCTACACTCTATACCCTACACTCTATACCCTACACTCTATACCCTACACTCTACACTCTATACCCTACACTCTATACCCTACACTCTACACTCTATGCCCTACGCTCTACACTCTATACCCTACACTCTACACTCTATACCCTACACTCTACACTCTATACCCTACACTCTATACCCTACACTCTACACTCTATACCCTACACTCTACACCCTACACTCTATACCCTACACTCTAATCCCTACACTCTACACTCTATACCCTACACTCTATACCTTACACTCTATACCCTACACTCTACACTCTCTACCCTACACTCTATACCCTACACTCTATACCCTACACTCTATACCCTACACTCTACACTCTATACCCTACACTCTACACTCTATACCCTACACTCTATACCCTACACTCTATACCCTACACTCTATACCCTACACTCTACACTCTATGCCCTACACTCTACACTCTATACCCTACACTCTGCACTCTATACCCTACACTCTACACTCTATACCCTACACTCTATACCCTACACTCTATACCCTACACTCTACACTCTATGCCCTACACTCTACACTCTATATCTTACACTCTACACTCTATTCCCTACACTCTATGCCCTACACTCTATACCCTACACTCTATACCCTACACTCTATACCCTACACTCTACACCCTACACTCTATACCCTACACTCTATACCATACACTCTATACCCTACACTCTACACTCTATACCCTACACTCTACACCCTACACTCTATAACCTACACTCTAATCCCTACACTCTACACTCTATACCCTACACTCTATACCCTACACTCTATACCCTACACTCTACACTCTCTACCCTACACTCTATACCCTACACTCTATACCCTACGCTCTACACTCTAAACCCTACACTCTACACTCTATACCCTACACTCTATACCCTACACTCTATACCCTACACTCTACACTCTATACCCTACACTCTATACCCTACACTCTATACCCTACACTCTACACTCTATACCCTACACTCTATACCCTACACTCTATGCCCTATACTCTATACCCTACACTCTATACCCTACACTCTACACTCTATACCCTACACTCTATACCCTACACTCTATACCCTACACTCTACACTCTATACCCTACACTCTACACTCTATACCCTACACTCTATACCCTACACTCTATACCCTACACTCTATACCCTACACTCTACACTCTATGCCCTACACTCTACACTCTATACCCTACACTCTGCACTCTATACCCTACACTCTACACTCTATACCCTACACTCTATACCCTACACTCTATACCCTACACTCTACACTCTATGCCCTACACTCTACACTCTATATCTTACACTCTACACTCTATTCCC
Organism: Ranitomeya imitator; assembly: GCF_032444005.1. NCBI lineage: Eukaryota > Metazoa > Chordata > Amphibia > Anura > Dendrobatidae > Ranitomeya > Ranitomeya imitator. The sequence continues at coordinate 1,245,510 of NW_027194646.1, forward strand.
TACACTCTATGCCCTACACTCTATACCCTACACTCTATACCCTACACTCTATACCCTACACTCTACACCCTACACTCTATACCCTACACTCTATACCATACACTCTATACCCTACACTCTACACTCTATACCCTACACTCTACACCCTACACTCTATAACCTACACTCTAATCCCTACACTCTACACTCTATACCCTACACTCTATACCCTACACTCTATACCCTACACTCTACACTCTCTACCCTACACTCTATACCCTACACTCTATACCCTACGCTCTACACTCTAAACCCTACACTCTACACTCTATACCCTACACTCTATACCCTACACTCTATACCCTACACTCTACACTCTATACCCTACACTCTATACCCTACACTCTATACCCTACACTCTACACTCTATACCCTACACTCTATACTCTACACTCTATGCCCTATACTCTATACCCTACACTCTATACCCTACACTCTACACTCTATACCCTACACTCTATACCCTACACTCTATACCCTACACTCTACACTCTATACCCTACACTCTATGCCCTACACTCTACACTCTATGCCCTACACTCTACACTCTATACCCTACACTCTACACTCTATACCCTACACTCTACACTCTATACCCTACACTCTATACCCTACACTCTATACCCTATACTCTATACCCTACACTCTACACTCTATGCCCTATACTCTACACTCTATACCTTACACTCTACACTCTATTCCCTACACTCTATACCCTACACTCTATACCCTACACTCTACACCCTACACTCTATACCCTACACTCTATACCATACACTCTATACCCTACATTCTACACTCTATACCCTACACTCTACACCCTACACTCTATACCCTACACTCTAATCCCTACACTCTACACTCTATACCCTACACTCTATACCCTACACTCTATACCCTACACTCTAAACTCTCTACCCTACACTCTCTACCCTACACTCTATACCCTACACTCTATACCCTACACTCTAATCTCTATACCCTACACTCTACACTCTATACCCTACACTCTATACCCTACACTCTATACCCTACACTCTACACTCTATGCCCTACACTCTACACTCTATACCCTACACTCTATACCCCACACTCTATACCCTACACTCTACACTCTATACCCTACACTCTATACCCTACACTCTATGCCCTACACTCTATATCCTACACTCTATACCCTACACTCTATACCATACACTCTATACCCTACACTCTACACTCTATACCCTACACTCTATACCCTACACTCTACACTCTCTACCCTACACTCTATACCCTACAATCTATACCCTACACTCTATACCCTACACTATACACTCTATACCCTACACTCTACACTCTATACCCTACACTCTATGCCCTACACTCTAAACCCTACACTCTGTACCCTACACTCTATACCCTACACTCTACACTCTATACCCTACACTCTATACCCTACACTCTATACCCTACACTCTACACCCTACACTCTATACCCTACACTCTATACCATACACTCTAAACCCTACACTCTATACCCTACACTCTACACCCTACACTCTATACCCTACACTCTATACCATACACTCTATACCCTACACTCTACACTCTATACCCTACACTCTATACCCTACACTCTACACTCTCTATCCTACACTCTATACCCTACACTCTACACCCTACACTCTATACCATACACTCTATACCCTACACTCTACACTCTATACCCTACACTCTATAACCTACACTCTATGCCCTTCACTCTATACCCTACACTCTACACCCTACACTCTATACCCTACACTCTATACCATACACTCTATACCCTACACTCTACACTCTATACCCTACACTCTACACCCTACACTCTATACCCTACACTCTAATCCCTACACTCTACACTCTATACCCTACACTCTACACTCTATATCCAACACTCTATACCCTACACTCTATACCCTACACTCTTTGCCCTACACTCTATACCCTACACTCTATACCCTACACTCTACACCCTGCACTCTATACCCTACACACTATACCCTACACTTTACACTCTATACCCTACACTCTATACCCTACACTCTATACCCTACACTCTATACCCTACACTCTATACCCTACACTCTACACTCTATACCCTACACTATATAGCCTACACTCTACAATCTATACCCTACACTCTATACCCTACACTCTATACCCTACAGTCTATACCCTACACTCTATACCCTACACTCTACACTCTATACCTTACACTCTACACTCTATTCCCTACACTCTATACCCTACACTCTATACCCTACACTCTATACCTTACACTCTATACCCTACACTCTACACCCTACACTCTATACCTTACACTCTATACCATACACTCTATACCCTACACTCTATACCCTACACTCTACACTCTATGCCCTACACTCTACACTCTATACCCTACACTCTACACTCTATACCTTACACTCTACACTCTATACCCTACACTCTATACCCTACACTCTATACCCTACACTCTATACCCTATACTCTATACCCTACACTCTACACTCTATGCCCTACACTCTACACTCTATACCTTACACTCTACACTCTATTCCCTACACTCTATACCCTACACTCTATACCCTACACTCTATACCCTACACTCTACACCCTACACTCTATACCCTACACTCTATACCATACACTCTATTCCCTACATTCTACACTCTATACCCTACACTCTACACCCTACACTCTATACCCTACACTCTAATCCCTACACTCTACACTCTATACCCTACACTCTATACCCTACACTCTATACCCTACACTCTACACTCTCTACCCTACACTCTCTACCCTACACTCTATACCCTACACTCTATACCCTACACTCTAAACTCTATACCCTACACTCTACACTCTATACCCTACACTCTATACCCTACACTCTATACCCTACACTCTACACTCTATGCCCTACACTCTACACTCTATACCCTACACTCTATACCCCACACTCTATACCCTACACTCTACACTCTATACCCTACACTCTATACCCTACACTCTATGCCCTACACTCTATATCCTACACTCTATACCCTACACTCTATACCATACACTCTATACCCTACACTCTACACTCTATACCCTACACTCTATACCCTACACTCTACACTCTCTACCCTACACTCTATACCCTACAATCTATACCCTACACTCTATACCCTACACTATACACTCTATACCCTACACTCTACACTCTATACCCTACACTCTATGCCCTACACTCTATACCCTACACTCTGTACCCTACACTCTATACCCTACACTCTACACTCTATACCCTACACTCTATACCCTACACTCTATACCCTACACTCTACACCCTACACTCTATACCCTACACTCTATACCATACACTCTAAACCCTACACTCTATACCCTACACTCTACACCCTACACTCTATACCCTACACTCTATACCATACACTCTATACCCTACACTCTACACTCTATACCCTACACTCTATACCCTACACTCTACACTCTCTATCCTACACTCTATACCCTACACTCTACACCCTACACTCTATACCATACACTCTATACCCTACACTCTACACTCTATACCCTACACTCTATACCCTACACTCTATGCCCTTCACTCTATACCCTACACTCTACACCCTACACTCTATACCCTACACTCTATACCATACACTCTATACCCTACACTCTACACTCTATACCCTACACTCTACACCCTACACTCTATACCCTACACTCTAATCCCTACACTCTACACTCTATACCCTACACTCTACACTCTATATCCAACACTCTATACCCTACACTCTATACCCTACACTCTTTGCCCTACACTCTATACCCTACACTCTATACCCTACACTCTACACCCTGCACTCTATACCCTACACACTATACCCTACACTTTACACTCTATACCCTACACTCTATACCCTACACTCTATACCCTACACTCTATACCCTACACTCTACACTCTATACCCTACACTATATAGCCTACACTCTACAATCTATACCCTACACTCTATACCCTACACTCTATACCCTACAGTCTATACCCTACACTCTATACCCTACACTCTACACTCTATACCTTACACTCTACACTCTATTCCCTACACTCTATACCCTACACTCTATACCCTACACTCTATACCTTACACTCTATACCCTACACTCTACACCCTACACTCTATATCCTACACTCTATACCATACACTCTATACCCTACACTCTACACTTTATACCCTACACTCTATACCCTACACTCTATACCCTACAGTCTATAACCTACACTCTATACCCTACACTCTACACTCTATACCTTACACTCTACACTCGATTCCCTACACTCTATACCCTACACTCTATACCCTACACTCTATACCCTACACTCTACACACTACACTCTATACCCTACACTCTATACCATACACTCTATACCCTACACTCTACACTCTATATCTTACACTCTACACTCTATTCCCTACATTCTATACCCTACACTCTATACCCTACACTCTATACCCTACACTCTATACCCTACACTCTACACCCTACACTCTATACCATACACTCTATACCCTACACTCTATACCCTACACTCTACACCCTACACTCTATACCCTACACTCTATACCATACACTCTATACCCTACACTCTACACTCTATACCCTACACTCTATACCCTACACTCTACACTCTCTACCCTACACTCTATACCCTACAATCTATACCCTACACTCTATACCCTACACTATACACTCTATACCCTACACTCTACACTCTATACCCTACACTCTATACCCTACACTCTATACCCTACACTCTGTACCCTACACTCTATACCCTACACTCTACACTCTATACCCTACACTCTATACCCCACACTCTATACCCTACACTCTACACCCTACACTCTATACCCTACACTCTATACCATACACTCTAAACCCTACACTCTATACCCTACACTCTACACCCTACACTCTATACCCTACACTCTATACCATACACTCTATACCCTACACTCTACACTCTATACCCTACACTCTATACCCTACACTCTACACTCTATACCCTACACTCTACACTCTATACCTTACACTCTACACTCTATTCCCTACACTCTATACCCTACACTCTATACCCTACACTCTACACCCTACACTCTATACCGTACACTTTATACCATACACTCTATACCCTACACTCTACACTCTATACCCTACACTCTACACCCTACACTCTATACCCTACACTCTAATCCCTACACTCTACACTCTATACCCTACACTCTACACTCTATACCTTACACTCTACACTCTATTCCCTACATTCTATACCCTACACTCTATACCCTACACTCTATACCCTACACTCTACACCCTACACTCTATACCCTACACTCTATACCCTACACTCTATACCCTACACTCTACACTCTATACCCTACACTCTACACCCTACACTCTATACCCTACACTCTAATCCCTACACTCTACACTCTATACCCTACACTCTATACCCTACACTCTATACCCTACACTCTACACTCTCTACCCTACACTCTATACCCTTCACTCTATACCCTACACTCTATACCCTACACTCTACACTCTATACCCTACACTCTACACTCTATACCCTACACTCTATACCCTACACTCTATACCCTACACTCTATACCCTACACTCTACACTCTATGCCCTACACTCTACACTCTATACCCTACACTCTACACTCTATACCCTACACTCTACACTCTATACCCTACACTCTATACCCTACACTCTATACCCTACACTCTACACTCTATGCCCTACACTCTACACTCTATACCTTACACTCTACACTCTATTCCCTACACTCTATGCCCTACACTCTATACCCTACACTCTATACCATACACTCTATACCCTACACTCTATACCCTACACTCTATACCCTACACTCTATACCCTAGACTCTACACTCTCTACCCTACACTCTCTACCCTACACTCTATACCCTACACTCTATACCCTACACTCTACACTCTATACCCTACACTCTACACTCTATACCCTACACTCTATACCCTACACTCTATACCCTACACTCTACACTCTATACCCTACACTCTATACCCTACATTCTATACCCTACACTCTACACTCTATACCCTACACTCTATACCCTACACTCTATGCCCTATACTCTATACCCTACACTCTATGCCCTATACTCTATACCCTACACTCTATACCCTACACTCTACACTCTATACCCTACACTCTATACCCTACACTCTATACCCTACACTCTACACTCTATACCCTACACTCTATACCCTACACTCTACACTCTATGCCCTACACTCTACACTCTATACCCTACACTCTACACTATATACCCTACACTCTACACTCTATACCCTACACTCTATACCCTACACTCTATACCCTACACTCTACACTCTATACCCTACACTCTATACCCTACACTCTACACCCTGCACTCTATACCCTACACACTATACCCTACACTTTACACTCTATACCCTACACTCTATACCCTACACTCTATACCCTACACTCTATACCCTACACTCTATACCCTACACTCTACACTCTATACCCTACACTCTATAGCCTACACTCTACAATCTATACCCTACACTCTATACCCTACAGTCTATACCCTACACTCTATACCCTACACTCTACACTCTATACCTTACACTCTACACTCTATTCCCTACACTCTATACCCTACACTCTATACCCTACACTCTATACCCTACACTCTATACCCTACACTCTACACCCTACACTCTATACCCTACACTCTATACCATACACTCTATACCCTACACTCTACACTTTATACCCTACACTCTATACCCTACACTCTATACCCTACAGTCTATACCCTACACTCTATACCCTACACTCTACACTCTATACCTTACACTCTACACTCTATTCCCTACACTCTATACCCTACACTCTATACCCTACACTCTATACCCTACACTCTACACCCTACACTCTATACCCTACACTCTATACCCTACATTCTATACCCTACACTCTATACCATACACTCTATACCCTACACTCTATACCATACACTCTATACCCTACACTCTACACTCTATACCTTACACTCTACACTCTATTCCCTACACTCTATACCCTACACTCTATACCCTACACTCTATACCCTACACTCTACACCCTACACTCTATACCCTACACTCTATACCATACACTCTATACCCTACACTCTACACTCTATACCTTACACTCTATTCCCTACATTCTATACCCTACACTCTATACCCTACACTCTATACCCTACACTCTATACCCTACACTCTACACCCTACACTCTATACCATACACTCTATACCCTACACTCTATACCCTACACTCTACACCCTACACTCTATACCCTACACTCTATACCATACACTCTATACCCTACACTCTACACTCTATACCCTACACTCTATACCCTACACTCTACACTCTCTACCCTGCACTCTATACCCTACAATCTATACCCTACACTCTATACCCTACACTATACACTCTATACCCTACACTCTACACTCTATACCCTACACTCTATACCCTACACTCTATACCCTACACTCTGTACCCTACACTCTATACCCTACACTCTACACTCTATACCGTACACTCTATACCCTACACTCTATACCCTACACTCTTCACCCTACACTCTATACCCTACACTCTATACCATACACTCTATACCCTACACTCTCTACCCTACACTCTATGCCCTACACTCTATACCCTACACTCTATACCCTACACTCTACACTCTATACCCTACACTCTACACTCTATACCCTACACTCTATACCCTACACTCTATACCCTACACTCTACACTCTATGCCCTACACTCTACACTCTATACCCTACACTCTACACTCTATACCCTACACTCTATACCCTACACTCTATACCCTACACTCTACACTCTATGCCCTACACTCTACACTCTATACCTTACACTCTACACTCTATTCCCTACACTCCATGCCCTACACTCTATACCCTACACGCTATACCATACACTCTATACCCTACACTCTACACCCTACACTCTATACCCTACACTCTATACCATACACTCTATACCCTACACTCTACACTCTATACCCTACACTCTACACCCTACACTCTATGCCCTACACTCTAATCCCTACACTCTACACTCTATACCCTACACTCTATACCCTACACTCTATACCCTAGACTCTACACTCTCTACCCTACACTCTCTACCCTACACTCTATACCCTACACTCTATACCCTACACTCTACACTCTATACCCTACACTCTACACTCTATACCCTACACTCTATACCCTACACTCTTTACCCTACACTCTACACTCTATACCCTACACTCTATACCCTACACTCTATACCCTACACTCTACACTCTATACCCTACACTCTATACCCTACACTCTATGCCCTATACTCTATACCCTACACTCTATACCCTACACTCTACACTCTATACCCTACACTCTATACCCTACACTCTATACCCTACACTCTACACTCTATACCCTACACTCTATACCCTACACTCTACACTCTATGCCCTACACTCTACACTCTATACCCTACACTCTACACTCTATACCCTACACTCTACACTCTATACCCTACACTCTATACCCTGAACTCTATACCCTACACTCTACACTCTATACCCTACACTCTATACCCTACACTCTACACCCTGCACTCTATACCCTACACACTATACCCTACACTTTACACTCTATACCCTACACTCTATACCCTACACTCTATACCCTACACTCTATACCCTACACTCTATACCCTACACTCTACACTCTATACCCTACACTCTATAGATACCCTACACTCTATACCCTACACTCTATACCCTACCTCTACCCTACACTCTATACCTCTTACCACACTCTATAGCCCTACACTCTACAACTCTATACCTACACTCTACACTCTATTCCCTACACTCTATACCCTACACTCTATACCCTACACTCTATACCCTACACTCTATACCCTACACTCTACACTCTATCCCTACACTCTATACCCTACACTCTATACCCTACACTCTATACCCTACACTCTACTACCCTACACTCTATCCCTACACTCTATACCCTACAGCTCTATACCCTACACTCTATACCCTACACTCTACACTCTATACCTTACACTCTACACTCTATTCCCTACACTCTATACCCTACACTCTATACCCTACACTCTATACCCTACACTCTACACCCTACACTCTATACCCTACACTCTATACCATACACTCTATACCCTACACTCTACACTCTATACCTTACACTCTACACTCTATTCCCTACATTCTATACCCTACACTCTATACCCTACACTCTATACCCTACACTCTATACCCTACACTCTACACCCTACACTCTATACCATACACTCTATACCCTACACTCTATACCCTACACTCTACACCCTACACTCTATACCCTACACTCTATACCATACACTCTATACCCTACACTCTACACTCTATACCCTACACTCTATACCCTACACTCTACACTCTCTACCCTACACTCTATACCCTACAATCTATACCCTACACTCTATACCCTACACCATACACTCTATACCCTACACTCTACACTCTATACCCTACACTCTATACCCTACACTCTATACCCTACACTCTGTACCCTACACTCTATACCCTACACTCTACACTCTATACCCTACACTCTATACCCTACACTCTATACCCTACACTCTACACCCTACACTCTATACCCTACACTCTATACCATACACTCTATACCCTACACTCTATACCCTACACTCTACACCCTACACTCTATACCCTACACTCTATACCATACACTCTATACCCTACACTCTACACTCTATACCCTACACTCTATACCCTACACTCTACACTCTATACCCTACACTCTATACCCTACACTCTACACTCTATACCCTACACTCTACACTCTATACCCTACACTCTATACCCTGAACTCTATACCCTACACTCTACACTCTATACCCTACACTCTATACCCTACACTCTACACCCTGCACTCTATACCCTACACACTATACCCTACACTTTACACTCTATACCCTACACTCTATACCCTACACTCTATACCCTACACTCTATACCCTACACTCTATACCCTACACTCTACACTCTATACCCTACACTCTATAGCCTACACTCTACAATCTATACCCTACACTCTATACCCTACACTCTATACCCTACAGTCTATACCCTACACTCTATACCCTACACTCTACACTCTATACCTTACACTCTACACTCTATTCCCTACACTCTATACCCTACACTCTATACCCTACACTCTATACCCTACACTCTATACCCTACACTCTACACCCTACACTCTATACCCTACACTCTATACCATACACTCTATACCCTACACTCTACACTTTATACCCTACACTCTATGCCCTACACTCTATACCCTACAGTCTATACCCTACACTCTATACCCTACACTCTACACTCTATACCTTACACTCTACACTCTATTCCCTACACTCTATACCCTACACTCTATACCCTACACTCTATACCCTACACTCTACACCCTACACTCTATACCCTACACTCTATACCATACACTCTATACCCTACACTCTACACTCTATACCTTACACTCTACACTCTATTCCCTACATTCTATACCCTACACTCTATACCCTACACTCTATACCCTACACTCTATACCCTACACTCTACACCCTACACTCTATACCATACACTCTATACCCTACACTCTATACCCTACACTCTACACCCTACACTCTATACCCTACACTCTATACCATACACTCTATACCCTACACTCTACACTCTATACCCTACACTCTATACCCTACACTCTACACTCTCTACCCTACACTCTATACCCTACAATCTATACCCTACACTCTATACCCTACACCATACACTCTATACCCTACACTCTACACTCTATACCCTACACTCTATACCCTACACTCTATACCCTACACTCTGTACCCTACACTCTATACCCTACACTCTACACTCTATACCCTACACTCTATACCCTACACTCTATACCCTACACTCTACACCCTACACTCTATACCCTACACTCTATACCATACACTCTATACCCTACACTCTATACCCTACACTCTACACCCTACACTCTATACCCTACACTCTATACCATACACTCTATACCCTACACTCTACACTCTATACCCTACACTCTATACCCTACACTCTACACTCTATACCCTACACTCTATACCCTACACTCTACACTCTCTACCCTACACTCTATACCCTACACTCTATACCCTACACTCTATACCCTACACTCTACACTCTATACCCTACACTCTACACTCTATACCTTACACTCTACACTCTATTCCCTACACTCTATACCCTACACTCTACACCCTACACTCTATACCGTACACTTTATACCATACACTCTATACCCTACACTCTACACTCTATACCCTACACTCTACACCCTACACTCTATACCCTACACTCTAATCCCTACACTCTACACTCTATACCCTACACTCTATACCCTACACTCTACACTCTATACCTTACACTCTACACTCTATTCCCTACACTCTATACCCTACACTCTATACCCTACTCTCTATACCCTACACTCTACACCCTACACTCTATACCCTACACTCTATACCCTACACTCTATACTCTACACTCTACACTCTATACCCTACACTCTACACCCTACACTCTATACCCTACACTCTAATCCCTACACTCTACACTCTATACCCTACACTCTATACCCTACACTCTATACCCTACACTCTACACTCTCTACCCTACACTCTATACCCTACACTCTATACCCTACACTCTACACTCTATACCCTACACTCTACACTCTATACCCTACACTCTATACCCTACACTCTATACCCTACACTCTATACCCTACACTCTACACTCTATGCCCTACACTCTACACTCTATACCCTACACTCTACACTCTATACCCTACACTCTATACCCTACACTCTATACCCTACACTCTACACTCTATACCTTACACTCTACACTCTATACCCTACACTCTACACTCTATACCCTACACTCTATACCCTACACTCTATACCCTACACTCTACACCCTACACTCTATACCCTACACTCTATACCATACACTCTATACCCTACACTCTATACCCTACACTCTACACCCTACACTCTATACCCTACACTCTATACCCTACACTCTATACCCTACACTCTACACCCTACACTCTATACCATACACTCTATACCATACACTCTATACCCTACACTCTACACCCTACACTCTATACCCTACACTCTATACCATACACTCTATACCCTACACTCTACACTCTATACCCTACACTCTATACCCTACACTCTACACTCTCTACCCTACACTCTATACCCTACAATCTATACCCTACACTCTATACCCTACACTATACACTCTATACCCTACACTCTACACTCTATACCCTACACTCTATACCCTACACTCTATACCCTACACTCTGTACCCTACACTCTATACCCTACACTCTACACTCTATACCCTACACTCTATACCCTACACTCTATACCCTACACTCTACACCCTACACTCTATACCCTACACTCTATACCATACACTCTAAACCCTACACTCTATACCCTACACTCTACACCCTACACTCTATACCCTACACTCTATACCATACACTCTATACCCTACACTCTACACTCTATACCCTACACTCTATACCCTACACTCTACACTCTCTATCCTACACTCTATACCCTACACTCTACACCCTACACTCTATACCATACACTCTATACCCTACACTCTACACTCTATACCCTACACTCTATACCCTACACTCTACACTCTCTACCCTACACTCTATACCCTACACTCTATACCCTACACTCTACACTCTATACCCTACACTCTACACTCTATACCCTACACTCTATACCCTACACTCTATACCCTACACTCTATACCCTACACTCTACACTCTATGCCCTACACTCTACACTCTATACCCTACACTCTACACTCTATACCCTACACTCTATACCCTACACTCTATACCCTACACTCTACACTCTATACCTTACACTCTACACTCTATACCCTACACTCTACACTCTATACCCTACACTCTATACCCTACACTCTATACCCTACACTCTACACCCTACACTCTATACCCTACACTCTATACCATACACTCTATACCCTACACTCTATACCCTACACTCTACACCCTACACTCTATACCCTACACTCTATACCCTACACTCTATACCCTACACTCTACACCCTACACTCTATACCATACACTCTATACCCTACACTCTATACCCTACACTCTACACCCTACACTCTATACCCTACACTCTATACCATACACTCTATACCCTACACTCTACACTCTATACCCTACACTCTATACCCTACACTCTACACTCTCTACCCTACACTCTATACCCTACAATCTATACCCTACACTCTATACCCTACACTATACACTCTATACCCTACACTCTACACTCTATACCCTACACTCTATACCCTACACTCTATACCCTACACTCTGTACCCTACACTCTATACCCTACACTCTACACTCTATACCCTACACTCTATACCCTACACTCTATACCCTACACTCTACACCCTACACTCTATACCCTACACTCTATACCATACACTCTAAACCCTACACTCTATACCCTACACTCTACACCCTACACTCTATACCCTACACTCTATACCATACACTCTATACCCTACACTCTACACTCTATACCCTACACTCTATACCCTACACTCTACACTCTCTATCCTACACTCTATACCCTACACTCTACACCCTACACTCTATACCATACACTCTATACCCTACACTCTACACTCTATACCCTACACTCTATACCCTACACTCTATGCCCTTCACTCTATACCCTACACTCTACACCCTACACTCTATACCCTACACTCTATACCATACACTCTATACCCTACACCCTACACTCTATACCCTACACTCTAATCCCTACACTCTACACTCTATACCCTACACTCTACACTCTATATCCAAAACTCTATACCCTACACTCTATACCCTACACTCTTTGCCCTACACTCTATACCCTACACTCTATACCCTACACTCTACACCCTGCACTCTATACCCTACACACTATACCCTACACTTTACACTCTATACCCTACACTCTATACCCTACACTCTATACCCTACACTCTATACCCTACACTCTATACCCTACACTCTACACTCTATACCCTACACTCTATAGCCTACACTCTACAATCTATACCCTACACTCTATACCCTACAATCTATACCCTACAGTCTATACCCTACACTCTATACCCTACACTCTACACTCTATACCTTACACTCTACACTCTATTCCCTACACTCTATACCCTACACTCTATACCCTACACTCTATACCCTACACTCTATACCCTACACTCTACACCCTACACTCTATACCCTACACTCTATACCATACACTCTATACCCTACACTCTACACTTTATACCCTACACTCTATACCCTACACTCTATACCCTACAGTCTATAACCTACACTCTATACCCTACACTCTACACTCTATACCTTACACTCTAGACTCTATTCCCTACACTCTATACCCTACACTCTATACCCTACACTCTATACCCTACACTTTATACCCTACACTCTACACCCTACACTCTATACCCTACACTCTATACCCTACACTCTATACCCTACACTCTACACTCTATACCTTACACTCTACACTCTATTCCCTACACTCTATACCCTACACTCTATACCCTACACTCTATACCCTACACTCTATACCCTACACTCTACACACTACACTCTATACCCTACACTCTATACCATACACTCTATACCCTACACTCTACACTCTATACCTTACACTCTACACTCTATTCCCTACATTCTATACCCTACACTCTATACCCTACACTCTATACCCTACACTCTATACCCTACACTCTACACCCTACACTCTATACCATACACTCTATACCCTACACTCTATACCCTACACTCTACACCCTACACTCTATACCCTACACTCTATACCATACACTCTATACCCTACACTCTACACTCTATACCCTACACTCTACACTCTCTACCCTACACTCTATACCCTACAATCTATACCCTACACTCTATACCCTACACTATACACTCTATACCCTACACTCTACACTCTATACCCTACACTCTATACCCTACACTCTATACCCTACACTCTGTACCCTACACTCTATACCCTACACTCTACACTCTATACCCTACACTCTATACCCTACACTCTATACCCTACACTCTACACCCTACACTCTATATCCTACACTCTATACCATACACTCTAAACCCTACACTCTATACCCTACACTCTACACCCTACACTCTATACCCTACACTCTATACCATACACTCTATACCCTACACTCTACACTCTATACCCTACACTCTATACCCTACACTCTACACTCTCTATCCTACACTCTATACCCTACACTCTATACCCTACACTCTACACTCTATACCCTACACTCTACACTCTATACCTTACACTCTACACTCTATTCCCTACACTCTATACCCTACACTCTATACCCTACACTCTACACCCTACACTCTATACCGTACACTTTATACCATACACTCTATACCCTACACTCTACACTCTATACCCTACACTCTACACCCTACACTCTATACCCTACACTCTAATCCCTACACTCTACACTCTATACCCTACACTCTACACTCTATACCTTACACTCTACACTCTATTCCCTACAGTCTATACCCTACACTCTATACCCTACACTCTATACCCTACACTCTACACCCTACACTCTATACCCTACACTCTATACCCTACACTCTATACCCTACACTCTACACTCTATACCCTACACTCTACACCCTACACTCTATACCCTACACTCTAATCCCTACACTCTACACTCTATACCCTACACTCTATACCCTACACTCTATACCCTACACTCTACACTCTCTACCCTACACTCTATACCCTACACTCTATACCCTACACTCTATACCCTACACTCTACACTCTATACCCTACACTCTACACTCTATACCCTACACTCTATACCCTACACTCTATACCCTACACTCTATACCCTACACTCTACACTCTATGCCCTACACTCTACACTCTATACCCTACACTCTACACTCTATACCCTACACTCTACACTCTATACCCTACACTCTATACCCTACACTCTATACCCTACACTCTACACTCTATGCCCTACACTCTACACTCTATACCTTACACTCTACACTCTATTCCCTACACTCTATGCCCTACACTCTATACCCTACACTCTATACCCTAGACTCTACACTCTCTACCCTACACTCTCTACCCTACACGAGATTCAAGATTCAAAGAAGCTTTATTGGCAGGACCAAATACACATCAGTTTTGCCAAAGCAAGTGTATAGAGGCAATAGGGATAGGGACTGAGGGGATGTTGGGTAGGAGCTGTGGGGGGAGGTGGATGGGGCAGATCCAGGTTGGGGGCTATAGTCCATGGCATAGGGGAGGTGGATGGGGCAGATCCAGGTTGGGGGCTATAGTCCATGGCATAGGGGAGGTGGATGGGGCAGGTTCAGGTTGGGGGCTATAGTCCATGGCATAGGGGAGGTGGATGGGGCAGGTCCATTGTGGGGGCTGTAGTCCATGGCATAGGGGAGGTGGATGGGGCAGATCCAGGTTGGGGGCTATAGTACACTCTATACCATACACTCTATACCCTACACTCTACACCCTACACTCTATACCGTACACTCTATACCATACACTCTATACCCTACACTCTACACTCTATACCCTACACTCTACACCCTACACTCTATGCCCTACACTCTAATCCCTACACTCTACACTCTATACCCTACACTCTATACCCTACACTCTATACCCTAGACTCTACACTCTCTACCCTACACTCTCTACCCTACACTCTATGCCCTACACTCTATACCCTACACTCTACACTCTATACCCTACACTCTATACCCTACACTCTATACCCTACACTCTACACTCTATACCCTACACTCTATACCCTACACTCTACACTCTATGCCCTACACTCTACACTCTATACCCTACACTCTACACTATATACCCTACACTCTACACTCTATACCCTACACTCTATACCCTACACTCTACACTCTATATCCTACACTCTATACCCTACACTCTACACCCTGCACTCTATACCCTACACACTATACCCTACACTTTACACTCTATACCCTACACTCTATACCCTACACTCTATACCCTACACTCTATACCCTACACTCTACACTCTATACCCTACACTCTATACCCTACATTCTATACCCTACACTCTACACTCTATACCCTACACTCTATACCCTACACTCTATGCCCTATACTCTATACCCTACACTCTATGCCCTATACTCTATACCCTACACTCTATACCCTACACTCTACACTCTATACCCTACACTCTATACCCTACACTCTATACCCTACACTCTACACTCTATACCCTACACTCTACACTCTCTATCCTACACTCTATACCCTACACTCTATACCCTACACTCTATACTCTATACCCTACACTCTACACTCTATACCTTACACTCTACACTCTATTCCCTACACTCTATACCCTACACTCTATACCCTACACTCTACACCCTACACTCTATACCGTACACTTTATACCATACACTCTATACCCTACACTCTACACTCTATTCCCTACACTCTACACCCTACACTCTATACCCTACACTCTAATCCCTACACTCTACACTCTATTCCCTACAGTCTATACCCTACACTCTATACCCTACACTCTATACCCTACACTCTACACCCTACACTCTATACCCTACACTCTATACCCTACACTCTATACCCTACACTCTACACTCTATACCCTACACTCTACACCCTACACTCTATACCCTACACTCTAATCCCTACACTCTACACTCTATACCCTACACTCTATACCCTACACTCTATACCCTACACTCTACACTCTCTACCCTACACTCTATACCCTACACTCTATACCCTACACTCTATACCCTACACTCTACACTCTATACCCTACACTCTACACTCTATACCCTACACTCTATACCCTACACTCTATACCCTACACTCTATACCCTACACTCTACACTCTATGCCCTACACTCTACACTCTATACCCTACACTCTACACTCTATACCCTACACTCTACACTCTATACCCTACACTCTATACCCTACACTCTATACCCTACACTCTACACTCTATGCCCTACACTCTACACTCTATACCTTACACTCTACACTCTATTCCCTACACTCTATGCCCTACACTCTATACCCTACACTCTATACCATACACTCTATACCCTACACTCTACACCCTACACTCTATACCCTACACTCTATACCATACACTCTATACCCTACACTCTACACTCTATACCCTACACTCTACACCCTACACTCTATGCCCTACACTCTAATCCCTACACTCTACACTCTATACCCTACACTCTATACCCTACACTCTATACCCTAGACTCTACACTCTCTACCCTACACTCTCTACCCTACACTCTATACCCTACACTCTATACCCTACACTCTACACTCTATACCCTACACTCTACACTCTATACCCTACACTCTATACCCTACACTCTATACCCTACACTCTACACTCTATATCCTACACTCTATACCCTACACTCTACACCCTGCACTCTATACCCTACACACTATACCCTACACTTTACACTCTATACCCTACACTCTATACCCTACACTCTATACCCTACACTCTACACTCTATACCCTACACTCTATACCCTACATTCTATACCCTACACTCTACACTCTATACCCTACACTCTATACCCTACACTCTATGCCCTATACTCTATACCCTACACTCTATGCCCTATACTCTATACCCTACACTCTATACCCTACACTCTACACTCTATACCCTACACTCTATACCCTACACTCTATACCCTACACTCTACACTCTATACCCTACACTCTATACCCTACACTCTATACCCTACACTCTATACCCTACACTCTATACCCTACACTCTATACCCTACACTCTACACTCTATACCCTACACTCTATAGCCTACACTTTACAATCTATACCCTACACTCTATACCCTACACTCTATACCCTACAGTCTATACCCTACACTCTATACCCTACACTCTACACTCTATACCTTACACTCTATTCCCTACACTCTATACCCTACACTCTATACCCTACACTCTATACCCTACACTCTATACCCTACACTCTACACCCTACACTCTATACCCTACACTCTATACCATACACTCTATACCCTACACTCTACACTTTATACCCTACACTCTATACCCTACACTCTATACCCTACAGTCTATACCCTACACTCTATACCCTACACTCTACACTCTATACCTTACACTCTACACTCTATTCCCTACACTCTATACCCTACACTCTATACCCTACACTCTATACCCTACACTCTATACCCTACACTCTACACCCTACACTCTATACCCTACACTCTATACCCTACACTCTATACCCTACACTCTACACTCTATACCTTACACTCTACACTCTATTCCCTACACTCTATACCTTACAATCTATACCTTACACTCTATACCCTACACTCTACACCCTACACTCTATACCCTACACTCTATACCATACACTCTATACCCTACACTCTACACTCTATACCTTACACTCTACACTCTATTCCCTACATTCTATACCCTACACTCTATACCCTACACTCTATACCCTACACTCTATACCCTACACTCTACACCCTACACTCTATACCATACACTCTATACCCTACACTCTATACCCTACACTCTACACCCTACACTCTATACCCTACACTCTATACCATACACTCTATACCCTACACTCTACACTCTATACCCTACACTCTATACCCTACACTCTACACTCTCTACCCTACACTCTATACCCTACAATCTATACCCTACACTCTATACCCTACACTATACACTCTATACCCTACACTCTACACTCTATACCCTACACTCTATACCCTACACTCTATACCCTACACTCTGTACCCTACACTCTATACCCTACACTCTACACTCTATACCGTACACTCTATACCCTACACTCTATACCCTACACTCTACACCCTACACTCTATACCCTACACTCTATACCCTACACTCTACACTCTATACCCTACACTCTACACTCTATACCCTACACTCTATACCCTACACTCTATACCCTACACTCTATACCCTACACTCTACACTCTATGCCCTACACTCTACACTCTATACCCTACACTCTACACTCTATACCCTACACTCTACACTCTATACCCTACACTCTATACCCTACACTCTATACCCTACACTCTACACTCTATACCTTACACTCTACACTCTATTCCCTACACTCTATGCCCTACACTCTATACCCTACACTCTATACCATACACTCTATACCCTACACTCTACACCCTACACTCTATACCCTACACTCTATACCCTACACTCTATACCCTACACTCTACACTCTATACCTTACACTCTACACTCTATTCCCTACACTCTATGCCCTACACTCTATACCCTACACTCTATACCCTACACTCTATACCCTAGACTCTACACTCTCTACCCTACACTCTCTACCCTACACTCTATACCCTACACTCTATACCCTACACTCTACACTCTATACCTTACACTCTACACTCTATTCCCTACACTCTATGCCCTACACTCTATACCCTACACTCTATACCCTACACTCTATACCCTAGACTCTACACTCTCTACCCTACACTCTCTACCCTACACTCTATACCCTACACTCTATACCCTACACTCTACACTCTATACCCTACACTCTACACTCTATACCCTACACTCTATACCCTACACTCTATACCCTACACTCTACACTCTATACCCTACACTCTATACCCTACACTCTATACCCTACACTCTACACTCTATACCCTACACTCTATACCCTACACTCTATGCCCTATACTCTATACCCTACACTCTATACCCTACACTCTACACTCTATACCCTACACTCTATACCCTACACTCTATACCCTACACTCTACACTCTATACCCTACACTCTATACCCTACACTCTACACTCTATGCCCTACACTCTACACTCTATACCCTACACTCTACACTCTATACCCTACACTCTACACTCTATACCCTACACTCTATACCCTGAACTCTATACCCTACACTCTACACTCTATACCCTACACTCTATACCCTACACTCTACACCCTGCACTCTATACCCTACACACTATACCCTACACTTTACACTCTATACCCTACACTCTATACCCTACACTCTATACCCTACACTCTATACCCTACACTCTATACCCTACACTCTATACCCTACACTCTACACTCTATACCCTACACTCTATAGCCTACACTCTACAATCTATACCCTACACTCTATACCCTACACTCTATACCCTACAGTCTATACCCTACACTCGATACCCTACACTCTACACTCTATACCTTACACTCTACACTCTATTCCCTACACTCTATACCCTACACTCTATACCCTACACTCTATACCCTACACTCTATACCCTACACTCTACACCCTACACTCTATACCCTACACTCTATACCATACACTCTATACCCTACACTCTACACTTTATACCCTACACTCTATACCCTACACTCTATACCCTACAGTCTATACCCTACACTCTATACCCTACACTCTACACTCTATACCTTCCACTCTACACTCTATTCCCTACACTCTATACCCTACACTCTATACCCTACACTCTATACCCTACACTCTATACCCTACACTCTACACCCTACACTCTATACCCTACACTCTATACCCTACACTCTATACCCTACACTCTACACCCTACACTCTATACCCTACACTCTATACCATACACTCTATACCCTACACTCTACACTCTATACCTTACACTCTACACTCTATTCCCTACATTCTATACCCTACACTCTATACCCTACACTCTATACCCTACACTCTATACCCTACACTCTACACCCTACACTCTATACCATACACTCTATACCCTACACTCTATACCCTACACTCTACACCCTACACTCTATACCCTACACTCTATACCATACACTCTATACCCTACACTCTACACTCTATACCCTACACTCTATACCCTACACTCTACACTCTCTACCCTACACTCTATACCCTACAATCTAAACCCTACACTCTATACCCTACACTATACACTCTATACCCTACACTCTACACTCTATACCCTACACTCTATACCCTACACTCTATACCCTACACTCTGTACCCTACACTCTATACCCTACACTCTACACTCTATACCCTACACTCTATACCCTACACTCTATACCCTACACTCTACACCCTACACTCTATACCCTACACTCTATACCATACACTCTATACCCTACACTCTATACCCTACACTCTACACCCTACACTCTATACCCTACACTCTATACCATACACTCTATACCCTACACTCTACACTCTATACCCTACACTCTATACCCTACACTCTACACTCTCTACCCTACACTCTATACCCTACACTCTATACCCTACACTCTATACCCTACACTCTACACTCTATACCCTACACTCTACACTCTATACCTTACACTCTACACTCTATTCCCTACACTCTATACCCTACACTCTACACCCTACACTCTATACCGTACACTTTATACCATACACTCTATACCCTACACTCTACACTCTATACCCTACACTCTACACCCTACACTCTATACCCTACACTCTAATCCCTACACTCTACACTCTATACCCTACACTCTATACCCTACACTCTACACTCTATACCTTACACTCTACACTCTATTCCCTACACTCTATACCCTACACTCTATACCCTACTCTCTATACCCTACACTCTACACCCTACACTCTATACCCTACACTCTATACCCTACACTCTATACCCTACACTCTACACTCTATACCCTACACTCTACACCCTACACTCTATACCCTACACTCTAATCCCTACACTCTACACTCTATACCCTACACTCTATACCCTACACTCTATACCCTACACTCTACACTCTCTACCCTACACTCTATACCCTACACTCTATACCCTACACTCTACACTCTATACCCTACACTCTACACTCTATACCCTACACTCTATACCCTACACTCTATACCCTACACTCTATACCCTACACTCTACACTCTATGCCCTACACTCTACACTCTATACCCTACACTCTACACTCTATACCCTACACTCTACACTCTATACCCTACACTCTATACCCTACACTCTATACCCTACACTCTACACTCTATGCCCTACACTCTACACTCTATACCTTACACTCTACACTCTATTCCCTACACTCCATGCCCTACACTCTATACCCTACACTCTATACCATACACTCTATACCCTATACTCTACACTCTACACTCTATACCCTACACTCTATACCATACACTCTATACCCTACACTCTACACTCTATACCCTACACTCTTCACCCTACACTCTATGCCCTACACTCTAATCCCTACACTCTATACCCTACACTCTATACCCTACACTCTACACTCTATACCCTACACTCTACACCCTACACTCTATACCCTACACTCTAATCCCTACACTCTACACTCTATACCCTACACTCTATACCCTACACTCTACACCCTACACTCTATACCCTACACTCTATACCCTACACTCTATACCCTACACTCTACACTCTATACCCTACACTCTACACCCTACACTCTATACCCTACACTCTAATCCCTACACTCTACACTCTATACCCTACACTCTATACCCTACACTCTATACCCTACACTCTACACTCTCTACCCTACACTCTATACCCTACACTCTATACCCTACACTTTATACCCTACACTCTACACTCTATACCCTACACTCTACACTCTAAACCCTACACTCTATACCCTACACTCTATACCCTACACTCTATACCCTACACTCTACACTCTATGCCCTACACTCTACACTCTATACCCTACACTCTACACTCTATACCCTACACTCTACACTCTATACCCTACACTCTATACCCTACACTCTATACCCTACACTCTACACTCTATGCCCTACACTCTACACTCTATACCTTACACTCTACACTCTATTCCCTACACTCCATGCCCTACACTCTATACCCTACACTCTATACCATACACTCTATACCCTACACTCTACACCCTACACTCTATACCCTACACTCTATACCATACACTCTATACCCTACACTCTACACTCTATACCCTACACTCTAATCCCTACACTCTACACTCTATACCCTACACTCTATACCCTACACTCTACACCCTACACTCTATACCCTACACTCTATACCCTACACTCTATACCCTACACTCTTCACCCTACACTCTATGCCCTACACTCTAATCCCTACACTCTATACCCTACACTCTATACCCTACACTCTACACTCTATACCCTACACTCTACACCCTACACTCTATACCCTACACTCTAATCCCTACACTCTACACTCTATACCCTACACTCTATACCCTACACTCTACACCCTACACTCTATACCCTACACTCTATACCCTACACTCTATACCCTACACTCTACACTCTATACCCTACACTCTACACCCTACACTCTATACCCTACACTCTAATCCCTACACTCTACACTCTATACCCTACACTCTATACCCTACACTCTATACCCTACACTCTACACTCTCTACCCTACACTCTATACCCTACACTCTATACCCTACACTCTATACCCTACACTCTACACTCTATACCCTACACTCTACACTCTAAACCCTACACTCTATACCCTACACTCTATACCCTACACTCTATACCCTACACTCTACACTCTATGCCCTACACTCTACACTCTATACCCTACACTCTACACTCTATACCCTACACTCTACACTCTATACCCTACACTCTATACCCTACACTCTATACCCTACACTCTACACTCTATGCCCTACACTCTACACTCTATACCTTACACTCTACACTCTATTCCCTACACTCCATGCCCTACACTCTATACCCTACACTCTATACCATACACTCTATACCCTACACTCTACACCCTACACTCTATACCCTACACTCTATACCATACACTCTATACCCTACACTCTACACTCTATACCCTACACTCTAATCCCTACACTCTACACTCTATACCCTACACTCTATACCCTACACTCTACACCCTACACTCTATACCCTACACTCTATACCCTACACTCTATACCCTACACTCTACACTCTATACCCTACACTCTACACCCTACACTCTATACCCTACACTCTAATCCCTACACTCTACACTCTATACCCTACACTCTATACCCTACACTCTATACCCTACACTCTACACTCTCTACCCTACACTCTATACCCTACACTCTATACCCTACACTCTATACCCTACACTCTACACTCTATACCCTACACTCTACACTCTATACCCTACACTCTATACCCTACACTCTATACCCTACACTCTATACCCTACACTCTACAATCTATGCCCTACACTCTACACTCTATACCCTACACTCTACACTCTATACCCTACACTCTACACTCTATACCCTACACTCTATACCCTACACTCTATACCCTACACTCTACACTCTATGCCCTACACTCTACAGTCTATACCTTACACTCTACACTCTATTCCCTACACTCCATGCCCTACACTCTATACCCTACACTCTATACCATACACTCTATACCCTACACTCTACACCCTACACTCTATACCCTACACTCTATACCATACACTCTATACCCTACACTCTACACTCTATACCCTACACTCTACACCCTACACTCTATGCCCTACACTCTAATCCCTACACTCTACACTCTATACCCTACACTCTATACCCTACACTCTATACCCTACACTCTACACTCTCTACCCTACACTCTCTACCCTACACTCTATACCCTACACTCTATACCCTACACTCTACACTCTATACCCTACACTCTACACTCTATACCCTACACTCTATACCCTACACTCTATACCCTACACTCTGCACTCTATACCCTACACTCTATACCCTACACTCTATACCCTACACTCTACACCCTGCACTCTATACCCTACACACTATACCCTACACTTTACACTCTATACCCTACACTCTATACCCTACACTCTATACCCTACACTCTATACCCTACACTCTATACCCTACACTCTACACTCTATACCCTACACTCTATAGCCTACACTCTACAATCTATACCCTACACTCTATACCCTACACTCTATACCCTACAGTCTATACCCTACACTCTATACCCTACACTCTACACTCTATACCTTACACTCTACACTCTATTCCCTACACTCTATACCCTACACTCTATACCCTACAGTCTATACCCTACACTCTATACCCTACACTCTACACTCTATACCTTACACTCTAGACTCTATTCCCTACACTCTATACCCTACACTCTATACCCTACACTCTATACCCTACACTCTATACCCTACACTCTACACCCTACACTCTATACCCTACACTCTATACCCTACACTGTATACCCTACACTCTACACTCTATACCTTACACTCTACACTCTATTCCCTACACTCTATACCCTACACTCTATACCCTACACTCTATACCCTACACTCTACACACTACACTCTATACCCTACACTCTATACCATACACTCTATACCCTACACTCTACACTCTATACCTTACACTCTACACTCTATTCCCTACATTCTATACCCTACACTCTATACCCTACACTCTATACCCTACACTCTATACCCTACACTCTACACCCTACACTCTATACCATACACTCTATACCCTACACTCTATACCCTACACTCTACACTCTCTACCCTACACTCTATACCCTACAATCTATACCCTACACTCTATACCCTACACTCTATACCCTACACTCTATACCCTACACTCTGTACCCTACACTCTATACCCTACACTCTACACTCTATACCCTACACTCTATACCCTACACTCTATACCCTACACTCTACACCCTACACTCTATACCCTACACTCTATACCATACACTCTAAACCCTACACTCTATACCCTACACTCTACACCCTACACTCTATACCCTACACTCTATACCATACACTCTATACCCTACACTCTACACTCTATACCCTACACTCTATACCCTACACTCTACACTCTCTATCCTACACTCTATACCCTACACTCTACACCCTACACTCTATACCATACACTCTATACCCTACACTCTACACTCTATACCCTACACTCTATACCCTACACTCTATGCCCTTCACTCTATACCCTACACTCTACACCCTACACTCTATACCCTACACTCTATACCATACACTCTATACCCTACACTCTACACTCTATACCTTACACTCTACACCCTACACTCTATACCCTACACTCTAATCCCTACACTCTACACTCTATACCCTACACTCTACACTCTATATCCAACACTCTATACCCTACACTCTATACCCTACACTCCTTGCCCTACACTCTATACCCTACACTCTATACCCTACACTCTACACCCTGCACTCTATACCCTACACACTATACCCTACACTTTACACTCTATACCCTACACTCTATACCCTACACTCTATACCCTACACTCTATACCCTACACTCTATACCCTACACTCTACACTCTATACCCTACACTCTATAGCCTACACTCTACAATCTATACCCTACACTCTATACCCTACACTCTATACCCTACAGTCTATACCCTACACTCTATACCCTACACTCTACACTCTATACCTTACACTCTACACTCTATTCCCTACACTCTATACCCTACACTCTATACCCTACACTCTATACCCTACACTCTATACCCTACACTCTACACCCTACACTCTATACCCTACACTCTATACCATACACTCTATACCCTACACTCTACACTTTATACCCTACACTCTATACCCTACACTCTATACCCTACAGTCTATAACCTACACTCTATACCCTACACTCTACACTCTATACCTTACACTCTAGACTCTATTCCCTACACTCTATACCCTACACTCTATACCCTACACTCTATACCCTACACTTTATACCCTACACTCTACACCCTACACTCTATACCCTACACTCTATACCCTACACTCTATACCCTACACTCTACACTCTATACCTTACACTCTACACTCTATTCCCTACACTCTATACCCTACACTCTATACCCTACACTCTATACCCTACACTCTATACCCTACACTCTACACACTACACTCTATACCCTACACTCTATACCATACACTCTATACCCTACACTCTACACTCTATACCTTACACTCTACACTCTATTCCCTACATTCTATACCCTACACTCTATACCCTACACTCTATACCCTACACTCTATACCCTACACTCTACACCCTACACTCTATACCATACACTCTATACCCTACACTCTATACCCTACACTCTACACCCTACACTCTATACCCTACACTCTATACCATACACTCTATACCCTACACTCTACACTCTATACCCTACACTCTATAGCCTACACTCTACAATCTATACCCTACACTCTATACCCTACACTCTATACCCTACAGTCTATACCCTACACTCTATACTCTACACTCTACACTCTATACCTTACACTCTACACTCTATTCCCTACACTCTATACCCTACACTCTATACCCTACACTCTATACCCTACACTCTATACCCTACACTCTACACCCTACACTCTATACCCTACACTCTATACCATACACTCTATACCCTACACTCTACACTTTATACCCTACACTCTATACCCTACACTCTATACCCTACAGTCTATAACCTACACTCTATACCCTACACTCTACACTCTATACCTTACACTCTAGACTCTATTCCCTACACTCTATACCCTACACTCTATACCCTACACTCTATACCCTACACTTTATACCCTACACTCTACACCCTACACTCTATACCCTACACTCTATACCCTACACTCTATACCCTACACTCTACACTCTATACCTTACACTCTACACTCTATTCCCTACACTCTATACCCTACACTCTATACCCTACACTCTATACCCTACACTCTATACCCTACTCTCTACACACTACACTCTATACCCTACACTCTATACCATACACTCTATACCCTACACTCTACACTCTATACCTTACACTCTACACTCTATTCCCTACATTCTATACCCTACACTCTATACCCTACACTCTATACCCTACACTCTATACCCTACACTCTACACCCTACACTCTATACCATACACTCTATACCCTACACTCTATACCCTACACTCTACACCCTACACTCTATACCCTACACTCTATACCATACACTCTATACCCTACACTCTACACTCTATACCCTACACTCTACACTCTCTACCCTACACTCTATACCCTACAATCTATACCCTACACTCTATACCCTACACTATACACTATATACCCTACACTCTACACTCTATACCCTACACTCTATACCCTACACTCTATACCCTACACTCTGTACCCTACACTCTATACCCTACACTCTACACTCTATACCCTACACTCTATACCCTACACTCTATACCCTACACTCTACACCCTACACTCTATACCCTACACTCTATACCATACACTCTAAACCCTACACTCTATACCCTACACTCTACACCTTACACTCTATACCCTACACTCTATACCATACACTCTATACCCTACACTCTACACTCTATACCCTACACTCTATACCCTACACTCTACACTCTCTATCCTACACTCTATACCCTACACTCTATACCCTACACTCTACACTCTATACCCTACACTCTACACTCTATACCTTACACTCTACACTCTATTCCCTACACTCTATACCCTACACTCTATACCCTACACTCTACACCCTACACTCTATACCGTACACTTTATACCATACACTCTATACCTACACTCTACACTCTATACCCTACACTCTACACCCTACACTCTATACCCTACACTCTAATCCCTACACTCTACACTCTATACCCTACACTCTACACTCTATACCTTACACTCTACACTCTATTCCCTACAGTCTATACCCTACACTCTATACCCTACACTCTATACCCTACACTCTACACCCTACACTCTATACCCTACACTCTATACCCTACACTCTATACCCTACACTCTACACTCTATACCCTACACTCTACACCCTACACTCTATACCCTACACTCTAATCCCTACACTCTACACTCTATACCCTACACTCTATACCCTACACTCTATACCCTACACTCTACACCCTACACTCTATACCCTACACTCTATACCCTACACTCTATACCCTACACTCTACACTCTATACCCTACACTCTACACCCTACACTCTATACCCTACACTCTATACCATACACTCTATACCCTACACTCTACACTCTATACCCTACACTCTATACCCTACACTCTACACTCTCTACCCTACACTCTATACCCTACAATCTATACCCTACACTCTATACCCTACACTCTATACCCTACACTCTATACCCTACACTCTGTACCCTACACTCTATACCCTACACTCTACACTCTATACCCTACACTCTATACCCTACACTCTATACCCTACACTCTACACCCTACACTCTATACCCTACACTCTATACCATACACTCTAAACCCTACACTCTATACCCTACACTCTACACCCTACACTCTATACCCTACACTCTATACCATACACTCTATACCCTACACTCTACACTCTATACCCTACACTCTATACCCTACACTCTACACTCTCTATCCTACACTCTATACCCTACACTCTACACCCTACACTCTATACCATACACTCTATACCCTACACTCTACACTCTATACCCTACACTCTATACCCTACACTCTATGCCCTTCACTCTATACCCTACACTCTACACCCTACACTCTATACCCTACACTCTATACCATACACTCTATACCCTACACTCTACACTCTATACCCTACACTCTACACCCTACACTCTATACCCTACACTCTAATCCCTACACTCTACACTCTATACCCTACACTCTACACTCTATATCCAACACTCTATACCCTACACTCTATACCCTACACTCCTTGCCCTACACTCTATACCCTACACTCTATACCCTACACTCTACACCCTGCACTCTATACCCTACACACTATACCCTACACTTTACACTCTATACCCTACACTCTATACCCTACACTCTATACCCTACACTCTATACCCTACACTCTATACCCTACACTCTACACTCTATACCCTACACTCTATAGCCTACACTCTACAATCTATACCCTACACTCTATACCCTACACTCTATACCCTACAGTCTATACCCTACACTCTATACCCTACACTCTATACCCTACACTCTACACCCTACACTCTATACCCTACACTCTATACCATACACTCTATACCCTACACTCTATACCCTACACTCTATACCATACACTCTATACCCTACACTCTACACTTTATACCCTACACTCTATACCCTACACTCTATACCCTACAGTCTATAACCTACACTCTATACCCTACACTCTACACTCTATACCTTACACTCTACACTCTATTCCCTACACTCTATACCCTACACTCTATACCCTACACTCTACACCCTACACTCTATACCCTACACTCTATACCATACACTCTATACCCTACACTCTACACTTTATACCCTACACTCTATACCCTACACTCTATACCCTACAGTCTATAACCTACACTCTATACCCTACACTCTACACTCTATACCTTACACTCTAGACTCTATTCCCTACACTCTATACCCTACACTCTATACCCTACACTCTATACCCTACACTTTATACCCTACACTCTACACCCTACACTCTATACCCTACACTCTATACCCTACACTCTATACCCTACACTCTACACTCTATACCTTACACTCTACACTCTATTCCCTACACTCTATACCCTACACTCTATACCCTACACTCTATACCCTACACTCTATACCCTACACTCTACACACTACACTCGATACCCTACACTCTATACCATACACTCTATACCTCACACTCTACACTCTATACCTTACACTCTACACTCTATTCCCTACATTCTATACCCTACACTCTATACCCTACACTCTATACCCTACACTCTATACCCTACACTCTACACCCTACACTCTATACCATACACTCTATACCCTACACTCTATACCCTACACTCTACACCCTACACTCTATACCCTACACTCTACACTCTATACCCTACACTCTATAGCCTACACTCTACAATCTATACCCTACACTCTATACCCTACACTCTATACCCTACAGTCTATACCCTACACTCTATACCCTACACTCTACACTCTATACCTTACACTCTACACTCTATTCCCTACACTCTATACCCTACACTCTATACCCTACACTCTATACCCTACACTCTATACCCTACACTCTACACCCTACACTCTATACCCTACACTCTACACCCTACACTCTATACCCTACACTCTACACTCTATACCCTACACTCTATAGCCTACACTCTACAATCTATACCCTACACTCTATACCCTACACTCTATACCCTACAGTCTATACCCTACACTCTATACCCTACACTCTACACTCTATACCTTACACTCTACACTCTATTCCCTACACTCTATACCCTACACTCTATACCCTACACTCTATACCCTACACTCTATACCCTACACTCTACACCCTACACTCTATACCCTACACTCTATACCATACACTCTATACCCTACACTCTACACTTTATACCCTACACTCTATACCCTACACTCTATACCCTACAGTCTATACCCTACACTCTATACCCTACACTCTACACTCTATACCTTACACTCTACACTCTATTCCCTACACTCTATACCCTACACTCTATACCCTACACTCTATACCCTACACTCTATACCCTACACTCTACACCCTACACTCTATACCCTACACTCTATACCCTACACTCTATACCCTACACTTTATACCCTACACTCTACACCCTACACTCTATACCCTACACTCTGTACCCTACACTCTATACCCTACACTCTACACTCTATACCTTACACTCTACACTCTATTCCCTACACTCTATACCCTACACTCTATACCCTACACTCTATACCCTACACTCTATACCCTACACTCTACACACTACACTCTATACCCTACACTCTATACCATACACTCTATACCCTACACTCTACACTCTATACCTTACACTCTACACTCTATTCCCTACATTCTATACCCTACACTCTATACCCTACACTCTATACCCTACACTCTATACCCTACACTCTACACCCTACACTCTATACCATACACTCTATACCCTACACTCTATACCCTACACTCTACACCCTACACTCTATACCCTACACTCTATACCATACACTCTATACCCTACACTCTACACTCTATACCCTACACTCTACACTCTCTACCCTACACTCTATACCCTACAATCTATACCCTACACTCTATACCCTACACTATACACTATATACCCTACACTCTACACTCTATACCCTACACTCTATACCCTACACTCTATACCCTACACTCTGTACCCTACACT
Source organism: Ranitomeya imitator (assembly GCF_032444005.1). Lineage (NCBI taxonomy): Eukaryota > Metazoa > Chordata > Amphibia > Anura > Dendrobatidae > Ranitomeya > Ranitomeya imitator. The sequence goes on from NW_027194646.1 coordinate 1,279,666, forward strand.
CTATACCCTACACTCTACACTCTATACCCTACACTCTATACCCTACACTCTATACCCTACACTCTACACCCTACACTCTATACCCTACACTCTATACCATACACTCTAAACCCTACACTCTATACCCTACACTCTACACCTTACACTCTATACCCTACACTCTATACCATACACTCTATACCCTACACTCTACACTCTATACCCTACACTCTATACCCTACACTCTACACTCTCTATCCTACACTCTATACCCTACACTCTATACCCTACACTCTACACTCTATACCCTACACTCTACACTCTATACCTTACACTCTACACTCTATTCCCTACACTCTATACCCTACACTCTATACCCTACACTCTATACCCTACACTTTATACCCTACACTCTACACCCTACACTCTATACCCTACACTCTATACCCTACACTCTATACCCTACACTCTACACTCTATACCTTACACTCTACACTCTATTCCCTACACTCTATACCCTACACTCTTTACCCTACACTCTATACCCTACACTCTATACCCTACACTCTACACACTACACTCTATACCCTACACTCTATACCATACACTCTATACCCTACACTCTACACTCTATACCTTACACTCTACACTCTATTCCCTACATTCTATACCCTACACTCTATACCCTACACTCTATACCCTACACTCTATACCCTACACTCTACACCCTACACTCTATACCATACACTCTATACCCTACACTCTATACCCTACACTCTACACCCTACACTCTATACCCTACACTCTATACCATACACTCTATACCCTACACTCTACACTCTATACCCTACACTCTATAGCCTACACTCTACAATCTATACCCTACACTCTATACCCTACACTCTATACCCTACAGTCTATACCCTACACTCTATACCCTACACTCTACACTCTATACCTTACACTCTACACTCTATTCCCTACACTCTATACCCTACACTCTATACCCTACACTCTATACCCTACACTCTATACCCTACACTCTACACCCTACACTCTATACCCTACACTCTATACCATACACTCTATACCCTACACTCTACACTTTATACCCTACACTCTATACCCTACACTCTATACCCTACAGTCTATAACCTACACTCTATACCCTACACTCTACACTCTATACCTTACACTCTAGACTCTATTCCCTACACTCTATACCCTACACTCTATACCCTACACTCTATACCCTACACTTTATACCCTACACTCTACACCCTACACTCTATACCCTACACTCTATACCCTACACTCTATACCCTACACTCTACACTCTATACCTTACACTCTACACTCTATTCCCTACACTCTATACCCTACACTCTATACCCTACACTCTATACCCTACACTCTATACCCTACACTCTACACACTACACTCTATACCCTACACTCTATACCATACACTCTATACCCTACACTCTACACTCTATACCTTACACTCTACACTCTATTCCCTACATTCTATACCCTACACTCTATACCCTACACTCTATACCCTACACTCTACACCCTACACTCTATACCATACACTCTATACCCTACACTCTATACCCTACACTCTACACCCTACACTCTATACCCTACACTCTATACCATACACTCTATACCCTACACTCTACACTCTATACCCTACACTCTACACTCTCTACCCTACACTCTATACCCTACAATCTATACCCTACACTCTATACCCTACACTATACACTATATACCCTACACTCTACACTCTATACCCTACACTCTATACCCTACACTCTATACCCTACACTCTGTACCCTACACTCTATACCCTACACTCTACACTCTATACCCTACACTCTATACCCTACACTCTATACCCTACACTCTACACCCTACACTCTTTACCCTACACTCTATACCATACACTCTAAACCCTACACTCTATACCCTACACTCTACACCTTACACTCTATACCCTACACTCTATACCATACACTCTATACCCTACACTCTACACTCTATACCCTACACTCTATACCCTACACTCTACACTCTCTATCCTACACTCTATACCCTACACTCTATACCCTACACTCTACACTCTATACCCTACACTCTACACTCTATACCTTACACTCTACACTCTATTCCCTACACTCTATACCCTACACTCTATACCCTACACTCTACACCCTACACTCTATACCGTACACTTTATACCATACACTCTATACCTACACTCTACACTCTATACCCTACACTCTACACCCTACACTCTATACCCTACACTCTAATCCCTACACTCTACACTCTATACCCTACACTCTACACTCTATACCTTACACTCTACACTCTATTCCCTACAGTCTATACCCTACACTCTATACCCTACACTCTATACCCTACACTCTACACCCTACACTCTATACCCTACACTCTATACCCTACACTCTATACCCTACACTCTACACTCTATACCCTACACTCTACACCCTACACTCTATACCCTACACTCTAATCCCTACACTCTACACTCTATACCCTACACTCTATACCCTACACTCTATACCCTACACTCTACACTCTCTACCCTACACTCTATACCCTACACTCTATACCCTACACTCTATACCCTACACTCTACACTCTATACCCTACACTCTACACTCTATACCCTACACTCTATACCCTACACTCTATACCCTACACTCTATACCCTACACTCTACACTCTATGCCCTACACTCTACACTCTATACCCTACACTCTACACTCTATACCCTACACTCTACACTCTATACCCTACACTCTATACCCTACACTCTATACCCTACACTCTACACTCTATGCCCTACACTCTACACTCTATACCTTACACTCTACACTCTATTCCCTACACTCTATGCCCTACACTCTATACCCTACACTCTATACCATACACTCTATACCCTACACTCTACACCCTACACTCTATACCCTACACTCTATACCATACACTCTATACCCTACACTCTACACTCTATACCCTACACTCTACACCCTACACTCTATGCCCTACACTCTAATCCCTACACTCTACACTCTATACCCTACACTCTATACCCTACACTCTATACCCTACACTCTACACTCTCTACCCTACACTCTCTACCCTACACTCTATACCCTACACTCTATACCCTACACTCTACACTCTATACCCTACACTCTACACTCTATACCCTACACTATATACCCTACACTCTATACCCTACACTCTACACTCTATACCCTACACTCTATACCCTACATTCTATACCCTACACTCTACACTCTATACCCTACACTCTATACCCTACACTCTATGCCCTATACTCTATACCCTACACTCTATGCCCTATACTCTATACCCTACACTCTATACCCTACACTCTACACTCTATACCCTACACTCTATACCCTACACTCTATACCCTACACTCTACACTCTATACCCTACACTCTATACCCTACACTCTACACTCTATGCCCTACACTCTACACTCTATACCCTACACTCTACACTATATACCCTACACTCTACACTCTATGCCCTACACTCTACACTCTATGCCCTACACTCTACACTCTATACCCTACACTCTACACTATATACCCTACACTCTACACTCTATACCCTACACTCTATACCCTACACTCTACACCCTGCACTCTATACCCTACACACTATACCCTACACTTTACACTCTATACCCTACACTATATACCCTACACTCTATACCCTACACTCTATACCCTACACTCTACACTCTATACCCTACACTCTATACCCTACATTCTATACCCTACACTCTACACTCTATACCCTACACTCTATACCCTACACTCTATGCCCTATACTCTATACCCTACACTCTATGCCCTATACTCTATACCCTACACTCTATACCCTACACTCTACACTCTATACCCTACACGCTATACCCTACACTCTATACCCTACACTCTACACTCTATACCCTACACTCTATACCCTACACTCTATACCCTACACTCTATACCCTACACTCTACACTCTATACCCTACACTCTATAGCCTACACTCTACAATCTATACCCTACACTCTATACCCTACACTCTATACCCTACAGTCTATACCCTACACTCTATACCCTACACTCTACACTCTATACCTTACACTCTACACTCTATTCCCTACACTCTATACCCTACACTCTATACCCTACACTCTATACCCTACACTCTATACCCTACACTCTACACCCTACACTCTATACCCTACACTCTATACCATACACTCTATACCCTACACTCTACACTTTATACCCTACACTCTATACCCTACACTCTATACCCTACAGTCTATACCCTACACTCTATACCCTACACTCTACACTCTATACCTTACACTCTACACTCTATTCCCTACACTCTATACCCTACACTCTATACCCTACACTCTATACCCTACACTCTATACCCTACACTCTACACCCTACACTCTATACCCTACACTCTATACCCTACACTCTATACCCTACACTCTACACTCTATACCTTACACTCTACCCTCTATTCCCTACACTCTATACCCTACACTCTATACCCTACACTCTATACCCTACACTCTACACCCTACACTCTATACCCTACACTCTATACCATACACTCTATACCCTACACTCTACACTCTATACCTTACACTCTACACTCTATTCCCTACATTCTATACCCTACACTCTATACCCTACACTCTATACCCTACACTCTATACCCTACACTCTACACCCTACACTCTATACCATACACTCTATACCCTACACTCTATACCCTACACTCTACACCCTACACTCTATACCCTACACTCTATACCATACACCCTATACCCTACACTCTACACTCTATACCCTACACTCTATACCCTACACTCTACACTCTCTACCCTACACTCTATACCCTACAATCTATACCCTACACTCTATACCCTACACTATACACTCTATACCCTACACTCTACACTCTATACCCTACACTCTATACCCTACACTCTATACCCTACACTCTGTACCCTACACTCTATACCCTACACTCTACACTCTATACCTTACACTCTACACTCTATTCCCTACACTCTATACCCTACACTCTATACCCTACACTCTATACCCTACACTCTATACCCTACACTCTACACCCTACACTCTATACCCTACACTCTATACCATACACTCTATACCCTACACTCTACACTTTATACCCTACACTCTATACCCTACACTCTATACCCTACAGTCTATACCCTACACTCTATACCCTACACTCTACACTCTATACCTTACACTCTACACTCTATTCCCTACACTCTATACCCTACACTCTATACCCTACACTCTATACCCTACACTCTATACCCTACACTCTACACCCTACACTCTATACCCTACACTCTATACCCTACACTCTATACCCTACACTCTACACTCTATACCTTACACTCTACACTCTATTCCCTACACTCTATACCCTACACTCTATACCCTACACTCTATACCCTACACTCTACACCCTACACTCTATACCCTACACTCTATACCATACACTCTATACCCTACACTCTACACTCTATACCTTACACTCTACACTCTATTCCCTACATTCTATACCCTACACTCTATACCCTACACTCTATACCCTACACTCTATACCCTACACTCTACACCCTACACTCTATACCATACACTCTATACCCTACACTCTATACCCTACACTCTACACCCTACACTCTATACCCTACACTCTATACCATACACCCTATACCCTACACTCTACACTCTATACCCTACACTCTATACCCTACACTCTACACTCTCTACCCTACACTCTATACCCTACAATCTATACCCTACACTCTATACCCTACACTATACACTCTATACCCTACACTCTACACTCTATACCCTACACTCTATACCCTACACTATATACCCTACACTCTGTACCCTACACTCTATACCCTACACTCTACACTCTATACCGTACACTCTATACCCTACACTCAATACCCTACACTCTACACCCTACACTCTATACCCTACACTCTATACCCTACACTCTACACTCTATACCCTACACTCTACACTCTATACCCTACACTCTATACCCTACACTCTATACCCTACACTCTATACCCTACACTCTACACTCTATGCCCTACACTCTACACTCTATACCCTACACTCTACACTCTATAACCTACACTCTACACTCTATACCCTACACTCTATACCCTACACTCTATACCCTACACTCTACACTCTATACCTTACACTCTACACTCTATTCCCTACACTCTATGCCCTACACTCTATACCCTACACTCTATACCCTACACTCTATACCATACACTCTATACCCTACACTCTACAACCTACACTCTATACCCTACACTCTATACCCTACACTCTATACCCTACACTCTACACTCTATACCTTACACTCTACACTCTATTCCCTACACTCTATGCCCTACACTCTATACCCTACACTCTATACCCTACACTCTATACCCTAGACTCTACACTCTCTACCCTACACTCTCTACCCTACACTCTATACCCTACACTCTATACCCTACACTCTACACTCTATACCTTACACTCTACACTCTATTCCCTACACTCTATGCCCTACACTCTATACCCTACACTCTATACCCTACACTCTATACCCTAGACTCTACACTCTCTACCCTACACTCTCTACCCTACACTCTATACCCTACACTCTATACCCTACACTCTACACTCTATACCCTACACTCTACACTCTATACCCTACACTCTATACCCTACACTCTATACCCTACACTCTACACTCTATACCCTACACTCTATACCCTACACTCTACATCCTGCACTCTATACCCTACACACTATACCCTACACTCTACACTCTATACCCTACACTCTATACCCTACACTCTATGCCCTACACTCTATACCCTACACTCTACACTCTATACCCTACACTCTATAGCCTACACTCTACAATCTATACCCTACACTCTATACCCTACACTCTATACCCTACAGTCTATACCCTACACTCTATACTCTACACTCTACACTCTATACCTTACACTCTACACTCTATTCCCTACACTCTATACCCTACACTCTATACCCTACACTCTATACCCTACACTCTATACCCTACACTCTACACCCTACACTCTATACCCTACACTCTATACCATACACTCTATACCCTACACTCTACACTCTATACCCTACACTCTACACCCTACACTCTATACCCTACACTCTAATCCCTACACTCTACTCTCTATACTCTACACTCTATACCCTACACTCTACACTCTATACCCTACACTCTATACCCTACACTCTATACCCTACACTCTATACCCTACACTCTATACCCTACACTCTATACCCTAAACTCTATACCCTACACTCTACACTCTATACCCTACACTCTATACCCTACACTCTACACTCTATACCCTACACTCTATACCCTACACTCTAATCCCTACACTCTACACTCTATACCCTACACTCTATACCCTACACTCTATACCCTACACTCTACACTCTATACCCTACACTCTATATCCTACACTCTACACTCTATACCATACACTCTATACCCTACACTCTATACCCTACACTCTATACCCTACACTCTACACCCTACACTCTATACACTACACTCTATACCCTACACTCTATACCCTACACGCTATACCCTACACTCTACACCCTACACTCTATACCCTACACTCTATACCATACACTCTATACCCTACACTCTACACTCTATATCCTACACTCTACATCCTACACTCTATACCCTACACTCTAATCCCAACACTCTACACTCTATACCCTACACTCTATACCCTACACTCTATACCCTACACTCTACACTCTCTACCCTACACTCTATACCCTACACTCTATAACATACACTCTATACCCTACACTCTATACCCTACACTCTATACCATACACTCTACACTCTATACCCTACACTCTATACCATACACTCTACACCATACACTCTATAGCATACACTCTATACCCTACACTCTACACTCTATACCCTACACTCTATACCCTACACACTATACCCTACACTCTACACTCTATACCCTACACTCTATACCCTACACTCTATGCCCTACACTCTATACCCTACACTCTACACTCTACACTCTATAGCATACACTCTACAATCTATACCCTACACTCTATACCCTACACTCTATACCCTACAGTCTATACCCTACACTCTATACCCTACACTCTACACTCTATACCTTACACTCTACACTCTATTCCCTACACTCTATACCCTACACTCTATACCCTACACTCTATACCCTACACTCTACACCCTACACTCTATACCCTACACTCTATACCATACACTCTATACCCTACACTCTACACTCTATACCCTACACTCTACACCCTACACTCTATACCCTACACTCTAATCCCTACACTCTACTCTCTATACTCTACACTCTATACCCTACACTCTACACTCTATACCTTACACTCTACACCCTATTCCCTACACTCTATACCCTACACTCTATACCCTACACTCTATACCCTACACTCTACACCCTACACTCTATACCCTACACTCTATACCATACACTCTATACCCTACACTCTACACTCTATACCCTACACTCTACACCCTACACTCTATACCCTACACTCTATACCCTACACTCTACACTCTCTACCCTACACTCTATACCCTACACTCTATGCCCTACACTCTATACCCTACACTCTATACCCTACACTCTATACCCTACACTCTACACTCTATACCCTACACTCTATACCCTACACTCTATACCCTACACTCTAATCCCTACACTCTACACTCTATACCCTACACTCTATACCCTACACTCTACACTCTATACCTTACACTCTACACTCTATTCCCTACACTCTATACCCTACACTCTATACCCTACACTCTATACCCTACACTCTATACCCAACACTCTACACCCTACACTCTATACCCTACACTCTATACCATACACTCTACACCCTACACTCTACACTCTATACCCTACACTCTACACTCTATACCCTACACTCTATACCCTACACTCTATACCCTACACTCTACACTCTATACCCTGCACTCTACACTCTATACCCTACACTCTATACCCTACACTCTATACCCTACACTCTATACCCTACACTCTATACCCTACACTCTATACCCTACACTCTACACTCTATACCCTACACTCTATACCCTACACTCTACACCCTACACTCTATACACTACACTCTATGAACTACACTCTATACCCTACACTCTATACCCTACACTTTACACTCTATACCCTACACTCTATACCCTACACTCTATACCCTACACTCTACACTCTATACCCTACACTCTATACCCTACACTCTATACCCTACACTCTATACCCTACACTCTATACCCTAAACTCTATACCCTACACTCTACACTCTATACCCTACACTCTATACCCTACACTCTACACTCTATACCCTACAGTCTATAACCTACACTCTATACCCTACACTCTACACTCTATACCTTACACTCTAGACTCTATTCCCTACACTCTATACCCTACACTCTATACCCTACACTCTATACCCTACACTTTATACCCTACACTCTACACCCTACACTCTATACCCTACACTCTATACCCTACACTCTATACCCTACACTCTACACTCTATACCTTACACTCTACACTCTATTCCCTACACTCTATACCCTACACTCTATACCCTACACTCTATACCCTACACTCTATACCCTACACTCTACACACTACACTCTATACCCTACACTCTATACCATACACTCTATACCCTACACTCTACACTCTATACCTTACACTCTACACTCTATTCCCTACATTCTATACCCTACACTCTATACCCTACACTCTATACCCTACACTCTACACCCTACACTCTATACCATACACTCTATACCCTACACTCTATACCCTACACTCTACACCCTACACTCTATACCCTACACTCTATACCATACACTCTATACCCTACACTCTACACTCTATACCCTACACTCTACACTCTCTACCCTACACTCTATACCCTACAATCTATACCCTACACTCTATACCCTACACTATACACTATATACCCTACACTCTACACTCTATACCCTACACTCTATACCCTACACTCTATACCCTACACTCTGTACCCTACACTCTATACCCTACACTCTACACTCTATACCCTACACTCTATACCCTACACTCTATACCCTACACTCTACACCCTACACTCTTTACCCTACACTCTATACCATACACTCTAAACCCTACACTCTATACCCTACACTCTACACCTTACACTCTATACCCTACACTCTATACCATACACTCTATACCCTACACTCTACACTCTATACCCTACACTCTATACCCTACACTCTACACTCTCTATCCTACACTCTATACCCTACACTCTATACCCTACACTCTACACTCTATACCCTACACTCTACACTCTATACCTTACACTCTACACTCTATTCCCTACACTCTATACCCTACACTCTATACCCTACACTCTACACCCTACACTCTATACCGTACACTTTATACCATACACTCTATACCTACACTCTACACTCTATACCCTACACTCTACACCCTACACTCTATACCCTACACTCTAATCCCTACACTCTACACTCTATACCCTACACTCTACACTCTATACCTTACACTCTACACTCTATTCCCTACAGTCTATACCCTACACTCTATACCCTACACTCTATACCCTACACTCTACACCCTACACTCTATACCCTACACTCTATACCCTACACTCTATACCCTACACTCTACACTCTATACCCTACACTCTACACCCTACACTCTATACCCTACACTCTAATCCCTACACTCTACACTCTATACCCTACACTCTATACCCTACACTCTATACCCTACACTCTACACTCTCTACCCTACACTCTATACCCTACACTCTATACCCTACACTCTATACCCTACACTCTACACTCTATACCCTACACTCTACACTCTATACCCTACACTCTATACCCTACACTCTATACCCTACACTCTATACCCTACACTCTACACTCTATGCCCTACACTCTACACTCTATACCCTACACTCTACACTCTATACCCTACACTCTACACTCTATACCCTACACTCTATACCCTACACTCTATACCCTACACTCTACACTCTATGCCCTACACTCTACACTCTATACCTTACACTCTACACTCTATTCCCTACACTCTATGCCCTACACTCTATACCCTACACTCTATACCATACACTCTATACCCTACACTCTACACCCTACACTCTATACCCTACACTCTATACCATACACTCTATACCCTACACTCTACACTCTATACCCTACACTCTACACCCTACACTCTATGCCCTACACTCTAATCCCTACACTCTACACTCTATACCCTACACTCTATACCCTACACTCTATACCCTACACTCTACACTCTCTACCCTACACTCTCTACCCTACACTCTATACCCTACACTCTATACCCTACACTCTACACTCTATACCCTACACTCTACACTCTATACCCTACACTATATACCCTACACTCTATACCCTACACTCTACACTCTATACCCTACACTCTATACCCTACATTCTATACCCTACACTCTACACTCTATACCCTACACTCTATACCCTACACTCTATGCCCTATACTCTATACCCTACACTCTATGCCCTATACTCTATACCCTACACTCTATACCCTACACTCTACACTCTATACCCTACACTCTATACCCTACACTCTATACCCTACACTCTACACTCTATACCCTACACTCTATACCCTACACTCTACACTCTATGCCCTACACTCTACACTCTATACCCTACACTCTACACTATATACCCTACACTCTACACTCTATGCCCTACACTCTACACTCTATGCCCTACACTCTACACTCTATACCCTACACTCTACACTATATACCCTACACTCTACACTCTATACCCTACACTCTATACCCTACACTCTACACCCTGCACTCTATACCCTACACACTATACCCTACACTTTACACTCTATACCCTACACTATATACCCTACACTCTATACCCTACACTCTATACCCTACACTCTACACTCTATACCCTACACTCTATACCCTACATTCTATACCCTACACTCTACACTCTATACCCTACACTCTATACCCTACACTCTATGCCCTATACTCTATACCCTACACTCTATGCCCTATACTCTATACCCTACACTCTATACCCTACACTCTACACTCTATACCCTACACGCTATACCCTACACTCTATACCCTACACTCTACACTCTATACCCTACACTCTATACCCTACACTCTATACCCTACACTCTATACCCTACACTCTACACTCTATACCCTACACTCTATAGCCTACACTCTACAATCTATACCCTACACTCTATACCCTACACTCTATACCCTACAGTCTATACCCTACACTCTATACCCTACACTCTACACTCTATACCTTACACTCTACACTCTATTCCCTACACTCTATACCCTACACTCTATACCCTACACTCTATACCCTACACTCTATACCCTACACTCTACACCCTACACTCTATACCCTACACTCTATACCATACACTCTATACCCTACACTCTACACTTTATACCCTACACTCTATACCCTACACTCTATACCCTACAGTCTATACCCTACACTCTATACCCTACACTCTACACTCTATACCTTACACTCTACACTCTATTCCCTACACTCTATACCCTACACTCTATACCCTACACTCTATACCCTACACTCTATACCCTACACTCTACACCCTACACTCTATACCCTACACTCTATACCCTACACTCTATACCCTACACTCTACACTCTATACCTTACACTCTACCCTCTATTCCCTACACTCTATACCCTACACTCTATACCCTACACTCTATACCCTACACTCTACACCCTACACTCTATACCCTACACTCTATACCATACACTCTATACCCTACACTCTACACTCTATACCTTACACTCTACACTCTATTCCCTACATTCTATACCCTACACTCTATACCCTACACTCTATACCCTACACTCTATACCCTACACTCTACACCCTACACTCTATACCATACACTCTATACCCTACACTCTATACCCTACACTCTACACCCTACACTCTATACCCTACACTCTATACCATACACCCTATACCCTACACTCTACACTCTATACCCTACACTCTATACCCTACACTCTACACTCTCTACCCTACACTCTATACCCTACAATCTATACCCTACACTCTATACCCTACACTATACACTCTATACCCTACACTCTACACTCTATACCCTACACTCTATACCCTACACTCTATACCCTACACTCTGTACCCTACACTCTATACCCTACACTCTACACTCTATACCTTACACTCTACACTCTATTCCCTACACTCTATACCCTACACTCTATACCCTACACTCTATACCCTACACTCTATACCCTACACTCTACACCCTACACTCTATACCCTACACTCTATACCATACACTCTATACCCTACACTCTACACTTTATACCCTACACTCTATACCCTACACTCTATACCCTACAGTCTATACCCTACACTCTATACCCTACACTCTACACTCTATACCTTACACTCTACACTCTATTCCCTACACTCTATACCCTACACTCTATACCCTACACTCTATACCCTACACTCTATACCCTACACTCTACACCCTACACTCTATACCCTACACTCTATACCCTACACTCTATACCCTACACTCTACACTCTATACCTTACACTCTACACTCTATTCCCTACACTCTATACCCTACACTCTATACCCTACACTCTATACCCTACACTCTACACCCTACACTCTATACCCTACACTCTATACCATACACTCTATACCCTACACTCTACACTCTATACCTTACACTCTACACTCTATTCCCTACATTCTATACCCTACACTCTATACCCTACACTCTATACCCTACACTCTATACCCTACACTCTACACCCTACACTCTATACCATACACTCTATACCCTACACTCTATACCCTACACTCTACACCCTACACTCTATACCCTACACTCTATACCATACACCCTATACCCTACACTCTACACTCTATACCCTACACTCTATACCCTACACTCTACACTCTCTACCCTACACTCTATACCCTACAATCTATACCCTACACTCTATACCCTACACTATACACTCTATACCCTACACTCTACACTCTATACCCTACACTCTATACCCTACACTATATACCCTACACTCTGTACCCTACACTCTATACCCTACACTCTACACTCTATACCGTACACTCTATACCCTACACTCAATACCCTACACTCTACACCCTACACTCTATACCCTACACTCTATACCCTACACTCTACACTCTATACCCTACACTCTACACTCTATACCCTACACTCTATACCCTACACTCTATACCCTACACTCTATACCCTACACTCTACACTCTATGCCCTACACTCTACACTCTATACCCTACACTCTACACTCTATAACCTACACTCTACACTCTATACCCTACACTCTATACCCTACACTCTATACCCTACACTCTACACTCTATACCTTACACTCTACACTCTATTCCCTACACTCTATGCCCTACACTCTATACCCTACACTCTATACCCTACACTCTATACCATACACTCTATACCCTACACTCTACAACCTACACTCTATACCCTACACTCTATACCCTACACTCTATACCCTACACTCTACACTCTATACCTTACACTCTACACTCTATTCCCTACACTCTATGCCCTACACTCTATACCCTACACTCTATACCCTACACTCTATACCCTAGACTCTACACTCTCTACCCTACACTCTCTACCCTACACTCTATACCCTACACTCTATACCCTACACTCTACACTCTATACCTTACACTCTACACTCTATTCCCTACACTCTATGCCCTACACTCTATACCCTACACTCTATACCCTACACTCTATACCCTAGACTCTACACTCTCTACCCTACACTCTCTACCCTACACTCTATACCCTACACTCTATACCCTACACTCTACACTCTATACCCTACACTCTACACTCTATACCCTACACTCTATACCCTACACTCTATACCCTACACTCTACACTCTATACCCTACACTCTATACCCTACACTCTACATCCTGCACTCTATACCCTACACACTATACCCTACACTCTACACTCTATACCCTACACTCTATACCCTACACTCTATGCCCTACACTCTATACCCTACACTCTACACTCTATACCCTACACTCTATAGCCTACACTCTACAATCTATACCCTACACTCTATACCCTACACTCTATACCCTACAGTCTATACCCTACACTCTATACTCTACACTCTACACTCTATACCTTACACTCTACACTCTATTCCCTACACTCTATACCCTACACTCTATACCCTACACTCTATACCCTACACTCTATACCCTACACTCTACACCCTACACTCTATACCCTACACTCTATACCATACACTCTATACCCTACACTCTACACTCTATACCCTACACTCTACACCCTACACTCTATACCCTACACTCTAATCCCTACACTCTACTCTCTATACTCTACACTCTATACCCTACACTCTACACTCTATACCCTACACTCTATACCCTACACTCTATACCCTACACTCTATACCCTACACTCTATACCCTACACTCTATACCCTAAACTCTATACCCTACACTCTACACTCTATACCCTACACTCTATACCCTACACTCTACACTCTATACCCTACACTCTATACCCTACACTCTAATCCCTACACTCTACACTCTATACCCTACACTCTATACCCTACACTCTATACCCTACACTCTACACTCTATACCCTACACTCTATATCCTACACTCTACACTCTATACCATACACTCTATACCCTACACTCTATACCCTACACTCTATACCCTACACTCTACACCCTACACTCTATACACTACACTCTATACCCTACACTCTATACCCTACACGCTATACCCTACACTCTACACCCTACACTCTATACCCTACACTCTATACCATACACTCTATACCCTACACTCTACACTCTATATCCTACACTCTACATCCTACACTCTATACCCTACACTCTAATCCCAACACTCTACACTCTATACCCTACACTCTATACCCTACACTCTATACCCTACACTCTACACTCTCTACCCTACACTCTATACCCTACACTCTATAACATACACTCTATACCCTACACTCTATACCCTACACTCTATACCATACACTCTACACTCTATACCCTACACTCTATACCATACACTCTACACCATACACTCTATAGCATACACTCTATACCCTACACTCTACACTCTATACCCTACACTCTATACCCTACACACTATACCCTACACTCTACACTCTATACCCTACACTCTATACCCTACACTCTATGCCCTACACTCTATACCCTACACTCTACACTCTACACTCTATAGCATACACTCTACAATCTATACCCTACACTCTATACCCTACACTCTATACCCTACAGTCTATACCCTACACTCTATACCCTACACTCTACACTCTATACCTTACACTCTACACTCTATTCCCTACACTCTATACCCTACACTCTATACCCTACACTCTATACCCTACACTCTACACCCTACACTCTATACCCTACACTCTATACCATACACTCTATACCCTACACTCTACACTCTATACCCTACACTCTACACCCTACACTCTATACCCTACACTCTAATCCCTACACTCTACTCTCTATACTCTACACTCTATACCCTACACTCTACACTCTATACCTTACACTCTACACCCTATTCCCTACACTCTATACCCTACACTCTATACCCTACACTCTATACCCTACACTCTACACCCTACACTCTATACCCTACACTCTATACCATACACTCTATACCCTACACTCTACACTCTATACCCTACACTCTACACCCTACACTCTATACCCTACACTCTATACCCTACACTCTACACTCTCTACCCTACACTCTATACCCTACACTCTATGCCCTACACTCTATACCCTACACTCTATACCCTACACTCTATACCCTACACTCTACACTCTATACCCTACACTCTATACCCTACACTCTATACCCTACACTCTAATCCCTACACTCTACACTCTATACCCTACACTCTATACCCTACACTCTACACTCTATACCTTACACTCTACACTCTATTCCCTACACTCTATACCCTACACTCTATACCCTACACTCTATACCCTACACTCTATACCCAACACTCTACACCCTACACTCTATACCCTACACTCTATACCATACACTCTACACCCTACACTCTACACTCTATACCCTACACTCTACACTCTATACCCTACACTCTATACCCTACACTCTATACCCTACACTCTACACTCTATACCCTGCACTCTACACTCTATACCCTACACTCTATACCCTACACTCTATACCCTACACTCTATACCCTACACTCTATACCCTACACTCTATACCCTACACTCTACACTCTATACCCTACACTCTATACCCTACACTCTACACCCTACACTCTATACACTACACTCTATGAACTACACTCTATACCCTACACTCTATACCCTACACTTTACACTCTATACCCTACACTCTATACCCTACACTCTATACCCTACACTCTACACTCTATACCCTACACTCTATACCCTACACTCTATACCCTACACTCTATACCCTACACTCTATACCCTAAACTCTATACCCTACACTCTACACTCTATACCCTACACTCTATACCCTACACTCTACACTCTATACCCTACACTCTATACCCTACACTCTAATCCCTACACTCTACACTCTATACCCTACACTCTATACCCTACACTCTATACCCTACACTCTACACTCTATACCCTACACTCTATATCCTACACTCTACACTCTATACCATACACTCTATACCCTACACTCTATACCCTACACTCTACACCCTACACTCTATACACTACACTCTATACCCTACACTCTATACCCTACACGCTATACCCTACACTCTACACCCTACACTCTATACCCTACACTCTATACCATACACTCTATACCCTACACTCTACACTCTATACCCTACACTCTACATCCTACACTCTATACCCTACACTCTAATCCCAACACTCTACACTCTATACCCTACACTCTATACCCTACACTCTATACCCTACACTCTACACTCTCTACCCTACACTCTATACCCTACGCTCTATAACATACACTCTATACCCTACACTCTATACCCTACACTCTATACCATACACTCTACACTCTATACCCTACATTCTATACCATACACTCTACACCATACACTCTATAGCATACACTCTATACCCTACACTCTACACTCTACACCCTACACTCTATACCCTACACTCTACACCCTGCACTCTATACCCTACACACTATACCCTACACTCTACACTCTATACCCTACACTCTATACCCTACACTCTATGCCCTACACTCTATACCCTACACTCTACACTCTATACCCTACACTCTATAGCCTACACTCTACAATCTATACCCTACACTCTATACCCTACACTCTATACCCTACAGTCTATACCCTACACTCTATACCCTACACTCTACACTCTATACCTTACAATCTACACTCTATTCCCTACACTCTATACCCTACACTCTATACCCTACACTCTATACCCTACACTCTACACCCTACACTCTATACCCTACACTCTATACCATACACTCTATACCCTACACTCTACACTCTATACCCTACACTCTATAACCTACACTATATACCCTACACTCTATACCCTACACTCTATACCCTAAACTCTATACCCTACACTCTACACTCTATACCCTACACTCTACACTCTATACCCTACACTCTATACCCTACACTCTAATCCCTACACTCTACACTCTATACCCTACACTCTATACCCTACACTCTATACCCTACACTCTATACCCTACACTCTACACTCTATACCCTACACTCTATATCCTACACTCTACACTCTATACCATACACTCTATACCCTACACTCTATACCCTACACTCTACACCCTACACTCTAATCCCTACACTCTACTCTCTATACTCTACACTCTATACCCTACACTCTATACCCTACACTCTACACTCTATACCCTACACTCTATATCCTACACTCTACACTCTATACCATACACTCTATACCCTACAGTCTATACCCTACACTCTATACCCTACACTCTACACCCTACACTCTATACACTACACTCTATACCCTACACTCTATACCCTACACGCTATACCCTACACTCTACACCCTACACTCTATACCCTACACTCTATACCATACACTCTATACCCTACACTCTACACTCTATACCCTACACTCTACATCCTACACTCTATACCCTACACTCTAATCCCAACACTCTACACTCTATACCCTACACTCTATACCCTACACTCTATACCCTACACTCTACACTCTCTACCCTACACTCTATACCCTACACTCTATAACATACACTCTATACCCTACACTCTATACCCTACACTCTATACCATACACTCTACACTCTATACCCTACACTCTATACCATACACTCTACACCATACACTCTATAGCATACACTCTATACCCTACACTCTACACTCTATACCCTACACTCTATACCCTACACACTATACCCTACACTCTACACTCTATACCCTACACTCTATACCCTACACTCTATGCCCTACACTCTATACCCTACACTCTACACTCTACACCCTACACTCTATAGCATACACTCTACAATCTATACCCTACACTCTATACCCTACACTCTATACCCTACAGTCTATACCCTACACTCTATACCCTACACTCTACACCCTACACTCTATACCCTACACTCTATACCATACACTCTATACCCTACACTCTACACTCTATACCCTACACTCTACACCCTACACTCTATACCCTACACTCTAATCCCTACACTCTACTCTCTATACTCTACACTCTATACCCTACACTCTACACTCTATACCTTACACTCTACACTCTATTCCCTACACTCTATACCCTACACTCTATACCCTACACTCTATACCCTACACTCTACACCCTACACTCTATACCCTACACTCTATACCATACACTCTATACCCTACACTCTACACTCTATACCCTACACTCTACACCCTACACTCTATACCCTACACTCTAATCCCTACACTCTACTCTCTATACTCTACACTCTATACCCTACACTCTACACTCTATACCTTACACTCTACACTCTATTCCCTACACTCTATACCCTACACTCTATACCCTACACTCTATACCCTACACTCTACACCCTACACTCTATACCCTACACTCTATACCATACACTCTATACCCTACACTCTACACTCTATACCCTACACTCTACACCCTACACTCTATACCCTACACTCTATACCCTACACTCTACACTCTCTACCCTACACTCTATACCCTGCACTCTATACCCTACACTCTATACCCTACACTCTACACTCTATACCCTACACTCTACACTCTATACCCTACACTCTATACCCTACACTCTTTACCCTACACTCTACACTCTATACCCTACACTCTACACTCTATACCCTACACTCTACACTCTATACCCTACACTCTATACCCTACACTCTATACCCTACACTCTATACCCTACACTCTACACTCTATGCCCTACACTCTACACTCTATACCTTACACTTTACACTCTATTCCCTACACTCTATACCCTACACTCTATACCCTACACTCTATACCCTACACTCTACACCCCACACTCTATACCCTACACTCTATACCATACACTCTATACCCTACACTCTACATTCTATACCCTACACTCTACACCCTACACTCTATACACTACACTCTAATCCCTACACTCTACACTCTCTACCCTACACTCTCTACCCTACACTCTATACCCTACACTCTATACCCTACACTCTACACTCTATACCCTACACTCTACACTCTATACCCTACACTCTATACCCTACACTCTATACCCTACACTCTATACCCTACACTCTACACTCTATGCCCTACACTCTACACTCTATACCCTACACTCTACACTCTATACCCTACACTCTACACTCTATACCCTACACTCTATACCCTACACTCTATACCCTACACTCTATACCCTACACTCTACACTCTATGCCCTACACTCTACACTCTATACCTTACACTCTACACTCTATTCCCTACACTCTATACCCTACACTCTATACCCTACACTCTATACCCTACACTCTACACCCCACACTCTATACCCTACACTCTATACCATACACTCTATACCCTACACTCTACACTCTATACCCTACACTCTACACCCTACACTCTATACACTACACTCTAATCCCTACACTCTACACTCTATACCCTACACTCTATACCCTACACTCTATACCCTACACTCTACACTCTCTACCCTACACTCTCTACCCTACACTCTATACCCTACACTCTATACCCTACACTCTACACTCTATACCCTACACTCTACACTCTATACCCTACACTCTATACCCTACACTCTATACCCTACACTCTATACCCTACACTCTACACTCTATGCCCTACACTCTACACTCTATACCCTACACTCTACACTCTATACCCTACACTCTACACTCTATACCCTACACTCTATACCCTACACTCTATACCCTACACTCTATACCCTACACTCTACACTCTATGCCCTACACTCTACACTCTATACCTTACACTCTACACTCTATTCCCTACACTCTATACCCTACACTCTATACCCTACACTCTATACCCTACACTCTACACCCCACACTCTATACCCTACACTCTATACCATACACTCTATACCCTACACTCTACACTCTATACACTACACTCTACACCCTACACTCTACACCATACACTCTATAGCATACACTCTATACCCTACACTCTACACTCTATACCCTACACTCTATACCCTACACTCTATACCCTACACTCTACACTCTCTACCCTACACTCTATACCCTACACTCTACACTCTATACCCTACACTCTATACCCTACACTCTATACCCTACACTCTATACCCTACACTCTACACTCTATGCCCTACACTCTACACTCTATACCTTACACTCTACACTCTATTCCCTACACTCTATACCCTACACTCTATACCCTACACTCTATACCCTACACTCTACACCCCACACTCTATACCCTACACTCTATACCATACACTCTATACCCTACACTCTACACTCTATACCCTACACTCTACACCCTACACTCTATACACTACACTCTAATCCCTACACTCTACACTCTATACCCTACACTCTATACCCTACACTCTATACCCTACACTCTACACTCTCTACCCTACACTCTCTACCCTACACTCTATACCCTACACTCTATACCCTACACTCTACACTCTATACCCTACACTCTACACTCTATACCCTACACTCTATACCCTACACTCTATACCCTACACTCTATACCCTACACTCTACACTCTATGCCCTACACTCTACACTCTATACCCTACACTCTACACTCTATACCCTACACTCTACACTCTATACCCTACACTCTATACCCTACACTCTATACCCTACACTCTATACCCTACACTCTACACTCTATGCCCTACACTCTACACTCTATACCTTACACTCTACACTCTATTCCCTACACTCTATACCCTACACTCTATACCCTACACTCTATACCCTACACTCTACACCCCACACTCTATACCCTACACTCTATACCATACACTCTATACCCTACACTCTACACTCTATACACTACACTCTACACCCTACACTCTACACCATACACTCTATAGCATACACTCTATACCCTACACTCTACACTCTATACCCTACACTCTATACCCTACACTCTATACCCTACACTCTACACTCTCTACCCTACACTCTATACCCTACACTCTACACTCTATACCCTACACTCTATACCCTACACTCTATACCCTACACTCTATACCCTACACTCTACACTCTATGCCCTACACTCTACACTCTATACCTTACACTCTACACTCTATTCCCTACACTCTATACCCTACACTCTATACCCTACACTCTATACCCTACACTCTACACCCCACACTCTATACCCTACACTCTATACCATACACTCTATACCCTACACTCTACACTCTATACCCTACACTCTACACCCTACACTCTATACACTACACTCTAATCCCTACACTCTACACTCTATACCCTACACTCTATACCCTACACTCTATACCCTACACTCTACACTCTCTACCCTACACTCTCTACCCTACACTCTATACCCTACACTCTATACCCTACACTCTACACTCTATACCCTACACTCTACACTCTATACCCTACACTCTATACCCTACACTCTATACCCTACACTCTATACCCTACACTCTACACTCTATGCCCTACACTCTACACTCTATACCCTACACTCTACACTCTATACCCTACACTCTACACTCTATACCCTACACTCTATACCCTACACTCTATACCCTACACTCTATACCCTACACTCTACACTCTATGCCCTACACTCTACACTCTATACCTTACACTCTACACTCTATTCCCTACACTCTATACCCTACACTCTATACCCTACACTCTATACCCTACACTCTACACCCCACACTCTATACCCTACACTCTATACCATACACTCTATACCCTACACTCTACACTCTATACACTACACTCTACACCCTACACTCTACACCATACACTCTATAGCATACACTCTATACCATACACTCTACACTCTATACCCTACACTCTATAGCCTACACTCTATACCATACACTCTACACTCTATACCCTACACTCTACACTCTATACCCTACACTCTACACTCTATACCCTATATTCTATACCCTACACTCTATACCCTACACTCTATACCCTACACTCTACACTCTATGCCCTACACTCTACACTCTATACCCTACACTCTACACTCTATACCCTACACTCTACACTCTATACCCTACACTCTATACCCTACACTCTATACCCTACACTCTATACCCTACACTCTACACTCTATGCCCTACACTCTACCCTCTATACCTTACACTCTACACTCTATTCCCTACACTCTATACCCTACACTCTATACCCTACACTCTATACCCTACACTCTACACCCTACACTCTATACACTACACTCTATGAACTACACTCTATACCCTACACTCTATACCCTACACTTTACACTCTATACCCTACACTCTATACCCTACACTCTATACCCTACACTCTACACTCTATACCCTACACTCTATACCCTACACTCTATACCCTACACTCTATACCCTACACTCTATACCCTAAACTCTATACCCTACACTCTACACTCTATACCCTACACTCTATACCCTACACTCTACACTCTATACCCTACACTCTATACCCTACACTCTAATCCCTACACTCTACACTCTATACCCTACACTCTATACCCTACACTCTATACCCTACACTCTACACTCTATACCCTACACTCTATATCCTACACTCTACACTCTATACCATACACTCTATACCCTACACTCTATACCCTACACTCTACACCCTACACTCTATACACTACACTCTATACCCTACACTCTATACCCTACACGCTATACCCTACACTCTACACCCTACACTCTATACCCTACACTCTATACCATACACTCTATACCCTACACTCTACACTCTATACCCTACACTCTACATCCTACACTCTATACCCTACACTCTAATCCCAACACTCTACACTCTATACCCTACACTCTATACCCTACACTCTATACCCTACACTCTACACTCTCTACCCTACACTCTATACCCTACGCTCTATAACATACACTCTATACCCTACACTCTATACCCTACACTCTATACCATACACTCTACACTCTATACCCTACATTCTATACCATACACTCTACACCATACACTCTATAGCATACACTCTATACCCTACACTCTACACTCTACACCCTACACTCTATACCCTACACTCTACACCCTGCACTCTATACCCTACACACTATACCCTACACTCTACACTCTATACCCTACACTCTATACCCTACACTCTATGCCCTACACTCTATACCCTACACTCTACACTCTATACCCTACACTCTATAGCCTACACTCTACAATCTATACCCTACACTCTATACCCTACACTCTATACCCTACAGTCTATACCCTACACTCTATACCCTACACTCTACACTCTATACCTTACAATCTACACTCTATTCCCTACACTCTATACCCTACACTCTATACCCTACACTCTATACCCTACACTCTACACCCTACACTCTATACCCTACACTCTATACCATACACTCTATACCCTACACTCTACACTCTATACCCTACACTCTATACCCTACACTATATACCCTACACTCTATACCCTACACTCTATACCCTAAACTCTATACCCTACACTCTACACTCTATACCCTACACTCTATACCCTACACTCTACACTCTATACCCTACACTCTATACCCTACACTCTAATCCCTACACTCTACACTCTATACCCTACACTCTATACCCTACACTCTATACCCTACACTCTACACTCTATACCCTACACTCTATATCCTACACTCTACACTCTATACCATACACTCTATACCCTACACTCTATACCCTACACTCTACACCCTACACTCTATACACTACACTCTATACCCTACACTCTATACCCTACACGCTATACCCTACACTCTACACCCTACACTCTATACCCTACACTCTATACCATACACTCTATACCCTACACTCTACACTCTATACCCTACACTCTACATCCTACACTCTATACCCTACACTCTAATCCCAACACTCTACACTCTATACCCTACACTCTATACCCTACACTCTATACCCTACACTCTACACTCTCTACCCTACACTCTATACCCTACACTCTATAACATACACTCTATACCCTACACTCTATACCCTACACTCTATACCATACACTCTACACTCTATACCCTACACTCTATACCATACACTCTACACCATACACTCTATAGCATACACTCTATACCCTACACTCTACACTCTATACCCTACAATCTATACCCTACACTCTACATCCTGCACTCTATACCCTACACACTATACCCTACACTCTACACTCTATACCCTACACTCTATACCCTACACTCTATGCCCTACACTCTATACCCTACACTCTACACTCTATACCCTACACTCTATAGCCTACACTCTACAATCTATACCCTACACTCTATACCCTACACTCTATACCCTACAGTCTATACCCTACACTCTATACTCTACACTCTACACTCTATACCTTACACTCTACACTCTATTCCCTACACTCTATACCCTACACTCTATACCCTACACTCTATACCCTACACTCTATACCCTACACTCTACACCCTACACTCTATACCCTACACTCTATACCATACACTCTATACCCTACACTCTACACTCTATACCCTACACTCTACACCCTACACCCTACACTCTATACCCTACACTCTAATCCCTACACTCTACTCTCTATACTCTACACTCTATACCCTACACTCTACACTATATACCCTACACTCTATACCCTACACTCTATACCCTACACTCTATACCCTACACTCTATACCCTACACTCTATACCCTAAACTCTATACCCTACACTCTACACTCTATACCCTACACTCTACACTCTATACCCTACACTCTATACCCTACACTCTAATCCCTACACTCTACACTCTATACCCTACACTCTATACCCTACACTCTATACCCTACACTCTACACTCTATACCCTACACTCTATATCCTACACTCTACACCCTACACTCTATACCCTACACTCTATACCATACACTCTATACCCTACACTCTACACTCTATACCCTACACTCTACATCCTACACTCTATACCCTACACTCTAATCCCAACACTCTACACTCTATACCCTACACTCTATACCCTACACTCTATACCCTACACTCTACACTCTCTACCCTACACTCTATACCCTACGCTCTATAACATACACTCTATACCCTACACTCTATACCCTACACTCTATACCATACACTCTACACTCTATACCCTACATTCTATACCATACACTCTACACCATACACTCTATAGCATACACTCTATACCCTACACTCTACACTCTATACCCTACACTCTATACCCTACACTCTACACCCTACACTCTATACCCTACACTCTACACTCTATACCCTACACTCTATACCCTACACTCTACACCCTACACTCTATACCCTACACTCTATACCATACACTCTATACCCTACACTCTACACTCTATACCCTACACTCTACATCCTACACTCTATACCCTACACTCTAATCCCAACACTCTACACTCTATACCCTACACTCTATACCCTACACTCTATACCCTACACTCTACACTCTCTACCCTACACTCTATACCCTACGCTCTATAACATACACTCTATACCCTACACTCTATACCCTACACTCTATACCATACACTCTACACTCTATACCCTACATTCTATACCATACACTCTACACCATACACTCTATAGCATACACTCTATACCCTACACTCTACACTCTACACCCTACACTCTATACCCTACACTCTACACCCTGCACTCTATACCCTACACACTATACCCTACACTCTACACTCTATACCCTACACTCTATACCCTACACTCTATGCCATACACTCTATACCCTACACTCTACACTCTATACCCTACACTCTATAGCCTACACTCTACAATCTATACCCTACACTCTATACCCTACACTCTATACCCTACAGTCTATACCCTACACTCTATACCCTACACTCTACACTCTATACCTTACAATCTACACTCTATTCCCTACACTCTATACCCTACACTCTATACCCTACACTCTATACCCTACACTCTACACCCTACACTCTATACCCTACACTCTATACCATACACTCTATACCCTACACTCTACACTCTATACCCTACACTCTATACCCTACACTCTATACCCTACACTCTATACCCTACACTCTATACCCTAAACTCTATACCCTACACTCTACACTCTATACCCTACACTCTATACCCTACACTCTACACTCTATACCCTACACTCTAATCCCTACACTCTACACTCTATACCCTACACTCTATACCCTACACTCTATACCCTACACTCTACACTCTATACCCTACACTCTATATCCTACACTCTACACTCTATACCATACACTCTATACCCTACACTCTATACCCTACACTCTATACCCTACACTCTACACCCTACACTCTATACACTACACTCTATACCCTACACTCTATACCCTACACGCTATACCCTACACTCTACACCCTACACTCTATACCCTACACTCTATACCATACACTCTATACCCTACACTCTACACTCTATACCCTACACTCTACATCCTACACTCTATACCCTACACTCTAATCCCAACACTCTACACTCTATACCCTACACTCTATACCCTACACTCTATACCATACACTCTACACTCTATACCCTACACTCTATACCATACACTCTACACCATACACTCTATAGCATACACTCTATACCCTACACTCTACACTCTATTCCCTACACTCTATACCCTACACTCTACATCCTGCACTCTATACCCTACACACTATACCCTACACTCTACACTCTATACCCTACACTCTATACCCTACACTCTATGCCCTACACTCTATACCCTACACTCTACACTCTATACCCTACACTCTATAGCCTACACTCTACAATCTATACCCTACACTCTATACCCTACACTCTATACCCTACAGTCTATACCCTACACTCTATACTCTACACTCTACACTCTATACCTTACACTCTACACTCTATTCCCTACACTCTATACCCTACACTCTATACCCTACACTCTATACCCTACACTCTATACCCTACACTCTACACCCTACACTCTATACCCTACACTCTATACCATACACTCTATACCCTACACTCTACACTCTATACCCTACACTCTACACCCTACACTCTATACCCTACACTCTAATCCCTACACTCTACTCTCTATACTCTACACTCTATACCCTACACTCTACACTCTATACCCTACACTCTATACCCTACACTCTATACCCTACACTCTATACCCTACACTCTATACCCTACACTCTATACCCTAAACTCTATACTCTACACTCTATACCCTACACTCTATACCCTACACTCTACACTCTATACCCTACACTCTATACCCTACACTCTAATCCCTACACTCTACACTCTATACCCTACACTCTATACCCTACACTCTATACCCTACACTCTACACTCTATACCCTACACTCTATATCCTACACTCTACACTCTATACCATACACTCTATACCCTACAGTCTATACCCTACACTCTATACCCTACACTCTACACCCTACACTCTATACACTACACTCTATACCCTACACTCTATACCCTACACGCTATACCCTACACTCTACACCCTACACTCTATACCCTACACTCTATACCATACACTCTATACCCTACACTCTACACTCTATACCCTACACTCTACATCCTACACTCTATACCCTACACTCTAATCCCAACACTCTACACTCTATACCCTACACTCTATACCCTACACTCTATACCCTACACTCTACACTCTCTACCCTACACTCTATACCCTACACTCTATAACATACACTCTATACCCTACACTCTATACCCTACACTCTATACCATACACTCTACACTCTATACCCTACACTCTATACCATACACTCTACACCATACACTCTATAGCATACACTCTATACCCTACACTCTACACTCTATACCCTACACTCTATACCCTACACACTATACCCTACACTCTACACTCTATACCCTACACTCTATACCCTACACTCTATGCCCTACACTCTATACCCTACACTCTACACTCTACACCCTACACTCTATAGCATACACTCTACAATCTATACCCTACACTCTATACCCTACACTCTATACCCTACAGTCTATACCCTACACTCTATACCCTACACTCTACACCCTACACTCTATACCCTACACTCTATACCATACACTCTATACCCTACACTCTACACTCTATACCCTACACTCTACACCCTACACTCTATACCCTACACTCTAATCCCTACACTCTACTCTCTATACTCTACACTCTATACCCTACACTCTACACTCTATACCTTACACTCTACACTCTATTCCCTACACTCTATACCCTACACTCTATACCCTACACTCTATACCCTACACTCTACACCCTACACTCTATACCCTACACTCTATACCATACACTCTATACCCTACACTCTACACTCTATACCCTACACTCTACACCCTACACTCTATACCCTACACTCTAATCCCTACACTCTACTCTCTATACTCTACACTCTATACCCTACACTCTACACTCTATACCTTACACTCTACACTCTATTCCCTACACTCTATACCCTACACTCTATACCCTACACTCTATACCCTACACTCTACACCCTACACTCTATACCCTACACTCTATACCATACACTCTATACCCTACACTCTACACTCTATACCCTACACTCTACACCCTACACTCTATACCCTACACTCTATACCCTACACTCTACACTCTCTACCCTACACTCTATACCCTGCACTCTATACCCTACACTCTATACCCTACACTCTACACTCTATACCCTACACTCTACACTCTATACCCTACACTCTATACCCTACACTCTTTACCCTACACTCTACACTCTATACCCTACACTCTACACTCTATACCCTACACTCTACACTCTATACCCTACACTCTATACCCTACACTCTATACCCTACACTCTATACCCTACACTCTACACTCTATGCCCTACACTCTACACTCTATACCTTACACTTTACACTCTATTCCCTACACTCTATACCCTACACTCTATACCCTACACTCTATACCCTACACTCTACACCCCACACTCTATACCCTACACTCTATACCATACACTCTATACCCTACACTCTACATTCTATACCCTACACTCTACACCCTACACTCTATACACTACACTCTAATCCCTACACTCTACACTCTCTACCCTACACTCTCTACCCTACACTCTATACCCTACACTCTATACCCTACACTCTACACTCTATACCCTACACTCTACACTCTATACCCTACACTCTATACCCTACACTCTATACCCTACACTCTATACCCTACACTCTACACTCTATGCCCTACACTCTACACTCTATACCCTACACTCTACACTCTATACCCTACACTCTACACTCTATACCCTACACTCTATACCCTACACTCTATACCCTACACTCTATACCCTACACTCTACACTCTATGCCCTACACTCTACACTCTATACCTTACACTCTACACTCTATTCCCTACACTCTATACCCTACACTCTATACCCTACACTCTATACCCTACACTTTACACCCCACACTCTATACCCTACACTCTATACCATACACTCTATACCCTACACTCTACACTCTATACCCTACACTCTACACCCTACACTCTATACACTACACTCTAATCCCTACACTCTACACTCTATACCCTACACTCTATACCCTACACTCTATACCCTACACTCTACACTCTCTACCCTACACTCTCTACCCTACACTCTATACCCTACACTCTATACCCTACACTCTACACTCTATACCCTACACTCTACACTCTATACCCTACACTCTATACCCTACACTCTATACCCTACACTCTATACCCTACACTCTACACTCTATGCCCTACACTCTACACTCTATACCCTACACTCTACACTCTATACCCTACACTCTACACTCTATACCCTACACTCTATACCCTACACTCTATACCCTACACTCTATACCCTACACTCTACACTCTATGCCCTACACTCTACACTCTATACCTTACACTCTACACTCTATTCCCTACACTCTATACCCTACACTCTATACCCTACACTCTATACCCTACACTCTACACCCCACACTCTATACCCTACACTCTATACCATACACTCTATACCCTACACTCTACACTCTATACACTACACTCTACACCCTACACTCTACACCATACACTCTATAGCATACACTCTATACCCTACACTCTACACTCTATACCCTACACTCTATACCCTACACTCTATACCCTACACTCTACACTCTCTACCCTACACTCTATACCCTACACTCTACACTCTATACCCTACACTCTATACCCTACACTCTATACCCTACACTCTATACCCTACACTCTACACTCTATGCCCTACACTCTACACTCTATACCTTACACTCTACACTCTATTCCCTACACTCTATACCCTACACTCTATACCCTACACTCTATACCCTACACTCTACACCCCACACTCTATACCCTACACTCTATACCATACACTCTATACCCTACACTCTACACTCTATACCCTACACTCTACACCTTACACTCTATACACTACACTCTAATCCCTACACTCTACACTCTATACCCTACACTCTATACCCTACACTCTATACCCTACACTCTACACTCTCTACCCTACACTCTCTACCCTACACTCTATACCCTACACTCTATACCCTACACTCTACACTCTATACCCTACACTCTACACTCTATACCCTACACTCTATACCCTACACTCTATACCCTACACTCTATACCCTACACTCTACACTCTATGCCCTACACTCTACACTCTATACCCTACACTCTACACTCTATACCCTACACTCTACACTCTATACCCTACACTCTATTCCCTA
The DNA here is from genome assembly GCF_032444005.1 of Ranitomeya imitator. Lineage (NCBI taxonomy): Eukaryota > Metazoa > Chordata > Amphibia > Anura > Dendrobatidae > Ranitomeya > Ranitomeya imitator. The sequence goes on from NW_027194646.1 coordinate 1,312,910, forward strand.
CACTCTATACCCTACACTCTATACCCTACACTCTATACCCTACACTCTACACCCCACACTCTATACCCTACACTCTATACCATACACTCTATACCCTACACTCTACACTCTATACACTACACTCTACACCCTACACTCTACACCATACACTCTATAGCATACACTCTATACCATACACTCTACACTCTATACCCTACACTCTATAGCCTACACTCTATACCATACACTCTACACTCTATACCCTACACTCTACACTCTATACCCTACACTCTACACTCTATACCCTATATTCTATACCCTACACTCTATACCCTACACTCTATACCCTACACTCTACACTCTATGCCCTACACTCTACACTCTATACCCTACACTCTACACTCTATACCCTACACTCTACACTCTATACCCTACACTCTATACCCTACACTCTATACCCTACACTCTATACCCTACACTCTACACTCTATGCCCTACACTCTACACTCTATACCTTACACTCTACACTCTATTCCCTACACTCTATACCCTACACTCTATACCCTACACTCTATACCCTACACTCTACACCCCACACTCTATACCCTAAACTCTATACCATACACTCTATACCCTACACTCTACACTCTATACACTACACTCTACACCCTACACTCTACACCATACACTCTATAGCATACACTCTATACCCTACACTCTACACTCTATAACCTACACTCTATACCCTACACTCTACACCCTGCACTCTATACCCTACACACTATACCCTACACTCTACACTCTATACCCTACACTCTATACCCTACACTCTATACCCTACACTCTATACCCTACACTCTACACTCTATACCCTACACTCTATAGCCTACACTCTACAATCTATACCCTAAACTCTATACCCTACACTCTATACCCTACAGTCTATACTCTACACTCTATACCCTACACTCTTCACTCTATACCTTACACTCTACACTCTATTCCCTACACTCTATACCCTACACTCTATGCCCTACACTCTATACCCTACACTCTATACCCTACACTCTACACCCTACACTCTATACCCTACACTCTATACCATACACTCTATACCCTACACTCTACACTCTATACCCTACACTCTACACCCTACACTCTATACCCTACACTCTAATCCCTACACTCTACTCTCTATACCCTACACTCTATACCCTACACTCTACACTCTATACCTTACACTCTACACTCTATTCCCTACACTCTATACCCTACACTCTATACCCTACACTATATACCCTACACTCTATACCCTACACTCTATACCCTACACTCTATACCATACACTCTATACCCTACACTCTACACTCTATACCCTACACTCTACACCCTACACTCTATACCCTACACTCTATACCCTACACTCTACACTCTCTACCCTACACTCTATGCCCTGCACTCTATACCCTACACTCTATACCCTACACTCTATACCCTACACTCTACACTCTATACCCTACACTCTATACCCTACACTCTATACCCTACACTCTATACCCTACACTCTACACTCTATACCCTACACTCTACACTCTATACCCTACACTCTACACTCTATACCCTACACTCTATACCCTACACTCTATACCCTACACTCTACACCCCACACTCTATACCCTACACTCTATACCATACACTCTATACCCTACACTCTACACTCTATACCCTACACTCTACACCCTACACTCTATACACTACACTCTAATCCCTACACTCTACACTCTATACCCTACACTCTATACCCTACACTCTATACCCTACACTCTACACTCTCTACCCTACACTCTCTACCCTACACTCTATACCCTACACTCTATACCCTACACTCTACACTCTATACCCTACACTCTACACTCTATACCCTACACTCTATACCCTACACTCTATACCCTACACTCTATACCCTACACTCTACACTCTATGCCCTACACTCTACACTCTATACCCTACACTCTACACTCTATACCCTACACTCTACATCCTACACTCTATACCCTACACTCTAATCCCAACACTCTACACTCTATACCCTACACTCTATACCCTACACTCTATACCCTACACTCTACACTCTCTACCCTACACTCTATACCCTACACTCTATAACATACACTCTATACCCTACACTCTATACCCTACACTCTATACCATACACTCTACACTCTATACCCTACACTCTATACCATACACTCTACACCATACACTCTATAGCATACACTCTATACCCTACACTCTACACTCTATACCCTACACTCTATACCCTACACTCTACACCCTGCACTCTATACCCTACACACTATACCCTACACTCTACACTCTATACCCTACACTCTATACCCTACACTCTATGCCCTACACTCTATACCCTACACTCTACACTCTATACCCTACACTCTATAGCCTACACTCTACAATCTATACCCTACACTCTATACCCTACACTCTATACCCTACAGTCTATACCCTACACTCTATACCCTACACTCTACACTCTATACCTTACACTCTACACTCTATTCCCTACACTCTATACCCTACACTCTATACCCTACACTCTATACCCTACACTCTATACCCTACACTCTACACCCTACACTTTATACCCTACACTCTATACCATACACTCTATACCCTACACTCTACACTCTATACCCTACACTCTACACCCTACACTCTATACCCTACACTCTAATCCCTACACTCTACTCTCTATACCCTACACTCTATACCCTACACTCTACACTCTATACCTTACACTCTACACTCTATTCCCTACACTCTATACCCTACACTCTATACCCTACACTCTATACCCTACACTCTACACCCTACACTCTATACCCTACACTCTATACCATACACTCTATACCCTACACTCTACACTCTATACCCTACACTCTACACCCTACACTCTATACCCTACACTCTATACCCTACACTCTACACTCTCTACCCTACACTCTATACCCTGCACTCTATACCCTACACTCTATACCCTACACTCTACACTCTATACCCTACACTCTACACTCTATACCCTACACTCTATACCCTACACTCTATAACCTACACTCTATACTCTACACTCTACACTCTATACCCTACACTCTACACTCTATACCCTACACTCTACACTCTATACCCTACACTCTATACCCTACACTCTATACCCTACACTCTATACCCTACACTCTACACTCTATGCCCTACACTCTACACTCTATACCTTACACTCTACACTCTATTCCCTACACTCTATACCCTACACTCTATACCCTACACTCTATACCCTACACTCTACACCCCACACTCTATACCCTACACTCAATACCATACACTCTATACCCTACACTCTACACTCTATACCCTACACTCTACACCCTACACTCTATACACTACACTCTAATCCCTACACTCTACACTCTATACCCTACACTCTATACCCTACACTCTATACCCTACACTCTACACTCTCTACCCTACACTCTCTACCCTACACTCTATACCCTACACTCTATACCCTACACTCTACACTCTATACCCTACACTCTACACTCTATACCCTACACTCTATACCCTACACTCTATACCCTACACTCTATACCCTACACTCTACACTCTATGCCCTACACTCTATACCCTACACTCTACACTCTATACCCTACACTCTATACCCTACACTCTATACCCTACACTCTATACCCTACACTCTATACCCTACACTCTACACTCTATGCCCTACACTCTACACTCTATACCTTACACTCTACACTCTATTCCCTACACTCTATACCCTACACTCTATACCCTACACTCTACACCCCACACTCTATACCCTACAATCTATACCATACACTCTATACCCTACACTCTACACTCTATACACTACACTCTACACCCTACACTCTACACCATACACTCTATAGCATACACTCTATACCCTACACTCTACACTCTATACCCTACACTCTATACCCTACACTCTATACCCTACACTCTACACTCTCTACCCTACACTCTATACCCTACACTCTATAACGTACACTCTATACCCTACACTCTATACCCTACACTCTATACCATACACTCTACACTCTATACCCTACACTCTACACTCTATACCCTACACTCTACATCCTACACTCTATACCCTACACTCTAATCCCAACACTCTACACTCTATACCCTACACTCTATACCCTACACTCTATACCCTACACTCTACACTCTCTACCCTACACTCTATACCCTACACTCTATAACATACACTCTATACCCTACACTCTATACCCTACACTCTATACCATACACTCTACACTCTATACCCTACACTCTATACCATACACTCTACACCATACACTCTATAGCATACACTCTATACCCTACACTCTACACTCTATACCCTACACTCTATACCCTACACTCTACACCCTGCACTCTATACCCTACACACTATACCCTACACTCTACACTCTATACCCTACACTCTATACCCTACACTCTATGCCCTACACTCTATACCCTACACTCTATAACATACACTCTATACCCTACACTCTATACCCTACACTCTATACCATACACTCTACACTCTATACCCTACACTCTATACCATACACTCTACACCATACACTCTATAGCATACACTCTATACCCTACACTCTACACTCTATACCCTACACTCTATACCCTACACTCTACATCCTGCACTCTATACCCTACACACTATACCCTACACTCTACACTCTATACCCTACACTCTATACCCTACACTCTATGCCCTACACTCTATACCCTACACTCTGCACTCTATACCCTACACTCTATAGCCTACACTCTACAATCTATACCCTACACTCTATACCCTACACTCTATACCCTACAGTCTATACCCTACACTCTATACCCTACACTCTACACTCTATACCTTACACTCTACACTCTATTCCCTACACTCTATACCCTACACTCTATACCCTACACTCTATACCCTACACTCTATACCCTACACTCTACACCCTACACTCTATACCCTACACTCTATACCATACACTCTATACCCTACACTCTACACTCTATACCCTACACTCTACACCCTACACTCTATACCCTACACTCTAATCCCTACACTCTACTCTCTATACTCTACACTCTATACCCTACACTCTACACTCTATACCCTACACTCTATACCCTACACTCTATACCCTACACTCTATACCCTACACTCTATACCCTACACTCTATACCCTAAACTCTATACCCTACACTCTACACTCTATACCCTACACTCTATACCCTACACTCTACACTCTATACCCTACACTCTATACCCTACACTCTAATCCCTACACTCTACACTCTATACCCTACACTCTATACCCTACACTCTATACCCTACACTCTACACTCTATACCCTACACTCTATATCCTACACTCTACACTCTATACCATACACTCTATACCCTACACTCTATACCCTACACTCTATACCCTACACTCTACACCCTACACTCTATACACTACACTCTATACCCTACACTCTATACCCTACACGCTATACCCTACACTCTACACCCTACACTCTATACCCTACACTCTATACCATACACTCTATACCCTACACTCTACACTCTATACCCTACACTCTACATCCTACACTCTATACCCTACACTCTAATCCCAACACTCTACACTCTATACCCTACACTCTATACCCTACACTCTATACCCTACACTCTACACTCTCTACCCTACACTCTATACCCTACACTCTATAACATACACTCTATACCCTACACTCTATACCCTACACTCTATACCATACACTCTACACTCTATACCCTACACTCTATACCATACACTCTACACCATACACTCTATAGCATACACTCTATACCCTACACTCTACACTCTATACCCTACACTCTATACCCTACACTCTACACCCTGCACTCTATACCCTACACACTATACCCTACACTCTACACTCTATACCCTACACTCTATACCCTACACTCTATGCCCTACACTCTATACCCTACACTCTACACTCTACACCCTACACTCTATAGCATACACTCTACAATCTATACCCTACACTCTATACCCTACACTCTATACCCTACAGTCTATACCCTACACTCTATACCCTACACTCTACACTCTATACCTTACACTCTACACTCTATTCCCTACACTCTATACCCTACACTCTATACCCTACACTCTATACCCTACACTCTACACTCTACACTCTATACCCTACACTCTATACCATACACTCTATACCCTACACTCTACACTCTATACCCTACACTCTACACCCTACACTCTATACCCTACACTCTAATCCCTACACTCTACTCTCTATACTCTACACTCTATACCCTACACTCTACACTCTATACCTTACACTCTACACTCTATTCCCTACACTCTATACCCTACACTCTATACCCTACACTCTATACCCTACACTCTACACCCTACACTCTATACCCTACACTCTATACCATACACTCTATACCCTACACTCTACACTCTATACCCTACACTCTATACCCTACACTCTATACCCTACAGTCTATACCCTACACTCTATACCCTACACTCTACACTCTATACCTTACACTCTACACTCTATTCCCTACACTCTATACCCTACACTCTATACCCTACACTCTATACCCTACACTCTACACCCTACATTCTATACCCTACACTCTATACCATACACTCTCTACCCTACACTCTACACTCTATACCCTACACTCTACACCCTACACTCTATACCCTACACTCTAATCCCTACACTCTACTCTCTATACTCTACACTCTATACCCTACACTCTACACTCTATACCTTACACTCTACACTCTATTCCCTACACTCTATACCCTACACTCTATACCCTACACTCTATACCCTACACTCTACACCCTACACTCTATACCCTACACTCTATACCATACACTCTATACCCTACACTCTACACTCTATACCCTACACTCTACACCCTACACTCTATACCCTACACTCTATACCCTACACTCTACACTCTCTACCCTACACTCTATACCCTGCACTCTATACCCTACACTCTATACCCTACACTCTACACTCTATACCCTACACTCTACACTCTATACCCTACACTCTATACCCTACACTCTATACCCTACACTCTATACCCTACACTCTACACTCTATACCCTACACTCTACACTCTATACCCTACACTCTACACTCTATACCCTACACTCTATACCCTACACTCTATACCCTACACTCTATACCCTACACTCTACACTCTATGCCCTACACTCTACACTCTATACCTTACACTTTACACTCTATTCCCTACACTCTATACCCTACACTCTATACCCTACACTCTATACCCTACACTCTACACCCCACACTCTATACCCTACACTCTATACCATACACTCTATACCCTACACTCTACACTCTATACCCTACACTCTACACCCTACACTCTATACACTACACTCTAATCCCTACACTCTACACTCTATACCCTACACTCTATACCCTACACTCTATACCCTACACTCTACACTCTCTACCCTACACTCTCTACCCTACACTCTATACCCTACACTCTATACCCTACACTCTACACTCTATACCCTACACTCTACACTCTATACCCTACACTCTATACCCTACACTCTATACCCTACACTCTATACCCTACACTCTACACTCTATGCCCTACACTCTACACTCTATACCCTACACTCTACACTCTATACCCTACACTCTACACTCTATACCCTACACTCTATACCCTACACTCTATACCCTACACTCTATACCCTACACTATACACTCTATGCCCTACACTCTACACTCTATACCTTACACTCTACACTCTATTCCCTACACTCTATACCCTACACTCTATACCCTACACTCTATACCCTACACTCTACACCCCACACTCTATACCCTACACTCTATACCATACACTCTATACCCTACACTCTACACTCTATACCCTACACTCTACACCCTACACTCTATACACTACACTCTAATCCCTACACTCTACACTCTATACCCTACACTCTATACCCTACACTCTATACCCTACACTCTACACTCTCTACCCTACACTCTCTACCCTACACTCTATACCCTACACTCTATACCCTACACTCTACACTCTATACCCTACACTCTACACTCTATACCCTACACTCTATACCCTACACTCTATACCCTACACTCTATACCCTACACTCTACACTCTATGCCCTACACTCTACACTCTATACCCTACACTCTACACTCTATACCCTACACTCTACACTCTATACCCTACACTCTATACCCTACACTCTATACCCTACACTCTACACTCTATGCCCTACACTCTACACTCTCTACCCTACACTCTATACCCTGCACTCTATACCCTACACTCTATACCCTACACTCTACACTCTATACCCTACACTCTACACTCTATACCCTACACTCTATACCCTACACTCTATACCCTACACTCTATACCCTACACTCTACACTCTATACCCTACACTCTACACTCTATACCCTACACTCTACACTCTATACCCTACACTCTATACCCTACACTCTATACCCTACACTCTACACTCTATGCCCTACACTCTACACTCTATACCTTACACTTTACACTCTATTCCCTACACTCTATACCCTACACTCTATACCCTACACTCTATACCCTACACTCTACACCCCACACTCTATACCCTACACTCTATACCATACACTCTATACCCTACACTCTACACTCTATACCCTACACTCTACACCCTACACTCTATACACTACACTCTAATCCCTACACTCTACACTCTATACCCTACACTCTATACCCTACACTCTATACCCTACACTCTACACTCTCTACCCTACACTCTCTACCCTACACTCTATACCCTACACTCTATACCCTACACTCTACACTCTATACCCTACACTCTACACTCTATACCCTACACTCTATACCCTACACTCTATACCCTACACTCTATACCCTACACTCTACACTCTATGCCCTACACTCTACACTCTATACCCTACACTCTACACTCTATACCCTACACTCTACACTCTATACCCTACACTCTATACCCTACACTCTATACCCTACACTCTATACCCTACACTCTACACTCTATGCCCTACACTCTACACTCTATACCTTACACTCTACACTCTATTCCCTACACTCTATACCCTACACTCTATACCCTACACTCTATACCCTACACTCTACACCCCACACTCTATACCCTACACTCTATACCATACACTCTATACCCTACACTCTACACTCTATACCCTACACTCTACACCCTACACTCTATACACTACACTCTAATCCCTACACTCTACACTCTATACCCTACACTCTATACCCTACACTCTATACCCTACACTCTACACTCTCTACCCTACACTCTCTACCAAAACTCTATATACCCTACACTCTATACCCTACACTCTACACTCTATACCCTACACTCTACACTCTATACCCTACACTCTATACCCTACACTCTATACCCTACACTCTATACCCTACACTCTACACTCTATGCCCTACACTCTACACTCTATACCCTACACTCTACACTCTATACCCTACACTCTATACCCTACACTCTATACCCTACACTCTATACCCTACACTCTATACCCTACACTCTACACTCTATGCCCTACACTCTACACTCTATACCTTACACTCTACACTCTATTCCCTACACTCTATACCCTACACTCTATACCCTACACTCTACACCCCACACTCTATACCCTACAATCTATACCATACACTCTATACCCTACACTCTACACTCTATACACTACACTCTACACCCTACACTCTACACCATACACTCTATAGCATACACTCTATACCCTACACTCTACACTCTATACCCTACACTCTATACCCTACACTCTATAGCCTACACTCTACACTCTCTACCCTACACTCTATACCCTACACTCTATAACGTACACTCTATACCCTACACTCTATACCCTACACTCTATACCATACACTCTACACTCTATACCCTACACTCTACACTCTATACCCTACACTCTACATCCTACACTCTATACCCTACACTCTAATCCCAACACTCTACACTCTATACCCTACACTCTATACCCTACACTCTATACCCTACACTCTACACTCTCTACCCTACACTCTATACCCTACACTCTATAACATACACTCTATACCCTACACTCTATACCCTACACTCTATACCATACACTCTACACCATACACTCTATAGCATACACTCTATACCCTACACTCTACACTCTATACCCTACACTCTATACCCTACACTCTACACCCTGCACTCTATACCCTACACACTATACCCTACACTCTACACTCTATACCCTACACTCTATACCCTACACTCTATGCCCTACACTCTATACCCTACACTCTACACTCTACACCCTACACTCTATAGCCTACACTCTACAATCTATACCCTACACTCTATACCCTACACTCTATACCCTACTCTCTATACCCTACACTCTACACCCTACACTCTATACCCTACACTCTATACCATACACTCTATACCCTACACTCTACACTCTATACCCTACACTCTACACCCTACACTCTATACCCTACACTCTATACCCTACACTCTACACTCTCTACCCTACACTCTATACCCTGCACTCTATACCCTACACTCTATACCCTACACTCTACACTCTATACCCTACACTCTACACTCTATACCCTACACTCTATACCCTACACTCTATACCCTACACTCTATACCCTACACTCTACACTCTATACCCTACACTCTACACTCTATACCCTACACTCTACACTCTATACCCTACACTCTATACCCTACACTCTATACCCTACACTCTATACCCTACACTCTACACTCTATGCCCTACACTCTACACTCTATACCTTACACTTTACACTCTATTCTCTACACTCTATACCCTACACTCTATACCCTACACTCTATACCCTACACTCTACACCCCACACTCTATACCCTACACTCTATACCATACACTCTATACCCTACACTCTACACTCTATACCCTACACTCTACACCCTACACTCTATACACTACACTCTAATCCCTACACTCTACACTCTATACCCTACACTCTATACCCTACACTCTATACCCTACACTCTACACTCTCTACCCTACACTCTCTACCCTACACTCTATACCCTACACTCTATACCCTACACTCTACACTCTATACCCTACACTCTACACTCTATACCCTACACTCTATACCCTACACTCTATACCCTACACTCTATACCCTACACTCTACACTCTATGCCCTACACTCTACACTCTATACCCTACACTCTACACTCTATACCCTACACTCTACACTCTATACCCTACACTCTATACCCTACACTCTATACCCTACACTCTATACCCTACACTATACACTCTATGCCCTACACTCTACACTCTATACCTTACACTCTACACTCTATTCCCTACACTCTATACCCTACACTCTATACCCTACACTCTATACCCTACACTCTACACCCCACACTCTATACCCTACACTCTATACCATACACTCTATACCCTACACTCTACACTCTATACCCTACACTCTACACCCTACACTCTATACACTACACTCTAATCCCTACACTCTACACTCTATACCCTACACTCTATACCCTACACTCTATACCCTACACTCTACACTCTCTACCCTACACTCTCTACCCTACACTCTATACCCTACACTCTATACCCTACACTCTACACTCTATACCCTACACTCTACACTCTATACCCTACACTCTATACCCTACACTCTATACCCTACACTCTATACCCTACACTCTACACTCTATGCCCTACACTCTACACTCTATACCCTACACTCTACACTCTATACCCTACACTCTACACTCTATACCCTACACTCTATACCCTACACTCTATACCCTACACTCTATACCCTACACTCTACACTCTATGCCCTACACTCTACACTCTCTACCCTACACTCTATACCCTGCACTCTATACCCTACACTCTATACCCTACACTCTACACTCTATACCCTACACTCTACACTCTATACCCTACACTCTATACCCTACACTCTATACCCTACACTCTATACCCTACACTCTACACTCTATACCCTACACTCTACACTCTATACCCTACACTCTACACTCTATACCCTACACTCTATACCCTACACTCTATACCCTACACTCTACACTCTATGCCCTACACTCTACACTCTATACCTTACACTTTACACTCTATTCCCTACACTCTATACCCTACACTCTATACCCTACACTCTATACCCTACACTCTACACCCCACACTCTATACCCTACACTCTATACCATACACTCTATACCCTACACTCTACACTCTATACCCTACACTCTACACCCTACACTCTATACACTACACTCTAATCCCTACACTCTACACTCTATACCCTACACTCTATACCCTACACTCTATACCCTACACTCTACACTCTCTACCCTACACTCTCTACCCTACACTCTATACCCTACACTCTATACCCTACACTCTACACTCTATACCCTACACTCTACACTCTATACCCTACACTCTATACCCTACACTCTATACCCTACACTCTATACCCTACACTCTACACTCTATGCCCTACACTCTACACTCTATACCCTACACTCTACACTCTATACCCTACACTCTACACTCTATACCCTACACTCTATACCCTACACTCTATACCCTACACTCTATACCCTACACTCTACACTCTATGCCCTACACTCTACACTCTATACCTTACACTCTACACTCTATTCCCTACACTCTATACCCTACACTCTATACCCTACACTCTATACCCTACACTCTACACCCCACACTCTATACCCTACACTCTATACCATACACTCTATACCCTACACTCTACACTCTATACCCTACACTCTACACCCTACACTCTATACACTACACTCTAATCCCTACACTCTACACTCTATACCCTACACTCTATACCCTACACTCTATACCCTACACTCTACACTCTCTACCCTACACTCTCTACCAAAACTCTATATACCCTACACTCTATACCCTACACTCTACACTCTATACCCTACACTCTACACTCTATACCCTACACTCTATACCCTACACTCTATACCCTACACTCTATACCCTACACTCTACACTCTATGCCCTACACTCTACACTCTATACCCTACACTCTACACTCTATACCCTACACTCTATACCCTACACTCTATACCCTACACTCTATACCCTACACTCTATACCCTACACTCTACACTCTATGCCCTACACTCTACACTCTATACCTTACACTCTACACTCTATTCCCTACACTCTATACCCTACACTCTATACCCTACACTCTACACCCCACACTCTATACCCTACAATCTATACCATACACTCTATACCCTACACTCTACACTCTATACACTACACTCTACACCCTACACTCTACACCATACACTCTATAGCATACACTCTATACCCTACACTCTACACTCTATACCCTACACTCTATACCCTACACTCTATACCCTACACTCTACACTCTCTACCCTACACTCTATACCCTACACTCTATAACGTACACTCTATACCCTACACTCTATACCCTACACTCTATACCATACACTCTACACTCTATACCCTACACTCTACACTCTATACCCTACACTCTACATCCTACACTCTATACCCTACACTCTAATCCCAACACTCTACACTCTATACCCTACACTCTATACCCTACACTCTATACCCTACACTCTACACTCTCTACCCTACACTCTATACCCTACACTCTATAACATACACTCTATACCCTACACTCTATACCCTACACTCTATACCATACACTCTACACCATACACTCTATAGCATACACTCTATACCCTACACTCTACACTCTATACCCTACACTCTATACCCTACACTCTACACCCTGCACTCTATACCCTACACACTATACCCTACACTCTACACTCTATACCCTACACTCTATACCCTACACTCTATGCCCTACACTCTATACCCTACACTCTACACTCTACACCCTACACTCTATAGCCTACACTCTACAATCTATACCCTACACTCTATACCCTACACTCTATACCCTACAGTCTATACCCTACACTCTATACCCTACACTCTACACTCTATACCTTACACTCTACACTCTATTCCCTACACTCTATACCCTACTCTCTATACCCTACACTCTATACCCTACACTCTATACCCTACACTCTACACCCTACACTCTATACCCTACACTCTATACCATACACTCTATACCCTACACCCTACACTCTATACCCTACACTCTACACCCTACACTCTATACCCTACACTCTAATCCCTACACTCTACTCTCTATACTCTACACTCTATACCCTACACTCTACACTCTATACCTTACACTCTACACTCTATTCCCTACACTCTATACCCTACACTCTATACCCTACACTCTATACCCTACACTCTACACCCTACACTCTATACCCTACACTCTATACCATACACTCTACACTCTATACCCTACACTCTACACCCTACACTCTATACCCTACACTCTATACCCTACACTCTACACTCTCTACCCTACACTCTATACCCTGCACTCTATACCCTACACTCTATACCCTACACTCTACACTCTATACCCTACACTCTACACTCTATACCCTACACTCTATACCCTACACTCTATACCCTACACTCTATACCCTACACTCTACACTCTATACCCTACACTCTACACTCTATACCCTACACTCTACACTCTATACCCTACACTCTATACCCTACACTCTATACCCTACACTCTATACCCTACACTCTACACTCTATGCCCTACACTCTACACTCTATACCTTACACTCTACACTCTATTCCCTACACTCTATACCCTACACTCTATACCCTACACTCTATACCCTACACTCTACACCCCACACTCTATACCCTACACTCTATACCATACACTCTATACCCTACACTCTACACTCTATACCCTACACTCTACACTCTACACTCTATACACTACACTCTAATCCCTACACTCTACACTCTATACCCTACACTCTATACCCTACACTCTATACCCTACACTCTACACTCTCTACCCTACACTCTCTACCCTACACTCTATACCCTACACTCTATACCCTACACTCTACACTCTATACCCTACACTCTACACTCTATACCCTACACTCTATACCCTACACTCTATACCCTACACTCTATACCCTACACTCTATACCCTACACTCTACACTCTATGCCCTACACTCTACACTCTATACCCTACACTCTACACTCTATACCCTACACTCTACACTCTATACCCTACACTCTATACCCTACACTCTATACCCTACACTCTATACCCTACACTCTACACTCTATGCCCTACACTCTACACTCTATACCTTACACTCTACACTCTATTCCCTACACTCTATACCCTACACTCTATACCCTACACTCTATACCATACACTCTATACCCTACACTCTACACTCTATACCCTACACTCTACACTCTATACTCTACACTCTATACCCTACACTATATACCCTACACTCTATACCCTACACTCTACACTCTATACCCTACACTCTACACTCTATACCCTACACTCTATACCCTACACTCTATACCCTACACTCTATACCCTACACTCTATACTCTACACTCTACACTCTATACCCTACACTCTATACCCTACACTCTACACTCTATACCCTACACTCTATGCCCTACACTCTATACCCTACACTCTATACCCTACACTCTATACCCTACACTCTACACTCTATACCCTACACTCTATACCCTACACTCTATACCCTACACTCTACACTATATACCCTACACTCTATACCCTACATTCTATACCCTACACTCTATACCCTACACTCTATACCCTACACTCTACACTCTATACCCTACACTCTATACCCTACACTCTACACTCTATACCCTACACTCTATACCCTACACTCTATACCATACACTCTATACCCTACACTCTATACCCTACACTCTATACCATACACTCTATACCCTACACTCTATACCGTACACTCTATACCCTACACTCTATACCCTACACTCTATACCCTACACTCTACACCCTACACTCTATACCTTACACTCTATACCCTACACTCTATACCCTACACTCTAAACTCTATACCCTACACTCTACACTCTATACCCTACACTCTATACCCTACACTCTATACCCTACACTCTACACTCTATACCCTACACTCTATACCCTACACTCTATGCCCTACACTCTATACCCTACACTCTATACCCTACACTCTATACCCTACACTCTACACTCTATACCCTACACTCTATACCTTACACTCTATACCCTACACTCTAATCCCTACACTCTACACTCTATACCCTACACTCTATACCCTACACTCTACACTCTATACCTTACACTCTACACTCTATTCCCTACACTCTATACCCTACACTCTATACCCTACACTCTATACCCTACACTCTATACCCAACACTCTACACCCTACACTCTATACCCTACACTCTATACCATACACTATAAACCCTACACTCTACACTCTATACCCTACACTCTACACTCTATACCCTACACTCTATACCCTACACTATATACCCTACACTCTATACCCTACACTCTACACTCTATACCCTACACTCTACACTTTATACCCTACACTCTATACCCTACACTCTATACCCTACACTCTATACCCTACACTCTACACTCTATACCCTACACTCTATACCCTACACTCTACACTCTATACCCTACACTCTATGCCCTACACTCTATACCCTACACTCTATACCCTACACTCTATACCCTACACTCTACACTCTATACCCTACACTCTATACCCTACACTCTATACCCTACACTCTACATTCTATACCCTACACTCTATACCATACAATCTATACCCTACACTCTATACCATACACTCTATACAATACACTATATACCCTACACTCTATACCCTACACTCTACACCCTACACTCTATACCTTACACTCTAAACCCTACACTCTATACCCTACAATCTAAACTCTATACCCTACACTCTACACTCTATACCCTACACTCTATAACATACACTCTATACCCTACACTCTATACCCTACACTCTATACCATACACTCTACACTCTATACCCTACACTCTACACTCTATACCCTACACTCTATACCCTACACTCTATACCCTACACTATACACTCTATACCCTACACTCTACACTTTATACCCTACACTCTATACCCTACACTCTATACCCTACACTCTATACCCTACACTCTATACCCTACACTCTATAGCCTACACTCTACAATCTATACCCTACACTCTATACCCTACACTCTATACCCTACAGTCTATACCCTACACTCTATACCCTACACTCTACACTCTATACCTTACACTCTACACTCTATTCCCTACACTCTATACCCTACACTCTATACCCTACACTCTATACCCTACACTCTACACCCTACACTCTATACCCCACACTCTATACCATACACTCTATACCCTACACTCTACACTCTATACCCTACACTCTACACCCTACACTCTATACCCTACACTCTAATCCCTACACTCTACACTCTATACCCTACACTCTATACCCTACACTCTACACTCTATACCTTACACTCTACACTCTATTCCCTACACTCTATACCCTACACTCTATACCCTACACTCTATACCCTACACTCTACACTATATACCCTACACTCTATACCCTACACTCTATACCCTACACTCTATACCCTACACTCTACACTCTATACCCTACACTCTATACCCTACACTCTTTGCCCTACACTCTATACCCTACACTCTATACCTTACACTCTATGCCCTACACTCTATACCCTACACTCTACACCCTACACTCTATACCCTACACTCTATACCATACACTCTATAACCTACACTCTACACTCTATACCCTACACTCTATACCCTACACTCTATACCCTACACTCTAATTTCTACACTCTACACTCTATACCCTACACTCTACACTCTTTACCCAACACTCTATACCCTACACTCCATACCCTACACTCTATACCCTACACTCTACACTCTATACCCTACACTCTACACTCTATACCCTGCACTCTATACCCTACACTCTATACCCTACACTCTATACCCTACACTCTACACTATATACCCTACACTCTATACCCTACACTCTATACCCTACACTCTACACTCTATACCCTACACTCTATACCCTACACTCTTTGCCCTACACTCTATACCCTACACTCTATACCCTACACTCTATACCCTACACTCTATACCATACACTCTATACCCTACACTCTACACTCTATACCCTACAATCTATACCCTACACTCTATGCCCTACACTCTATACCCTACACTCTACACCCTACACTCTATACCCTACACTCTATACCATACACTCTATACCCTACACTCTACACTCTATACCCTACACTCTACACCCTACACTCTATACCCTACACTCTAATCCCTACACTCTACACTCTATACCCTACACTCTATACCCTACACTCTATACCCTACACTCTACACTCTCTACCCTACACTCTCTACACTATACTCTATACCCTACACTCTATACCCTACACTCTATACCCTACACCCTATGCCCTACACTCTATACCCTACACTCTACACCCTACACTCTATACCTTACACTCTATACCCTACACTCTATACCCTACACTCTAAACTCTATACCCTACACTCTACACTCTATACCCTACACTCTATAACATACACTCTCTACCCTACACTCTCTACACTACACTCTATACCCTACACTCTATACCCTACACTCTACACTCTATACCCTACACTCTATACCCTACACCCTATGCCCTACACTCTATACCCTACACTCTACACCCTACACTCTATACCATACACTCTATACCCTACACTCTATACCCTACACTCTACACTCTATACATACATACATAGTAACATAGTTAGTAAGGCCGAAAAAAGACATTTGTCCATCCAGTTCAGCCTATATTCCATCCATGTGTAAATGTCCAAAAGACATTTGTCCATCCAGTTCAGCCTATATTCCATCATAATAAATCCCCAGATCTACGTCCTTCTACAGAACCTAATTGTATGATACAATATTGTTCTGCTCCAGGAAGACATCCAGGCCTCTCTTGAACCCCTCGACTGAGTTCGCCATCACCACCTCCTCAGGCAAGCAATTCCAGATTCTCACTGCCCTAACAGTAAAGAATCCTCTTCTATGTTGGTGGAAAAACCTTCTCTCCTCCAGACGCAAAGAATGCCCCCTTGTGCCCGTCACCTTCCTTGGTATAAACAGATCCTCAGCGAGATATTTGTATTGTCCCCTTATATACTTATACATGGTTATTAGATCGCCCCTCAGTCGTCTTTTTTCTAGACTAAATAATCCTAATTTCGCTAATCTATCTGGGTATTGTAGTTCTCCCATCCCCTTTATTAATTTTGTTGCCCTCCTTTGTACTCTCTCTAGTTCCATTATATCCTTCCTGAGCACCGGTGCCCAAAACTGGACACAGTACTCCATGTGCGGTCTAACTAGGGATTTGTACAGAGGCAGTATAATGCTCTCATCATGTGTATCCAGACCTCTTTTAATGCACCCCATGATCCTGTTTGCCTTGGCAGCTGCTGCCTGGCACTGGCTGCTCCAGGTAAGTTTATCATTAACTAGGATCCCCAAGTCCTTCTCCTTGTCAGATTTACCCAGTGGTTTCCCATTCAGTGTGTTATGGTGACATTGATTCCTTCTTCCCATGTGTATAACCTTACATTTATCATTGTTAAACCTCATCTGCCACCTTTCAGCCCAAGTTTCCAACTTATCCAGATCCATCTGTAGCAGAATACTATCTTCACTTGTATTAACTGCTTTACATAGTTTTGTATCATCTGCAAATATCGATATTTTACTGTGTAAACCTTCTACCAGATCATTAATGAATATGTTGAAGAGAACAGGTCCCAATACTGACCCCTGCGGTACCCCACTGGTCACAGCGACCCAGTTAGAGACTATACCATTTATAACCACCCTCTGCTTTCTATCACTAAGCCAGTTACTAACCCATTTACACACATTTTCCCCCAGACCAAGCATTCTCATTTTGTGTACCAACCTCTTGTGCGGCACGGTATCAAACGCTTTGGAAAAATCGAGATATACCACGTCCAATGACTCACCGTGGTCCAGCCTATAGCTTACCTCTTCATAAAAACTGATTAGATTGGTTTGACAGGAGCGATTTCTCATAAACCCATGCTGATATGGAGTTAAACAGTTATTCTCATTGAGATAATCCAGAATAACATCCCTCAGAAACCCTTCAAATATTTTACCAACAATAGAGGTTAGACTTACTGGCCTATAATTTCCAGGTTCACTTTTAGAGCCCTTTTTGAATATTGGCACCACATTTGCTATGCGCCAATCCTGCGGAACAGACCCTGTCGCTATAGAGTCCCTAAAAATAAGAAATAATGGTTTATCTATTACATTACTTAGTTCTCTTAGTACTCGTGGGTGTATGCCATCCGGACCCGGAGATTTATCTATTTTAATCTTATTTAGCCGGTTTCGCACCTCTTCTTGGGTTAGATTGGTAACCCTTAATATAGGGTTTTCATTGTTTCTTGGGATTTCACCTAGCATTTCATTTTCCACTGTGAATACCGTGGAGAAGAAGGTGTTTAATATGTTAGCTTTTTCCTCGTCATCTACAACCATTCTTTCCTCACTATTTTTTAAGGGGCCTACATTTTCAGTTTTTATTCTTTTACTATACCCTACACTCTATACCATACACTCTATACCCTACACTCTATACCGTACACTCTATACCCTACACTCTATACCCTACACTCTACACCCTACACTTTATACCTTACACTCTATACCCTACACTCTATACATAGTAAAATAGTAACATAATAACATAGTTAATAAGGCCAAAAAAAGACATTTGTCCATCCAGTTCAGCCTATATTCCATCATAATAAATCCCCAGATCTACGTCCTTCTACAGAACCTAATAATTGTATGATACAATATTGTTCTGCTCCAGGAAGACATCCAGGCCTCTCTTGAACCCCTCGACTGAGTTCGCCATCACCACCTCCTCAGGCAAGCAATTCCAGATTCTCACTGCCCTAACAGTAAAGAATCCTCTTCTATGTTGGTGGAAAAACCTTCTCTCCTCCAGACGCAAAGAATGCCCCCTTGTGCCCGTCACCTTCCTTGGTATAAACAGATCCTCAGCGAGATATTTGTATTGTCCCCTTATATACTTATACATGGTTATTAGATCGCCCCTCAGTCGTCTTTTTTCTAGACTAAATAATCCTAATTTCGCTAATCTATCTGGGTATTGTAGTTCTCCCATCCCCTTTATTAATTTTGTTGCCCTCCTTTGTACTCTCTCTAGTTCCATTATATCCTTCATGAGCACCGGTGCCCAAAACTGGACACAGTACTCCATGTGCGTATACCCTACACTCTAAACTCTATACCCTACACTCTACACTCTATACCCTACACTCTATACCCTACACTCTATACCCTACACTCTATACCCTACACTCTATACCCTACACTCTATACCCTACACTCTACAGGGTATAGAGTGTAGGGTATAGAGTGTAGAGTGTAGGGTATAGAGTGTAGAGTGTAGGGTATAGAGTGTATGGTATATAGTGTAGGGTATAGAGTGTAAGGTGTAGAGTGTAGGGAATAGAGTGTAGAGTGTAAGGTATAGAGTGTAGAGTGTAGGGTATAGAGTGTAGGGTATAGAGTGTAGAGTGTAGGGATTAGAGTGTAGGGTATAGAGTGTAGGGTATAGAGTGTAGGGTATAGAGTGTAGAGTGTAGGGTATAGAGTGTAGGGTATAGAGTGTAGGGTATAGAGTGTAGGGCATAGAGTGTAGGGTATAGAGTGTAGGGTATAGAATGTAGAGTGTAGGGTATAGAGTGTAGGGTATAGAGTGTAGGGTATAGAGTGTAGAGTGAAGGGTATAGAGTGTAGGGTATAGAGTGTAGGGTTTAGAGTGTAGGGTATAGAGTGTAGGGTATAGAGTGTAGGGCATAGAGTGTAGGGTATAGAGTGTAGGGTATAGAGTGTAGAGTGTAGGGTATAGAGTGTAGGGTATAGAGTGTAGGGTATAGAGTGTAGAGTGTAGGGCATAGAGTGTAGAGTGTAGGGTATAGAGTGTAGGGTATAGAGTGTAGGGTATAGAGTGTAGGGTATAGAGTGTAGAGTGTAGGGTATAGAGTGTAGGGTATAGAGTGTAGGGTATAGAGTGTAGGGTAGAGAGTATAGAGTGTAGGGTATAGAGTGTAGGGTATAGAGTGTAGGGTATAGAGTGTAGAGTGTAGGGATTAGAGTGTAGCGTATAGAGTGTAGGGTGTAGAGTGTAGGGTATAGAGTGTAGAGTGTAGGGTATAGAGTGTATGGTATAGAGTGTAGGGTATAGAGTGTAGGGTGTAGAGTGCAGGGTATAGAGTGTAGGGTATAGAGTGTAGGGCATAGAGTGTAGGGTATAGAGTGTAGGGTATAGAGTGTAGAGTGTAGGGTATAGAGTGTAGGGTATAGAGTGTAGGATATAGAGTGTAGAGTGTAGGGTATAGAGTGTAGGGTATAGAGTGTAGGGTATAGAGTGTAGAGTGTAGGGTATAGGGTGTAGGGTATAGAGTGTAGGGTATAGAGTGTAGGGCATAGAGTGTAGGGTATAGAGTGTAGGGTATAGAGTGTAGAGTGTAGGGTATAGAGTGTAGGGTATAGAGTGTAGGGTATAGAGTGTAGAGTGTAGGGCATAGAGTGTAGAGTGTAGGGTATAGAGTGTAGGGTATAGAGTGTAGGGTATAGAGTGTAGAGTGTAGGGTATAGAGTGTAGGGTATAGAGTGTAGGGTATAGAGTGTAGGGTAGAGAGTGTAGAGTGTAGAGTGTAGAGTATAGAGTGTAGGGTATAGAGTGTAGGGTATAGAGTGTAGAGTGTAGGGTATAGAGTGTATGGTATAGAGTGTAGGGTATAGAGTGTAGGGTGTAGAGTGTAGGGTATAGAGTGTAGGGTATAGAGTGTAGGGTATAGAGTGTAGGTATAGAGTGTAGGGTATAGAGTGTAGGGAATAGAGTGTAGAGTGTAAGGTATAGAGTGTAGAGTGTAGGGCATAGAGTGTATAGTGTAGGGTATAGAGAGTAGGGTATAGAGTGTAGGGTATAGAGTGTAGAGTGTAGGGTATAGAGTGTAGGGTATAGAGTGTAGGGTATAGAGTGTAGGGCATAGAGTGTAGGGTATAGAGTGTAGGGTATAGAGTGTAGAGTGTAGGGTATAGAGTGTAGGGTATAGAGTGTAGGGTATAGAGTGTAGAGTGTAGGGCATAGAGTGTAGAGTGTAGGGTATAGAGTGTAGGGTATAGAGTGTAGGGTATAGAGTGTAGAGTGTAGGGTATAGAGTGTAGGGTAGAGAGTGTAGAGTGTAGGGTATAGAGTGTAGGGTATAGAGTGTAGGGTATAGAGTGTAGAGTGTAGGGATTAGAGTGTAGCGTATAGAGTGTAGGGTGTAGAGTGTAGGGTATAGAGTGTAGAGTGTAGGGTACAGAGTGTATGGTATAGAGTGTAGGGTATAGAGTGTAGGGTATAGAGTGTACGGTATAGAGTGTATGATATAGAGTGTATGGTATATAGTGTAGGGTATAGAGTGTTTGGTATAGAGTGTAAGGTATAGAGTGTAGAGAGTAGGATACATATTGTAGAGTGTAGGGTATAGAGTGTAGGGTATAGAGTGTAGGGAATAGAGTGTAGGGAATAGAGTGTAGAGTGTAAGGTATAGAGTGTAGAGTGTAGGGCATAGAGTGTAGAGGGTAGGGTATAGAGTGTAGGGTATAGAGTGTAGGGTATAGAGTGTAGGGTATAGAGTGTAGAGTGTAGGGTATAGATTGTAGAGTGTAGGGCATAGAGTGTAGAGTGTAGGGTATAGAGTGTAGGGTATAGAGTGTATAGTGTAGGGTATAGAGTGTAGGGTATAGAGTGTGGGGTATAGAGTGTAGAGTGTAGGGTATAGACTGTTGAGTGTAGGGTATAGAGTGTAGGGTATAGAGTGTAGGGTATAGAGTGTAGGGTAGAGAGTGTAGAGTGTAGAGTATAGAGTGTAGGTTATAGAGTGTAGGGTATAGAGTGTAGAGTGTAGGGATTAGAGTGTAGGGTATAGAGTGTAGGGTGTAGAGTGTAGGGTATAGAGTGTAGAGTGTAGGGTATAGAGTGTATGGTATAGAGTGTAGGGTATAGAGTGTAGGGTGTAGAGTGTAGGGTATAGAGTGTAGAGTGTAAGGTATAGAGTGTAGAGTTTAGGGTAAAGAGTGTAGGGTATAGAGTGTAGAGTGTAGGGATTAGAGTGTAGGGTATAGAGTGTAATGTGTAGAGTGTAGGGTATAGAGTGTAGAGTGTAGGGTATAGAGTGTATGGTATAGAGTGTAGGGTATAGAGTGTAGGGTGTAGAGTGTAGGGTATAGAGTGTAGGGTATAGAGTGTAGGGTATAGAGTGTAGGGTATAGAGTGTAGGGAATAGAGTGTAGAGTGTAAGGTATAGAGTGTACAGTGTAGGGTATAGAGTGTAGGGTATAGACTGTAGGGTATAGAGTGTAGGGTATAGACTGTATGGTATAGATTGTAGAGTGTAGGCTATAGAGTGCAGGGTATAGAGTGTAGAGTGTAGGGTATAGAGTGTAGGGTATAGAGTGTAGGGTATAGAGTGTAGAGTGTAGGGTATATTGTGTAGGGTATAGAGTGCAGGGTGTAGAGTGTAGGGTATAGAGTGTAGGGTATAGAGTGTAGAGTGTAGGGTATATTGTGTAGGGTATAGAGTGCAGGGTGTAGAGTGTAGGGTATAGAGTGTAGAGTGTAGGGTATAGAGTGTAGGGTATAGAGTGTAGGGTATAGAGTGTATGTTATAGAGTGTAGGGTATAGAGTGTAGGGTAGAAAGTGTAGAGTGTAGGGTATAGAATGTAGGGTATAAAGTGTAGGGTACAGAGTGTAGAGTGTAGGGATAAGAGTGTAGGGTATAGAGTGTAAGGTGTAGAGTGTAGGGTATAGAGTGTAGAGTGTAGGGTATAGAGTGTAGAGTGTAGGGTATAGAGTGTATGGTATAGAGTGTAGGGTATAGAGTGTAGGGTGTAGAGTGTAGGGTATAGAGTGTAGGGTATAGAGTGTAGGGTATAGAGTGTAGGGAATAGAGTGTAGAGTGTAAGGTATAGAGTGTAGAGTGTAGGGTATAGAGTGTAGGGTATAGAGTGTAGAGTGTAGGGATTAGAGTGTAGGGTATAGAGTGTAGGGTATAGAGTGTAGGGTATAGAGTGTATGGTATAGAGTGTAGGGTATAGAGTGTAGGGTGTAGAGTGTAGGGTATAGAGTGTACGGTATAGAGTGTAGGGTATAGAGTGTAGGGTATAGAGTGTAGGGAATAGAGCGTAGAGTGTAAGGTATAGAGTGTAGAGTGTAGGGTATAGAGTGTAGGGTATAGACTGTAGGGTATAGAGTGTAGGGTATAGAGTGTAGGGTATAGATTGTAGAGTGTAGGCTATAGAGTGTGGGGTATAGAGTGTAGAGTGTAGGGCATAGCGTGTAGATTGTAGGGCATAGAGTGTAGGGTATAGAGTGTAGGTTATAGAGTGTAGGGTATGGAGTGTAGGGTATAGAGTGTAGAGTGTAGGGTATAGTGTGTAGGGTATAGAGTGCAGGGTGTAGAGTGTAGGGTATTGAGTGTAGGGTATAGAGTGTAGAGTGTATGGTATAGAGTGTAGGGCATAGAGTGTAGGGTATAGAGTGTATGTTATAGAGTGTAGGGTATAGAGTGTAGAGTGTAGGGTATAGAGTTTAGAGTGTAGGGTATAGAGTGTAGGGTATAGAGTGTAAGGTATAGAGTGTAGGGTGTAGAGTGTAGGGTATAGAGTGTAGGGTATAGAGTGTAGGGTATAGGGTGTACGGTAAAGAGTGTAGGGTATAGAGTGTATGGTATAGAGTGTATGGTATAGAGTGTAGAGTGTAGGTTATAGAGTGTAGGGTATGGAGTGTAGGGTATAGAGTGTAGAGTGTAGGGTATAGAGTGTAGGGTATAGAGTGTAGGGTATAGAGTGTAGGGCATAGAGTGTAGGGTATAGAGTGTAGGGTATAGAGTGTAGAGTGTAGGGTATAGAGTGTAGGGTATAGAGTGTAGGGTATAGAGTGTAGAGTGTAGGGCATAGAGTGTAGAGTGTAGGGTATAGAGTGTAGGGTATAGAGTGTAGGGTATAGAGTGTAGGGTATAGAGTGTAGAGTGTAGGGTATAGAGTTTAGGGTATAGAGTGTAGGGTATAGAGTGTAGGGTAGAGAGTGTAGAGTGTAGGGTATAGAGTGTAGGGTGTAGAGTGTAGGGTATAGAGTGTAGAGTGTAGGGTATAGAGTGTATGGTATAGAGTGTAGAGTATAGAGTGTAGGGTGTAGAGTGTAGGGTATAGAGTGTAGGGTATAGAGTGTAGGGTATAGAGTGTAGGGTATATAGTGTAGGGAATAGAGTGTAGGGAATAGAGTGTAGAGTGTAAGGTATAGAATGTAGAGTGTAGGGCATAGAGTGTAGAGTGTAGGGTATAGAGTGTAGGGTATAGAGTGTAGGGTATAGAGTGTAGGGTATAGAGTGTAGGGTATAGAGTGTAGAGTGTAGGGTATAGAGTGTAGAGTGTAGGGCATAGAGTGTAGAGTGTAGGGTATAGAGTGTAGGGTATAGAGTGTACAGTGTAGGGTATAGAGTGTAGGGTATAGAGTGTAGGGTATAGAGTGTAGAGTGTAGGGTATAGAGTGTAGAGTGTAGGGTATAGAGTGTAGGTTATAGAGTGTAGGGTATAGAGTGTGGAGTGTAGGGATTAGAGTGTAGGGAATAGAGTGTAGGGTGTAGAGTGTAGGGTATAGAGTGTATGGTATAGAGTGTAGGGTATAGACAGTAGGGTGTTGAGTGTAGGGTATAGAGTGTAGGGTATAGAGTGTAGGGTATAGAGTGTAGGGTACAGAGTGTAGAGTGTAGGGATAAGAGTGTAGGGTATAGAGTGTAGGGTGTAGAGTGTAGGGTATAGAGTGTAGAGTGTAGGGTATAGAGTGTATGGTATAGAGTGTAGGGTATAGAGTGTAGGGTGTAGAGTGTAGGGTATAGAGTGTAGGGTATAGAGTGTAGAGTATAGAGTGTAGGGAATAGAGTGTAGAGTGTAAGGTATAGAGTGTAGAGTATAGGGTATAGAGTGTAGGGTATAGAGTGTAGAGTGTAGGGATTAGAGTGTAAGGTATAGAGTGTAGGGTATAGAGTGTAGAGTGTAGGGTATAGAGTGTATGGTATAGAGTGTAGGGTATAGAGTGTAGGGTGTAGAGTGTAAGGTATAGAGTGTAGGGTATAGAGAGTAGGGTATAGAGTGTAGGGTAGAGAGTGTAGAGTGTAGGGTATAGAGTGTAGGTTATAGAGTGTAGGGTATAGAGTGTAGAGTGTAGGGATTAGAGTGTAGGGTATAGAGTGTAGGGTGTAGAGTGTAGGGTATAGAGTGTAGAGTGTAGGGTATAGAGTGTATGGTATAGAGTGTAGGGTATAGAGTGTAGGGTGTTGAGTGTAGGGTATAGAGTGTAGGGTATAGAGTGTAGGGTATAGAGTTTAGGGTACAGAGTGTAAAGTGTAGGGATAAGAGTGTAGGGTATAGAGTGTAGGGTGTAAAGTGTAGGGTATAGAGTGTAGAGTGTAGGGTATAGAGTGTATGGTATAGAGTGTAGGGTATAGAGTGTAGGGTGTAGAGTGTAGGGTATAGAGTGTAGGGTATAGAGTGTAGAGTATAGAGTGTAGGGAATAGAGTGTAGAGTGTAAGGTATAGAGTGTAGAGTGTAGGGTATAGAGTGTAGAGTGTAGGGTATAGAGTGCAGGTTATAGAGTGTAGGGTATAGAGTGTAGAGTGTAGGGATTAGAGTGTAGGGTATAGAGTGTAGGGTGTAGAGTGTAGGGTATAGAGTGTAGAGTGTAGGGTATAGAGTGTAGGGTGTTGAGTGTAGGGTATAGAGTGTAGGGTATAGAGTGTAGGGTATAGAGTGTAGGGTATAGAGTGTAGGGTACAGAGTGTAGAGTGTAGGGATAAGAGTGTAGGGTATAGAGTGTAGGGTGTAGAGTGTAGGGTATAGAGTGTAGAGTGTAGGGTATAGAGTGTATGGTATAGAGTGTAGGGTATAGAGTGTAGGGTGTAGAGTGTAGGGTATAGAGTGTAGGGTATAGAGTGTAGAGTATAGAGTGTAGGGAATAGAGTGTAGAGTGTAAGGTATAGAGTGTAGAGTGTAGGGTATAGAGTGTAGGGTATAGAGTGTAGAGTGTAGGGATTAGAGTGTAAGGTATAGAGTGTAGGGTATAGAGTGTAGAGTGTAGGGTATAGAGTGTAGGGTATAGAGTGTAGGGTGTAGAGTGTAGGGTATAGAGTGTACGGTATAGAGTGTAGGGTATAGAGTGTTGGGTATAGAGTGTAGGGAATAGAGTGTAGAGTGTAAGGTATAGAGTGTAGAGTGTAGGGTATAGAGTGTAGGGTATAGACTGTAGGGTATAGAGTGTAGGGTGTAGAGTGTAGGGTATAGATTGTAGAGTGTAGGCTATAGAGTGTAGGGTATAGAGTGTAGATTGTAGGGTATAGTGTGTAGGGTATAGAGTGCAGGGTGTAGAGTGTAGGATATAGAGTGTAGGGTATAGAGTGTAGAGTGTAGGGTATAGAGTGTATGCTATAGAGTGTATGGTGTAGAGTGTATGGTATATAGTGTAGGGTATAGAGTGTAGAGTGTATGGTATAGAGTGTAGGGTATAGAGTGTAGGGTATAGAGTGTAGGTTATAGAGTGTAGGGTATAGAGTGTAGAGTGTAGGGTATAGTGTGTAGGGTATAGAGTGCAGGGTGTAGAGTGTAGGATATAGAGTGTAGGGTATAGAGTGTAGAGTGTAGGGTATAGAGTGTATGCTATAGAGTGTATGGTGTAGAGTGTATGGTATATAGTGTAGGGTATAGAGTGTAGAGTGTATGGTATAGAGTGTAGGGTATAGAGTGTAGGGTATAGAGTGTATGTTATAGAGTGTAGGGTATAGAGTGTAGAGTGTAGGGTATAGAATTTAGAGTGTAGGGTATAGAGTGTAGGGTATAGAGTGTAAGGTATAGAGTGTAGGGTGTAGAGTGTAGGGTATAGAGTGTAGGGTATAGAGTGTAGGGTATAGAGTGTACGGTATAGAGTGTAGGGTATAGAGTGTATGTTATAGAGTGTAGGGTATAGAGTGTAGAGTGTAGGTTATAGAGTGTAGGGTATAGAGTGTAGGGTATAGAGTGTAGAGTGTAGGGTATAGAGTGTAGGGTATAGAGTGTAGGGTATAGAGTGTAGGGCATAGAGTGTAGGGTATAGAGTGTAGGGTATAGAGTGTAGAGTGTAGGGTATAGAGTGTAGGATATAGAGTGTAGGGTATAGAGTGTAGAGTGTAGGGTATAGAGTGTATGCTATAGAGTGTATGGTGTAGAGTGTATGGTATATAGTGTAGGGTATAGAGTGTAGAGTGTATGGTATAGAGTGTAGGGTATAGAGTGTAGGGTATAGAGTGTATGTTATAGAGTGTAGGGTATAGAGTGTAGAGTGTAGGGTATAGAATTTAGAGTGTAGGGTATAGAGTGTAGGGTATAGAGTGTAAGGTATAGAGTGTAGGGTGTAGAGTGTAGGGTATAGAGTGTAGGGTATAGAGTGTAGGGTATAGAGTGTACGGTATAGAGTGTAGGGTATAGAGTGTATGTTATAGAGTGTAGGGTATAGAGTGTAGAGTGTAGGTTATAGAGTGTAGGGTATAGAGTGTAGGGTATAGAGTGTAGAGTGTAGGGTATAGAGTGTAGGGTATAGAGTGTAGGGTATAGAGTGTAGGGCATAGAGTGTAGGGTATAGAGTGTAGGGTATAGAGTGTAGAGTGTAGGGTATAGAGTGTAGGGTATAGAGTGTAGGGTATAGAGTGTAGAGTGTAGGGCATAGAGTGTAGAGTGTAGGGTATAGAGTGTAGGGTATAGAGTGTAGGGTATAGAGTGTAGAGTGTAGGGTATAGAGTGTAGGGTATAGAGTGTAGGGTATAGAGTGTAGGGTAGAGAGTGTAGAGTGTAGGGTATAAAGTGTAGGGTGTAGAGTGTAGGGTATAGAGTGTAGAGTGTAGGGTATAGAGTGTATGGTATAGAGTGTAGGGTATAGAGTGTAGGGTGTAGAGTGTAGGGTATAGAGTGTAGGGTATAGAGTGTAGGGTATAGAGTGTAGGGAATAGAGTGTAGGGAATAGAGTGTAGAGTGTAAGGTATAGAGTGTAGAGTGTAGGGCATAGAGTGTAGAGTGTAGGGTATAGAGTGTAGGGTATAGAGTGTAGGGTATAGAGTGTAGGGTATAGAGTGTAGAGTGTAGGGTGTAGAGTGTAGGGCATAGAGTGTAGAGTGTAGGGTATAGAGTGTATGGTAAAGAGTGTAGGGTATAGAGTGTAGGGTGTAGAGTGTAGAGTGTAGGGTATAGAGTGTAGGGTATAGAGTGTAGGGTATAGAGTGTAGGGTAGAGAGTGTAGAGTGTAGGGTATAAAGTGTAGGGTGTAGAGTGTAGGGTATAGAGTGTAGAGTGTAGGGTATAGAGTGTATGGTATAGAGTGTAGGGTATAGAGTGTAGGGTGTAGAGTGTAGGGTATAGAGTGTAGGGTATAGAGTGTAGGGTATAGAGTGTAGGGAATAGAGTGTAGGGAATAGAGTGTAGAGTGTAAGGTATAGAGTGTAGAGTGTAGGGCATAGAGTGTAGAGTGTAGGGTATAGAGTGTAGGGTATAGAGTGTAGGGTATAGAGTGTAGAGTGTAGGGTATAGAGTGTAGGGTATAGAGTGTAGGGTATAGAGTGTAGGGTAGAGAGTGTAGAGTGTAGGGTATAAAGTGTAGGGTGTAGAGTGTAGGGTATAGAGTGTAGAGTGTAGGGTATAGAGTGTATGGTATAGAGTGTAGGGTATAGAGTGTAGGGTGTAGAGTGTAGGGTATAGAGTGTAGGGTATAGAGTGTAGGGTATAGAGTGTAGGGAATAGAGTGTAGGGAATAGAGTGTAAGGTATAGAGTGTAGAGTGTAGGGCATAGAGTGTAGAGTGTAGGGTATAGAGTGTAGGGTATAGAGTGTAGGGTATAGAGTGTAGGGTATAGAGTGTACAGTGTAGGGTATAGAGTGTAGGGTATAGAGTGTAGAGTGTAGGGATTAGAGTGTAGCGTATAGAGTGTAGGGTGTAGAGTGTAGGGTATAGAGTGTAGAGTGTAGGGTACAGAGTGTATGGTATAGAGTGTAGGGTATAGAGTGTAGGGTATAGAGTGTACGGTATAGAGTGTATGATATAGAGTGTATGGTATATAGTGTAGGGTATAGAGTGTTTGGTATAGAGTGTAAGGTATAGAGTGTAGAGAGTAGGATATAGATTGTAGAGTGTAGGGTATAGATTGTAGGGTATAGAGTGTAGGGAATAGAGTGTAGGGAATAGAGTGTAGAGTGTAAGGTATAGAGTGTAGAGTGTAGGGCATAGAGTGTAGAGGGTAGGGTATAGAGTGTAGGGTATAGAGTGTAGGGTATAGAGTGTAGGGTATAGAGTGTAGAGTGTAGGGTATAGATTGTAGAGTGTAGGGCATAGAGTGTAGAGTGTAGGGTATAGAGTGTAGGGTATAGAGTGTATAGTGTAGGGTATAGAGTGTAGGGTATAGAGTGTGGGGTATAGAGTGTAGAGTGTAGGGTATAGACTGTTGAGTGTAGGGTATAGAGTGTAGGGTATAGAGTGTAGGGTATAGAGTGTAGGGTAGAGAGTGTAGAGTGTAGAGTATAGAGTGTAGGTTATAGAGTGTAGGGTATAGAGTGTAGAGTGTAGGGATTAGAGTGTAGGGTATAGAGTGTAGGGTGTAGAGTGTAGGGTATAGAGTGTAGAGTGTAGGGTATAGAGTGTATGGTATAGAGTGTAGGGTATAGAGTGTAGGGTGTAGAGTGTAGGGTATAGAGTGTAGAGTGTAAGGTATAGAGTGTAGAGTTTAGGGTAAAGATTGTAGGGTATAGAGTGTAGAGTGTAGGGATTAGAGTGTAGGGTATAGAGTGTAGGGTGTAGAGTGTAGGGTATAGAGTGTAGAGTGTAGGGTATAGAGTGTATGGTATAGAGTGTAGGGTATAGAGTGTAGGGTGTAGAGTGTAGGGTATAGAGTGTAGGGTATAGAGTGTAGGGTATAGAGTGTAGGGTAGAGAGTGTAGAGTGTAGGGTATAGAGTGTAGGGTATAGAGTGTAGGGTATAGAGTGTAGAGTGTAGGGATTAAAGTGTAGCGTATAGAGTGTAGGGTGTAGAGTGTAGGGTATAGAGTGTAGAGTGTAGGGTACAGAGTGTATGGTATAGAGTGTAGGGTATAGAGTGTAGGGTATAGAGTGTACGGTATAGAGTGTATGATATAGAGTGTATGGTATATAGTGTAGGGTATAGAGTGTTTGGTATAGAGTGTAAGGTATAGAGTGTAGAGAGTAGGATATAGATTGTAGAGTGTAGGGTATAGAGTGTAGGGTATAGAGTGTAGGGAATAGAGTGTAGGGAATAGAGTGTAGAGTGTAAGGTATAGAGTGTAGAGTGTAGGGCATAGAGTGTAGAGGGTAGGGTATAGAGTGTAGGGTATAGAGTGTAGGGTATAGAGTGTAGGGTATAGAGTGTAGAGTGTAGGGTATAGATTGTAGAGTGTAGGGCATAGAGTGTAGAGTGTAGGGTATAGAGTGTAGGGTATAGAGTGTATAGTGTAGGGTATAGAGTGTAGGGTATAGAGTGTGGGGTATAGAGTGTAGAGTGTAGGGTATAGACTGTTGAGTGTAGGGTATAGAGTGTAGGGTATAGAGTGTAGGGTATAGAGTGTAGGGTAGAGAGTGTAGAGTGTAGAGTATAGAGTGTAGGTTATAGAGTGTAGGGTATAGAGTGTAGAGTGTAGGGATTAGAGTGTAGGGTATAGAGTGTAGGGTGTAGAGTGTAGGGTATAGAGTGTAGAGTGTAGGGTATAGAGTGTATGGTATAGAGTGTAGGGTATAGAGTGTAGGGTGTAGAGTGTAGGGTATAGAGTGTAGAGTGTAAGGTATAGAGTGTAGAGTTTAGGGTAAAGAGTGTAGGGTATAGAGTGTAGAGTGTAGGGATTAGAGTGTAGGGTATAGAGTGTAGGGTGTAGAGTGTAGGGTATAGAGTGTAGAGTGTAGGGTATAGAGTGTATGGTATAGAGTGTAGGGTATAGAGTGTAGGGTGTAGAGTGTAGGGTATAGAGTGTAGGGTATAGAGTGTAGGGTATAGAGTGTAGGGTATAGAGTGTAGGGAATAGAGTGTAGAGTGTAAGGTATAGAGTGTACAGTGTAGGGTATAGAGTGTAGGGTATAGACTGTAGGGTATAGAGTGTAGGGTATAGACTGTATGGTATAGATTGTAGAGTGTAGGCTATAGAGTGCAGGGTATAGAGTGTAGAGTGTAGGGTATAGAGTGTAGGGTATAGAGTGTAGGGTATAGAGTGTAGAGTGTAGGGTATATTGTGTAGGGTATAGAGTGCAGGGTGTAGAGTGTAGGGTATAGCGTGTAGGGTATAGAGTGTAGAGTGTAGGGTATATTGTGTAGGGTATAGAGTGCAGGGTGTAGAGTGTAGGGTATAGAGTGTAGAGTGTAGGGTATAGAGTGTAGGGTATAGAGTGTAGGGTATAGAGTGTATGTTATAGAGTGTAGGGTATAGAGTGTAGGGTAGAAAGTGTAGAGTGTAGGGTATAGAATGTAGGGTATAAAGTGTAGGGTACAGAGTGTAGAGTGTAGGGATAAGAGTGTAGGGTATAGAGTGTAAGGTGTAGAGTGTAGGGTATAGAGTGTAGAGTGTAGGGTATAGAGTGTAGAGTGTAGGGTATAGAGTGTATGGTATAGAGTGTAGGGTATAGAGTGTAGGGTGTAGAGTGTAGGGTATAGAGTGTAGGGTATAGAGTGTAGGGTATAGAGTGTAGGGAATAGAGTGTAGAGTGTAAGGTATAGAGTGTAGAGTGTAGGGTATAGAGTGTAGGGTATAGAGTGTAGAGTGTAGGGATTAGAGTGTAGGGTATAGAGTGTAGGGTATAGAGTGTAGGGTATAGAGTGTATGGTATAGAGTGTAGGGTATAGAGTGTAGGGTGTAGAGTGTAGGGTATAGAGTGTACGGTATAGAGTGTAGGGTATAGAGTGTAGGGTATAGAGTGTAGGGAATAGAGCGTAGAGTGTAAGGTATAGAGTGTAGAGTGTAGGGTATAGAGTGTAGGGTATAGACTGTAGGGTATAGAGTGTAGGGTATAGAGTGTAGGGTATAGATTGTAGAGTGTAGGCTATAGAGTGTGGGGTATAGAGTGTAGAGTGTAGGGCATAGCGTGTAGATTGTAGGGCATAGAGTGTAGGGTATAGAGTGTAGGTTATAGAGTGTAGGGTATGGAGTGTAGGGTATAGAGTGTAGAGTGTAGGGTATAGTGTGTAGGGTATAGAGTGCAGGGTGTAGAGTGTAGGGTATTGAGTGTAGGGTATAGAGTGTAGAGTGTATGGTATAGAGTGTAGGGCATAGAGTGTAGGGTATAGAGTGTATGTTATAGAGTGTAGGGTATAGAGTGTAGAGTGTAGGGTATAGAGTTTAGAGTGTAGGGTATAGAGTGTAGGGTATAGAGTGTAAGGTATAGAGTGTAGGGTGTAGAGTGTAGGGTATAGAGTGTAGGGTATAGAGTGTAGGGTATAGAGTGTACGGTAAAGAGTGTAGGGTATAGAGTGTATGGTATAGAGTGTATGGTATAGAGTGTAGAGTGTAGGTTATAGAGTGTAGGGTATGGAGTGTAGGGTATAGAGTGTAGAGTGTAGGGTATAGAGTGTAGGGTATAGAGTGTAGGGTATAGAGTGTAGGGCATAGAGTGTAGGGTATAGAGTGTAGGGTATAGAGTGTAGAGTGTAGGGTATAGAGTGTAGGGTATAGAGTGTAGGGTATAGAGTGTAGAGTGTAGGGCATAGAGTGTAGAGTGTAGGGTATAGAGTGTAGGGTATAGAGTGTAGGGTATAGAGTGTAGGGTATAGAGTGTAGAGTGTAGGGTATAGAGTTTAGGGTATAGAGTGTAGGGTATAGAGTGTAGGGTAGAGAGTGTAGAGTGTAAGGTATAGAGTGTAGGGTGTAGAGTGTAGGGTATAGAGTGTAGAGTGTAGGGTATAGAGTGTATGGTATAGAGTGTAGAGTATAGAGTGTAGGGTGTAGAGTGTAGGGTATAGAGTGTAGGGTATAGAGTGTAGGGTATAGAGTGTAGGGTATATAGTGTAGGGAATAGAGTGTAGGGAATAGAGTGTAGAGTGTAAGGTATAGAATGTAGAGTGTAGGGCATAGAGTGTAGAGTGTAGGGTATAGAGTGTAGGGTATAGAGTGTAGGGTATAGAGTGTAGGGTATAGAGTGTAGGGTATAGAGTGTAGAGTGTAGGGTATAGAGTGTAGAGTGTAGGGCATAGAGTGTAGAGTGTAGGGTATAGAGTGTAGGGTATAGAGTGTACAGTGTAGGGTATAGAGTGTAGGGTATAGAGTGTAGGGTATAGAGTGTAGAGTGTAGGGTATAGAGTGTAGAGTGTAGGGTATAGAGTGTAGGTTATAGAGTGTAGGGTATAGAGTGTGGAGTGTAGGGATTAGAGTGTAGGGAATAGAGTGTAGGGTGTAGAGTGTAAGGTATAGAGTGTAGAGTGTAGGGTATAGAGTGTATGGTATAGAGTGTAGGGTATAGA
Organism: Ranitomeya imitator; assembly: GCF_032444005.1. Classification (NCBI taxonomy): domain Eukaryota; kingdom Metazoa; phylum Chordata; class Amphibia; order Anura; family Dendrobatidae; genus Ranitomeya; species Ranitomeya imitator. Next base: position 1,349,002 of record NW_027194646.1, read on the forward strand.
CAGTAGGGTGTTGAGTGTAGGGTATAGAGTGTAGGGTATAGAGTGTAGGGTATAGAGTGTAGGGTACAGAGTGTAGAGTGTAGGGATAAGAGTGTAGGGTATAGAGTGTAGGGTGTAGAGTGTAGGGTATAGAGTGTAGAGTGTAGGGTATAGAGTGTATGGTATAGAGTGTAGGGTATAGAGTGTAGGGTGTAGAGTGTAGGGTATAGAGTGTAGGGTATAGAGTGTAGAGTATAGAGTGTAGGGAATAGAGTGTAGAGTGTAAGGTATAGAGTGTAGAGTGTAGGGTATAGAGTGTAGGGTATAGAGTGTAGAGTGTAGGGATTAGAGTGTAAGGTATAGAGTGTAGGGTATAGAGTGTAGAGTGTAGGGTATAGAGTGTATGGTATAGAGTGTAGGGTATAGAGTGTAGGGTGTAGAGTGTAAGGTATAGAGTGTAGGGTATAGAGAGTAGGGTATAGAGTGTAGGGTAGAGAGTGTAGAGTGTAGGGTATAGAGTGTAGGTTATAGAGTGTAGGGTATAGAGTGTAGAGTGTAGGGATTAGAGTGTAGGGTATAGAGTGTAGGGTGTAGAGTGTAGGGTATAGAGTGTAGAGTGTAGGGTATAGAGTGTATGGTATAGAGTGTAGGGTATAGAGTGTAGGGTGTTGAGTGTAGGGTATAGAGTGTAGGGTATAGAGTGTAGGGTATAGAGTTTAGGGTACAGAGTGTAAAGTGTAGGAATAAGAGTGTAGGGTATAGAGTGTAGGGTGTAAAGTGTAGGGTATAGAGTGTAGAGTGTAGGGTATAGAGTGTATGGTATAGAGTGTAGGGTATAGAGTGTAGGGTGTAGAGTGTAGGGTATAGAGTGTAGGGTATAGAGTGTAGAGTATAGAGTGTAGGGAATAGAGTGTAGAGTGTAAGGTATAGAGTGTAGAGTGTAGGGTATAGAGTGTAGAGTGTAGGGTATAGAGTGTAGGTTATAGAGTGTAGGGTATAGAGTGTAGAGTGTAGGGATTAGAGTGTAGGGTATAGAGTGTAGGGTGTAGAGTGTAGGGTATAGAGTGTAGAGTGTAGGGTATAGAGTGTAGGGTGTTGAGTGTAGGGTATAGAGTGTAGGGTATAGAGTGTAGGGTATAGAGTGTAGGGTATAGAGTGTAGGGTACAGAGTGTAGAGTGTAGGGATAAGAGTGTAGGGTATAGAGTGTAGGGTGTAGAGTGTAGGGTATAGAGTGTAGAGTGTAGGGTATAGAGTGTATGGTATAGAGTGTAGGGTATAGAGTGTAGGGTGTAGAGTGTAGGGTATAGAGTGTAGGGTATAGAGTGTAGAGTATAGAGTGTAGGGAATAGAGTGTAGAGTGTAAGGTATAGAGTGTAGAGTGTAGGGTATAGAGTGTAGGGTATAGAGTGTAGAGTGTAGGGATTAGAGTGTAAGGTATAGAGTGTAGGGTATAGAGTGTAGAGTGTAGGGTATAGAGTGTAGGGTATAGAGTGTAGGGTGTAGAGTGTAGGGTATAGAGTGTACGGTATAGAGTGTAGGGTATAGAGTGTAGGGTATAGAGTGTAGGGAATAGAGTGTAGAGTGTAAGGTATAGAGTGTAGAGTGTAGGGTATAGAGTGTAGGGTATAGACTGTAGGGTATAGAGTGTAGGGTATAGAGTGTAGGGTATAGATTGTAGAGTGTAGGCTATAGAGTGTAGGGTATAGAGTGTAGATTGTAGGGCATAGAGTGTAGGGTATAGAGTGTAGGTTATAGAGTGTAGGGTATAGAGTGTAGAGTGTAGGGTATAGTGTGTAGGGTATAGAGTGCAGGGTGTAGAGTGTAGGATATAGAGTGTAGGGTATAGAGTGTAGAGTGTAGGGTATAGAGTGTATGCTATAGAGTGTATGGTGTAGAGTGTATGGTATATAGTGTAGGGTATAGAGTGTAGAGTGTATGGTATAGAGTGTAGGGTATAGAGTGTAGGGTATAGAGTGTATGTTATAGAGTGTAGGGTATAGAGTGTAGAGTGTAGGGTATAGAATTTAGAGTGTAGGGTATAGAGTGTAGGGTATAGAGTGTAAGGTATAGAGTGTAGGGTGTAGAGTGTAGGGTATAGAGTGTAGGGTATAGAGTGTAGGGTATAGAGTGTACGGTATAGAGTGTAGGGTATAGAGTGTATGTTATAGAGTGTAGGGTATAGAGTGTAGAGTGTAGGTTATAGAGTGTAGGGTATAGAGTGTAGGGTATAGAGTGTAGAGTGTAGGGTATAGAGTGTAGGGTATAGAGTGTAGGGTATAGAGTGTAGGGCATAGAGTGTAGGGTATAGAGTGTAGGGTATAGAGTGTAGAGTGTAGGGTATAGAGTGTAGGGTATAGAGTGTAGGGTATAGAGTGTAGAGTGTAGGGCATAGAGTGTAGAGTGTAGGGTATAGAGTGTAGGGTATAGAGTGTAGGGTATAGAGTGTAGAGTGTAGGGTATAGAGTGTAGGGTATAGAGTGTAGGGTATAGAGTGTAGGGTAGAGAGTGTAGAGTGTAGGGTATAAAGTGTAGGGTGTAGAGTGTAGGGTATAGAGTGTAGAGTGTAGGGTATAGAGCGTATGGTATAGAGTGTAGGGCATAGAGTGTAGGGTGTAGAGTGTAGGGTATAGAGTGTAGGGTATAGAGTGTAGGGTATAGAGTGTAGGGAATAGAGTGTAGGGAATAGAGTGTAGAGTGTAAGGTATAGAGTGTAGAGTGTAGGGCATAGAGTGTAGAGTGTAGGGTATAGAGTGTAGGGTATAGAGTGTAGGGTATAGAGTGTAGGGTATAGAGTGTAGAGTGTAGGGTGTAGAGTGTAGGGCATAGAGTGTAGAGTGTAGGGTATAGAGTGTATGGTATAGAGTGTAGGGTATAGAGTGTAGGGTGTAGAGTGTAGAGTGTAGGGTATAGAGTGTAGGGTATAGAGTGTAGGGTATAGAGTGTAGGGTAGAGAGTGTAGAGTGTAGGGTATAAAGTGTAGGGTGTAGAGTGTAGGGTATAGAGTGTAGAGTGTAGGGTATAGAGTGTATGGTATAGAGTGTAGGGTATAGAGTGTAGGGTGTAGAGTGTAGGGTATAGAGTGTAGGGTATAGAGTGTAGGGTATAGAGTGTAGGGAATAGAGTGTAGGGAATAGAGTGTAGAGTGTAAGGTATAGAGTGTAGAGTGTAGGGCATAGAGTGTAGAGTGTAGGGTATAGAGTGTAGGGTATAGAGTGTAGGGTATAGAGTGTAGAGTGTAGGGTATAGAGTGTAGGGTATAGAGTGTAGGGTATAGAGTGTAGGGTAGAGAGTGTAGAGTGTAGGGTATAAAGTGTAGGGTGTAGAGTGTAGGGTATAGAGTGTAGAGTGTAGGGTATAGAGTGTATGGTATAGAGTGTAGGGTATAGAGTGTAGGGTGTAGAGTGTAGGGTATAGAGTGTAGGGTATAGAGTGTAGGGTATAGAGTGTAGGGAATAGAGTGTAGGGAATAGAGTGTAGAGTGTAAGGTATAGAGTGTAGAGTGTGGGGCATAGAGTGTAGAGTGTAGGGTATAGAGTGTAGGGTATAGAGTGTAGGGTATAGAGTGTAGGGTATAGAGTGTACAGTGTAGGGTATAGAGTGTAGGGTATAGAGTGTAGGGTATAGAGTGTAGAATGTAGGGTATAGAGTGTAGAGTGTAGGGTATAGAGTGTAGGTTATAGAGTGTAGGGTATAGAGTGTAGGGTAGAGAGTGTAGAGTGTAGGGTATAGAGTGTAGGTTATAGAGTGTAGGGTATAGAGTGTAGAGTGTAGGGATTAGAGTGTAGGGTATAGAGTGTAGGGTGTAGAGTGTAGGGTATAGAGTGTAGAGTGTAGGGTATAGAGTGTATGGTATAGAGTGTAGGGTATAGAGTGTAGGGTGTCGAGTGTAGGGTATAGAGTGTAGGGTATAGAGTGTAAGATATAGAGTGTAGGGTATAGAGTGTAGGGAATAGAGTGTAGAGTGTAAGGTATAGAGTGTAGAGTGTAGAGTAAAGATTGTAGGGTATAGAGTGTAGAGTGTAGGGATTAGAGTGTAGGGTATAGAGTGTAGGGTGTAGAGTGTAGGGTATAGAGTGTAGAGTGTAGGGTATAGAGTGTATGGTATAGAGTGTAGGGTATAGAGTGTAGGGTGTAGAGTGTAGGGTATAGAGTGTAGGGTATAGAGTGTAGGGTATAGAGTGTAGAGTGTAAGGTATAGAGTGTAGAGTGTAGGGCATAGAGTGTAGAGTGTAGGGTATAGAGTGTATGGTATAGAGTGTAGGGTATAGAGTGTAGGGTGTAGAGTGTAGGGTATAGAGTGTAGGGTATAGAGTTTAGGGTATAGAGTGTAGGGAATAGAGTGTAGGGAATAGAGTGTAGAGTGTAAGGTATAGAGTGTAGAGTGTAGGGCATAGAGTGTAGAGTGTAGGGTATAGAGTGTAGGGTATAGAGTGTAGGGTATAGAGTGTAGGGTATAGAGTGTACAGTGTAGGGTATAGAGTGTAGGGTATAGAGTGTAGGGTATAGAGTGTAGAATGTAGGGTATAGAGTGTAGAGTGTAGGGTATAGAGTGTAGGTTATAGAGTGTAGGGTATAGAGTGTAGGGTAGAGAGTGTAGAGTGTAGGGTATAGAGTGTAGGTTATAGAGTGTAGGGTATAGAGTGTAGAGTGTAGGGATTAGAGTGTAGGGTATAGAGTGTAGGGTGTAGAGTGTAGGGTATAGAGTGTAGAGTGTAGGGTATAGAGTGTATGGTATAGAGTGTAGGGTATAGAGTGTAGGGTGTCGAGTGTAGGGTATAGAGTGTAGGGTATAGAGTGTAGGGTATAGAGTGTAGGGTATAGAGTGTAGGGAATAGAGTGTAGAGTGTAAGGTATAGAGTGTAGAGTGTAGAGTAAAGATTGTAGGGTATAGAGTGTAGAGTGTAGGGATTAGAGTGTAGGGTATAGAGTGTAGGGTGTAGAGTGTAGGGTATAGAGTGTAGAGTGTAGGGTATAGAGTGTATGGTATAGAGTGTAGGGTATAGAGTGTAGGGTGTAGAGTGTAGGGTATAGAGTGTAGGGTATAGAGTGTAGGGTATAGAGTGTAGGGAATAGAGTGTAGAGTGTAAGTTATAGAGTGTAGAGTGTAGGGTATAGAGTGTAGGGTATAGACTGTAGGGTATAGAGTGTAGGGTATAGAGTGTATGGTATAGATTGTAGAGTGTAGGCTATAGAGTGCAGGGTATAGAGTGTAGAGTGTAGGGTATAGAGTGTAGGGTATAAAGTGTAGGGTATAGAGTGTAGAGTGTAGGGTATATTGTGTAGGGTATAGAGTGCAGGGTGTAGAGTGTAGGGTATAGAGTGTAGGGTATAGAGTGTAGAGCGTAGGGTATAGAGTGTATGCTATAGAGTGTATGGTGTAGAGTGTATGGTATAGAGTGTAGGGTATAGAGTGTAGAGTGTATGGTATAGAGTGTAGGGTGTAGAGTGTAGGGTATAGAGTGTATGTTATAGAGTGTAGGGTATAGAGTGTAGGGTACAGAGTGTAGAGTGTAGGGATTAGAGTGTAGGGTATAGAGTGTAGGGTGTAGAGTGTAGGGTATAGAGTGTAGAGTGTAGGGTATAGAGTGTATGGTATAGAGTGTAGGGTATAGAGTGTAGGGGGTAGAGTGTAGGGTATAGAGTGTAGGGTATAGAGTGTAGGGTACAGAGTGTAGAGTGTAGGGATTAGAGTGTAGGGTATAGAGTGTAGGGTGTAGAGTGTAGGGTATAGAGTGTAGAGTGTAGGGTATAGAGTGTATGGTATAGAGTGTAGGGTATAGAGTGTAGGGTGTAGAGTGTAGGGTATAGAGTGTAGGGTATAGAGTGTAGGGTATAGAGTGTAGGGTATAGAGTGTAGGGAATAGAGTGTAGAGTGTAAGTTATAGAGTGTAGAGTGTAGGGTATAGAGTGTAGGGTATAGACTGTAGGGTATAGAGTGTAGGGTATAGAGTGTATGGTATAGATTGTAGAGTGTAGGCTATAGAGTGCAGGGTATAGAGTGTAGAGTGTAGGGTATAGAGTGTAGGGTATAGAGTGTAGGGTATAAAGTGTAGGGTATAGAGTGTAGAGTGTAGGGTATATTGTGTAGGGTATAGATTGCAGGGTGTAGAGTGTAGGGTATAGAGTGTAGGGTATAGAGTGTAGAGTGTAGGGTATAGAGTGTATGCTATAGAGTGTATGGTGTAGAGTGTATGGTATAGAGTGTAGGGTATAGAGTGTAGAGTGTATGGTATAGAGTGTAGGGTATAGAGTGTAGGGTATAGAGTGTATGTTATAGAGTGTAGGGTATAGAGTGTAGGGTAGAGAGTGTAGAGTGTAGGGTATAGAGTGTATGTTATAGAGTGTAGGGTATAGAGTGTAGGGTATAGAGTGTAGAGTGTAGGGTATAGAGTGTATGCTATAGAGTGTATGGTGTAGAGTGTATGGTATAGAGTGTAGGGTATAGAGTGTAGAGTGTATGGTATAGAGTGTAGGGTATAGAGTGTAGGGTATAGAGTGTATGTTATAGAGTGTAGGGTATTCAAGATTCAAGATTCAAAGAAGCTTTATTGGCAGGACCAAATACACATCAGTTTTGCCAAAGCAAGTGTATAGAGGCAATAGGGATAGGGACTGAGGGGATGTTGGGTAGAAGCTGTGGGGGGAGGTGGATGGGGCAGATCCAGGTTGGGGGCTATAGTCCATGGCATAGGGGAGGTGGATGGGGCAGATCCAGGTTGGGGGCTATAGTCCATGGCATAGGGGAGGTGGATGGGGCAGGTTCAGGTTGGGGCTATAGTCCATGGCATAGGGGAGGTGGATGGGGCAGGTCCATTGTGGGGGCTATAGTCCATGGTATAGGGGAGGTGGATGGGGCAGATCCAGGTTGGGGGCTATAGTCCATGGCATCATAGTTCTCTTTCTCGCAGTCTATGGCATTCGCTCACATACCGCGCTGCTATCTCCACCGCTCTCTCTTCTTCTCCCAGCAAGATATATGTTTTCTCTTCCTCCTTCATGGTGATGAAGTCTGGGAAGAGATGTGAGAGTCTCCTGAAGTGAGTGTCCCTCACTGCTGAGTATTTGGAGCAGTGTAGCAGGAAGTGGGTTTCGTCCTCTATGGCCTCCTGGTCACAGTGTTGGCACAGTCTTTCCTCCCTGGGCTTGTAGCTCTGCCTGTGTCGGCCACATTCGATGGCCAGACTGTGGGCGCTGAGTCTATATCGGCTCAGGATCTGGCGGTCTCTGGGGTCCGGGAGTTTCTCCAGATATGGGGCCAGTCTGTAGTCTCTCTGTAGGCTCCGGTACATGGTCAGTTTCTGTGAGCTGATGATATCATTCTTCCAGTCACTGACATACCTCTCCTGGCCTTCATCTGCCATCTTCCTAATTCCGGCTTTTGTCAGGTTGTTGTGATTGGTGTTCTGCTCCGGTTGGGTTTGGCTGGGCTGTTCCGGGGGTTCTGGTTTTTCTGTTTCACCTTCATGTATCAGGGCTTTATGGTGATGGGAGCTTGGATTGCTCCTATGCAGGTGAGCCCGGAATGACAGCGCCCTCTTTAGAACTGTCAGGTGTAGAGGGAATCTGCCCAGCTCGGCCCGACAAGCACTGTTGGAGGTGCTCCGATGGACCTGGAGAAGGTGCTTGCAGAATTCCAGGTGGAATATTTCTGTTGGACTGGAGTCCCACTTTGACCAGTCTGGGTAGGTGTGAGGACCCCAGACTTCGCTGCCATACAGGAGGATTGGGGCGATGATGGAGTCGAAGATTTTTAGCCAGACCCTCACTGGTGGCTTCAGATGGTAGAGTGTCCTTCGGATGGCATAGAAGGTTTTGCAGGCCTTGTCTTTCAGGGTCTCTATGGCTTGTTTGAAGTTCCCTGACCGGTGAATCTCTAGGCCCAGGTAGGTATATTTGTCCGTTCCTGTGAGGTCGCAGTTGTTGAGGATAAATGATGGGTGTTGGTCTGATCTTCTCTTTCTCCTCTGGAACACCATGGTGTTGGTTTTCTTTAGGTTGACCGGTAGGGCCCAGGTGGAGCTGAATTTCTCTAGGATTTTCAGGTTGTCCTGGAGGCCTTTCTCGGTTGGTGACAGCAGCAGCAGGTCATCTGCATACAGCAGGAATTTCACCTGAGCGTCGTGGAGGGTGAGTCCTGGTGCTGAGGAGGATTCCAGGGCGGTAGCCAGCTCGTTGATGTAGATGTTGAAGAGCGTTGGGCTTAGGCTGCAGCCTTGTCTTACTCCGCGGCTCTGCTGGAAAAAAGCCGTTCTTTTGCCGCTCACACTCACGCTGCAGCTGCTCTCGGTGTAGGAGCTTTTGATGACATCGTAGGTCTTTCCTCCTATTCCACTCTCCAGCAGTTTCAGGAATAAGCCCGGGTGCCACACTGAATCAAAGGCCTTTTTAAAGTCCACAAAGCAGGCGTATATCTTCCCATTCTTTGTATTGTAGATGTGTCTCTGAATGAGGCTGTGCAGAGTATAGATGTGGTCAGTGGTGCGGTGGTTCGGCATGAACCCTGCTTGGCTCTTGTTGAGGACGTTGTGCTCGGTGAGGAAGGTGAGGATCCTCTTGTTCAGGATACTGTTGAACAGTTTTCCCAGGTTGCTGCTGACGCATATGCCTCTGTAGTTGGCTGGGTCATACCTGTCCCCACTCTTGTGGATGGGTGTGATGAGGCCTTGGTTCCAGGTACGAGGGAAGTAGCCGGCACTCAGTACAATATTGAAGAGTTTAACCATTGCAGCCTGTATTTCTGGTGGGCTGTACTTCAGCATTTCTGGTAGGATTCCATCTAGGCCACCGGCTTTTCTACTTCTTATGGAGGAGAGTCTCTCGGTTACTTCCTGTAGTGTTATAGGTGTATCCACCGGGTTTTGGAAGTTTTTGATTTTTTCCTCCATTGCTTTTAGTTTCGCCATTATGTTTTCCTGTTCTTGGCTTAGTCCTTCCTTTGGAATGTCTTTATAGAGGTCTCTGAAGTATTGGAGCCAGAGGTTGCCATTTTGGATATGGTTGTTGTTTTTCTTGTCTTTGGTGTCCATGTGGTTCCATAGTTCCCAGAAGGAGTGGTCTTGGAGGGCGTCTTGGAGTTGATTGAGCTTCGTAGAGATGTAACTCTGCTTCTTCCTCCTGAGGATGGTTTTGTACTGCTTTTGTATGGAGTCATAGGCTTCCCTCAGACCCAGGTGGTTGGGGTCTCTGTGTTTCTTGTTGGAGGCTGTTCTCAGGGTCTTCCGTACAGCTTTACATTCTCTGTCAAACCAGCCATTGACCTGTGTTTCTTTTGGTCTCTTGTAGTCGACTTTTTTAAGGTCGGACAGTCTGGCCATTGCGTAGAATATATTGTTGAGGTCCTTTGCTGCTTGGTTCACTCCCTCTGGGTTTGGCATGTACTCAAGGTTGTAGAAGTGGTGGAGCATCCGCTGTATTTCAGGTCTTCTGGAAGCTTCTTTATATCTTAGTGCCGATATTTTGGACCATTTATAGGATGGAGGCCGGGTGAAGAGGCCGCTCTGCTGTGGCTTCTGAGTGGATGGTTTCTCTGTAGATTTCATGTACAGAAGAAGTTGGCTGTGGTCTGACAGGTGCGTTTGTGGGGTGACTATGAAGGCGCTGACATCTGCCAGGTTCATGTCTGTAATGGCGTAATCAACTACACTCCTCCCTACATGGGATTTTAGTGTATACCTTCCTAAGGAGTCACCCTTGCATCGTCCATTAAGGATATGAAGTCCTAAACTTTTACATACGTTCAGGAGCTTTCTGCCACTTTTGTTGACTGTACTGTCATAGCTGTTTCTCTCAGTGTGTACAGGGTCTTGGCCGTCATTCTCTGCTCCAAGTATGTAGATGTTTCCATCCGTGGTCAGGAAGTCTCTCTCTCTCCCTGTTCTTGCATTGAGGTCTCCAAAGATGAGAACTTTGCCCAGGGCCTGATAATGGGCGGCTTCTCTTTGTAAGATTTCGAAGCAGTCTGGATTGAAGTAGGGGGACTCTGGCGGTGGTATATAGGTGGCACAGAGGTGGACATCAGACTGACAGGTGAGGATGGAGCTGCTGATTCTGATCCATATGTGGCTGCCTCCTTTCTTCACCGGTTTGATGTACTGGTGGAGCTCCTCTTTATACCAGATCGCTACTCCTCCTGAGCCCCGGCCCTGTTTGATGTTTTTATTTTTCTGGGCATGGACCAAGAATTCCTTGTATCCAATAGGCACCAGGGATTCATTTTCGGCTCTGGTCCATGTTTCCAGGAGGATCTGAATGTCTATATTTTTCATACTTTGTATAAAATCAGGGTCCTTTGTTTTAGATCCAAAGGTTGAGGCGTTGAGACCCTGGATATTCCAGCTGCTGATTGTAAGTGAAGACATTCTTCTGTGTGGTTTGTGTGTATATACCTTGTAATGAGTATGGCTGTGTGGGACAAACTGGATTTCTGACAGTTTTATAGTGGTGCTTGGTTCCATCCGGTCACATTATTATTCTGCGCAGTGCATTGAGCAGGTTTATTATCTCATCCCTATCTCTGCTCTGCATGTATCTGTGTGGGCTTGGTGGTGTCCTCGGTGGAGGTCTCCACCTCCGATGGTCTGACACTGGGTGAAGAGCTTTGTTTCCAGCTCCAGGAGGTAGCCTTGGGGTTTTCTGCTTTATCGTTCTCGGGGGTCTTTCAGTGTGATTATGGCCACTGTTGAATCCAGGCCCGGGGTCTCTGTTTAGCACGATGTCCTTCAGCTCTTTGGCCAGGAGGCTGACCCCTTGTTTGTTGAGGTGTTTATCATCGTGCAGGTGACTGTTGTTTATGGAGAGGTGTTGTGCCAGGGTCACGTTTGGCACAGTCTTGATCTTTTCAGTCAGTTCTGCATTGATGGCTTGGGTGGTTTGCCTGGGTATGTCCTTTCTTGGAAGCAGCGATGACAGAATGATTTTACTGTCCCGGAATTTTAGGTTTGCCATCTTTGCCAGGTTGATCAGTTGTTCTGCGATCTGCTGGTCTGGCCGATTGTTTGTACCCGTGTGTATAATAATGTGCTTTGGGTTGGTAAACCGTGGTCTACTGATGACCTCTGTCACCTGTTCAATACTTGCACAGCGGATTGTACGGACCTGTTTTCCTGGGAATAGCCGCTGTGTATTTAGGTACTTCCCATTTGAGTCCATTATTAGGACAATATCAGGACTTTGTGATGTCTTGGGTGGGCTACGGTGCTGCTGACGAGGGTCTGTGGTGCTGGCTTTGCTGGTGGCTGGTTCTGTTCTCTCTTCCATCTCTCTGGTTTCAGGATTTGAGTCCATTATTAGGACAGTATCAGGACTTTGTGATGTCTTGGGTGGGCTACGGTGCTGCTGACGAGGGTCTGTGGTGCTGGCTTTGCTGGTGGCTGGTTCTGTTCTCTCTTCCATCTCTCTGGTTTCAGGATTTGAGTCCATTATTAGGACAGTATCAGGACTTTGTGATGTCTTGGGTGGGCTACGGTGCTGCTGATGGGGTTCAGTGGTGGCCATATTGTCTGCTCTCTGGCATGTTTTCGTTGCCCCCTGCTGGTTCAGATGAGCAGGGCTATGGGCTTTTAATTCTCTAATCTCCTTTCGGAGTTGATCATTGTCTTTTTTCAGCTCCCCCATTTCCTGTAGTGCTGCCTTGTATTGACACTTCATTTCACACATTTCGGCCCTTATTTTCTGTGTGGCTGTGTCATTTGCTGCTTGGTAATTTGCGTTGCTTTGTGAGTTTCTTTCACATGCTAATTTCAGTTGGGCCAAGTCTCTTTCTAGTTGAGATAAGAAGTCTCTGATGTTATCGGGCGAGAGGTGTGAAGTGTCGGGGGTTAGGCGGCTCTGTCTGGGAATCCCTATGTGAGCATTAGAGGTAGCTGCTGGGGCTTGTAGTCCTTTATAGGTTTGTGCCTGCTCTTTGATATCGGAGAAACAATTTTCAAATTGCTGCAGAATCTCCTCCGTCCCCTGCGCCATGACTGTGCCAGTTTTGTATAGGAGTATGGTGAGCGCATTGGTGTCATCATCTGCTTGGCTGGTAATTTTAATCTGCTGGACACCTTTATCGTTGGTTTTAGATACATGTTTGTATCGTTTGCACAGCGCAGTGTGCCAGGCTGAGGGTTGTTCTGTATAGAATAATACATTGGTTTTTCTTTTTGGTTCTTTCTTTGTGAAATCTGCATAAAGAGTCTCTGGATTCTCTCTAACGTAGTCCATCTTGGATTTATTGCCCCCCTGTGTTATCTCCAGATCTGGCCCCCAGCATTCCTGTGTCTCTGGCTCTGGGCTTTGTTCATTTACATGTTCTAAATTTGTGTTTTCCATTTTGTAGTTATATGTTAATTATAATCCTTGTTTCTAAGAAGATTAATTTGTAGCAAGTCTATAGGTTGTGTTGTAGTTAAAGAATTCTCCTACCTTCTATAGGTCCAGGTATCAGGATGTCAGATGTATGATGTCGGCTGCTTCCAGTCTGTGTCCTCCAGGAGATTCTTGTTTTGTCCTTTAAATCCTCCAATTCTTCCTTTTTTCATAAAATGTAAAGTCCAGTTCGGTCCAGATCACTTTTATGTTCCACGGAGTTGAGTTTTTCCAGGTTTTGTCTTACAGTTGACTCATTACAAGGTATAAAGTGATGGAAATTCAGGAGCTCATGTTCAGTGCTTCTTACTCCTAGGAATGGTGGGCGGGATATAGAGTGTAGGGTAGAGAGTGTAGAGTGTAGGGTGTAGAGTGTAGGGTATAGAGTGTAGAGTGTAGGGTATAGAGTGTATGGTATAGAGTGTAGGGTATAGAGTGTAGGGTGTAGAGTGTAGGGTATAGAGTGTAGGGTATAGAGTGTAGGGTATAGAGTGTAGGGAATAGAGTGTAGAGTGTAAGGTATAGAGTGTAGAGTGTAGGGTATAGAGTGTAGGGTATAGAGTGTAGAGTGTAGGGATTAGAGTGTAGGGTATAGAGTGTAGGGTTTAGAGTGTAGAGTGTAGGGTATAGAGTGTATGGTATAGAGTGTAGGGTATCGAGTGTAGGGTGTAGAGTGTAGGGTATAGAGTGTAGGGTATAGAGTGTAGGGTATAGAGTGTAGGGAATAGAGTGTAGAGTGTAAGGTATAGAGTGTAGAGTGTAGGGTATAGAGTGTAGGGTATAGACTGTAGGGTATAGAGTGTAGGGTATAGATTGTAGAGTGTAGGCTATAGAGTGTAGGGTATAGAGTGTAGAGTGTAGGGCATAGAGTGTAGGGTATAGAGTGTAGGGTATAGAGTGTAGGGTATAGAGTGTAGAGTGTAGGGTATAGTGTGTAGGGTGTAGAGTGCAGGGTGTAGAGTGTAGGGTATAGAGTATAGGGTATAGAGTGTAGAGTGTAGGGTATAGAGTGTATGCTATAGAGTGTATGGTGTAGAGTGTATGGTATAGAGTGCAGGGTATAGAGTGTAGAGTGTATGTATAGAGTGTAGGGTATAGAGTGTAGGGTATAGAGTGTATGTTATAGAGTGTAGGGTATAGAGTGTAGAGTGTAGGGTATAGAGTTTAAAGTGTAGGGTATAGAGTGTAGGGTATAGAGTGTAAGGTATAGAGTGTAGGGTGTAGAGTGTAGGGTATAGAGTGTAGGGTATAGAGTGTAGGGTATAGAGTGTACGGTATGGAGTGTAGGGTATAGAGTGTATGGTATAGAGTGTAGGGTATAGAGTGTAGAGTGTAGGGTATAGAGTGTAGGGTATAGAGTGTAGGGTATAGAGTGTAGGGTATAGAGTGTAGGGTATAGAGTGTAGAGTGTAGGGTATAGAGTTTAGAGTGTAGGGTATAGAGTGTAGGGTATAGAGTGTAAGGTATAGAGTGTAGGGTGTAGAGTGTAGGGTATAGAGTGTAGAGTATAGAGTGTATGTTATAGAGTGTAGGGTATAGAGTGTAGAGTGTAGGGTATAGAGTTTAGAGTGTAGGGTATAGAGTGTAGGGTATAGAGTGTAAGGTATAGAGTGTAGGGTGTAGAGTGTAGGGTATAGAGTGTAGGGTATAGAGTGTAGGGTATAGAGTGTACGGTATGGAGTGTAGGGTATAGAGTGTATGGTATAGAGTGTAGAATATAGAGTGTAGAGTGTAGGGTATAGAGTGTATGCTATAGAGTGTATGGTGTAGAGTGTATGGTATAGAGTGCAGGGTATAGAGTGTAGAGTGTATGTATAGAGTGTAGGGTATAGAGTGTAGGGTATAGAGTGTATGTTATAGAGTGTAGGGTATAGAGTGTAGAGTGTAGGGTATAGAGTTTAGAGTGTAGGGTATAGAGTGTAGGGTATAGAGTGTAAGGTATAGAGTGTAGGGTGTAGAGTGTAGGGTATAGAGTGTAGGGTATAGAGTGTAGGGTATAGAGTGTACGGTATGGAGTGTAGGGTATAGAGTGTATGGTATAGAGTGTAGGGTATAGAGTGTAGAGTGTAGGGTATAGAGTGTAGGGTATAGAGTGTAGGGTATAGAGTGTAGGGTATAGAGTGTAGGGTATAGAGTGTAGAGTGTAGGGTATAGAGTTTAGAGTGTAGGGTATAGAGTGTAGGGTATAGAGTGTAAGGTATAGAGTGTAGGGTGTAGAGTGTAGGGTATAGAGTGTAGGGTATAGAGTGTAGGGTATAGAGTGTACGGTATGGAGTGTAGGGTATAGAGTGTATGGTATAGAGTGTAGGGTATAGAGTGTAGAGTGTAGGGTATAGAGTGTAGGGTATAGAGTGTAGGGTATAGAGTGTAGGGTATAGAGTGTAGGGTATAGAGTGTAGAGTGTAGGGTATAGAGTTTAGAGTGTAGAGTATAGAGTGTAGGGTATAGAGTGTAAGGTATAGAGTGTAGGGTGTAGAGTGTAGGGTATAGAGTGTAGGGTATAGAGTGTAGGGTATAGAGTGTACGGTATAGAGTGTAGGGTATAGAGTGTATGGTATAGAGTGTAGGGTATAGAGTGTAGGGCATAGGGTGTAGGGTATAGAGTGTAGGGTATAGAGTGTAGAGTGTAAGGTATAGAGTGTAGGGTGTAGAGTGTAGGGTATAGAGTGTAGGGTATAGAGTGTAGGGTATAGAGTGTACGGTATGGAGTGTAGGGTATAGAGTGTATGGTATAGAGTGTAGGGTATAGAGTGTAGAGTGTAGGGTATAGAGTGTAGGGTATAGAGTGTAGGGTATAGAGTGTAGGGTATAGAGTGTAGGGTATAGAGTGTAGATTGTAGGGTATAGAGTTTAGAGTGTAGGGTATAGAGTGTAGGGTATAGAGTGTAAGGTAAAGAGTGTAGGGTGTAGAGTGTAGGGTATAGAGTGTAGGGTATAGAGTGTAGGGTATAGAGTGTACGGTATAGAGTGTAGGGTATAGAGTGTATGGTATAGAGTGTAGGGTATAGAGTGTAGGGCATAGGGTGTAGGGTATAGAGTGTAGGGTATAGAGTGTAGAGTGTAAGGTATAGAGTGTAGGGTGTAGAGTGTAGGGTATAGAGTGTAGGGTATAGAGTGTAGGGTATAGAGTGTACGGTATAGAGTGTAGGGTATAGAGTGTATGGTATAGAGTGTAGGGTATAGAGTGTAGGGCATAGGGTGTAGGGTATAGAGTGTAGGGTATAGAGTGTAGAGTGTAAGGTATAGAGTGTAGGGTGTAGAGTGTAGGGTATAGAGTGTAGGGTATAGAGTGTAGGGTATAGAGTGTACGGTATAGAGTGTAGGGTATAGAGTGTAGGGTGTAGAGTGTAGGGTATAGAGTGTAGGGCATAGGGTGTAGGGAATAGAGTGTAGGGTATAGAGTGCAGAGTGTAGGGTATAGAGTGTAGGGTATAGAGTGTAGGGTATAGAGTGGAGAGTGTAGGGTATAGAGTGTAGGGTATAGAGTGTAGGGTATAGAGTGTAGGGTATAGAGTGTAGGGTAAAGAGTGTAGAGTGTAGGATATAGAGTGTAGAATGTAGGGTGTAGAGTGTAGGGTATAGTGTGTAGGGTGTAGAGTGCAGGGTGTAGAGTGTAGGGTATAGAGTATAGGGTATAGAGTGTAGAGTGTAGGGTATAGAGTGTATGCTATAGAGTGTATGGTGTAGAGTGTATGGTATAGAGTGCAGGGTATAGAGTGTAGAGTGTATGTATAGAGTGTAGGGTATAGAGTGTAGGGTATAGAGTGTATGTTATAGAGTGTAGGGTATAGAGTGTAGAGTGTAGGGTATAGAGTTTAAAGTGTAGGGTATAGAGTGTAGGGTATAGAGTGTAAGGTATAGAGTGTAGGGTGTAGAGTGTAGGGTATAGAGTGTAGGGTATAGAGTGTAGGGTATAGAGTGTACGGTATGGAGTGTAGGGTATAGAGTGTATGGTATAGAGTGTAGGGTATAGAGTGTAGAGTGTAGGGTATAGAGTGTAGGGTATAGAGTGTAGGGTATAGAGTGTAGGGTATAGAGTGTAGGGTATAGAGTGTAGAGTGTAGGGTATAGAGTTTAGAGTGTAGGGTATAGAGTGTAGGGTATAGAGTGTAAGGTATAGAGTGTAGGGTGTAGAGTGTAGGGTATAGAGTGTAGAGTATAGAGTGTATGTTATAGAGTGTAGGGTATAGAGTGTAGAGTGTAGGGTATAGAGTTTAGAGTGTAGGGTATAGAGTGTAGGGTATAGAGTGTAAGGTATAGAGTGTAGGGTGTAGAGTGTAGGGTATAGAGTGTAGGGTATAGAGTGTAGGGTATAGAGTGTACGGTATGGAGTGTAGGGTATAGAGTGTATGGTATAGAGTGTAGAATATAGAGTGTAGAGTGTAGGGTATAGAGTGTATGCTATAGAGTGTATGGTGTAGAGTGTATGGTATAGAGTGCAGGGTATAGAGTGTAGAGTGTATGTATAGAGTGTAGGGTATAGAGTGTAGGGTATAGAGTGTATGTTATAGAGTGTAGGGTATAGAGTGTAGAGTGTAGGGTATAGAGTTTAGAGTGTAGGGTATAGAGTGTAGGGTATAGAGTGTAAGGTATAGAGTGTAGGGTGTAGAGTGTAGGGTATAGAGTGTAGGGTATAGAGTGTAGGGTATAGAGTGTACGGTATGGAGTGTAGGGTATAGAGTGTATGGTATAGAGTGTAGGGTATAGAGTGTAGAGTGTAGGGTATAGAGTGTAGGGTATAGAGTGTAGGGTATAGAGTGTAGGGTATAGAGTGTAGGGTATAGAGTGTAGAGTGTAGGGTATAGAGTTTAGAGTGTAGGGTATAGAGTGTAGGGTATAGAGTGTAAGGTATAGAGTGTAGGGTGTAGAGTGTAGGGTATAGAGTGTAGGGTATAGAGTGTAGGGTATAGAGTGTACGGTATGGAGTGTAGGGTATAGAGTGTATGGTATAGAGTGTAGGGTATAGAGTGTAGAGTGTAGGGTATAGAGTGTAGGGTATAGAGTGTAGGGTATAGAGTGTAGGGTATAGAGTGTAGGGTATAGAGTGTAGAGTGTAGGGTATAGAGTTTAGAGTGTAGAGTATAGAGTGTAGGGTATAGAGTGTAAGGTATAGAGTGTAGGGTGTAGAGTGTAGGGTATAGAGTGTAGGGTATAGAGTGTAGGGTATAGAGTGTACGGTATAGAGTGTAGGGTATAGAGTGTATGGTATAGAGTGTAGGGTATAGAGTGTAGGGCATAGGGTGTAGGGTATAGAGTGTAGGGTATAGAGTGTAGAGTGTAAGGTATAGAGTGTAGGGTGTAGAGTGTAGGGTATAGAGTGTAGGGTATAGAGTGTAGGGTATAGAGTGTACGGTATGGAGTGTAGGGTATAGAGTGTATGGTATAGAGTGTAGGGTATAGAGTGTAGAGTGTAGGGTATAGAGTGTAGGGTATAGAGTGTAGGGTATAGAGTGTAGGGTATAGAGTGTAGGGTATAGAGTGTAGATTGTAGGGTATAGAGTTTAGAGTGTAGGGTATAGAGTGTAGGGTATAGAGTGTAAGGTATAGAGTGTAGGGTGTAGAGTGTAGGGTATAGAGTGTAGGGTATAGAGTGTAGGGTATAGAGTGTACGGTATAGAGTGTAGGGTATAGAGTGTATGGTATAGAGTGTAGGGTATAGAGTGTAGGGCATAGGGTGTAGGGTATAGAGTGTAGGGTATAGAGTGTAGAGTGTAAGGTATAGAGTGTAGGGTGTAGAGTGTAGGGTATAGAGTGTAGGGTATAGAGTGTAGGGTATAGAGTGTACGGTATAGGGTGTAGGGTATAGAGTGTATGGTATAGAGTGTAGGGTATAGAGTGTAGGGCATAGGGTGTAGGGTATAGAGTGTAGGGTATAGAGTGTAGAGTGTAAGGTATAGAGTGTAGGGTGTAGAGTGTAGGGTATAGAGTGTAGGGTATAGAGTGTAGGGTATAGAGTGTACGGTATAGAGTGTAGGGTATAGAGTGTAGGGTGTAGAGTGTAGGGTATAGAGTGTAGGGCATAGGGTGTAGGGAATAGAGTGTAGGGTATAGAGTGCAGAGTGTAGGGTATAGAGTGTAGGGTATAGAGTGTAGGGTATAGAGTGGAGAGTGTAGGGTATAGAGTGTAGGGTATAGAGTGTAGGGTATAGAGTGTAGGGTATAGAGTGTAGGGTATAGAGTGTAGAGTGTAGGATATAGAGTGTAGAGTGTAGGGTATAGAGTGTAGGGTATAGAGTGTAGGGTAGAGAGTGTAAGGTAGAGAGTGTAGAGTGTAGGGTATAGAGTGTAGGGTATAGAGTGTAGAGTGTAGGGATTAGAGTGTAGGGTATAGAGTGTAGGGTGTAGAGTGTAGGGTATAGAGTGTAGAGTGTA
Organism: Ranitomeya imitator; assembly: GCF_032444005.1. NCBI lineage: Eukaryota > Metazoa > Chordata > Amphibia > Anura > Dendrobatidae > Ranitomeya > Ranitomeya imitator. Next base: position 1,367,702 of record NW_027194646.1, read on the forward strand.
GGGTATAGAGTGTATGGTATAGAGTGTAGGGTATAGAGTGTAGGGTGTAGAGTGTAGGGTATAGAGTGTAGGGCATAGAGTGTAGGGTATAGAGTGTAGGGTATATAGTGTAGAGTGTAGGGTATAGAGTGTAGGGTATAGAGTGTAGGGTATAGAGTGTAGGGTATAGAGTGCAGGGTATAGAGTGTAGAGTGTAGGGTATAGAGTGTAGAGTGTAGGGTATAGAGTGTAGGGTATAGAGTGTAGGGTATAGAGTGTTGGGTAAAGAGTGTAGAGTGTAGGGTATAGAGTTTAGAGTGTAGGGATTAGAGTGTAGGGTATAGAGTGTAGGGTGTCGAGTGTAGGGTATAGAGTGTAGAGTGCAGGGTATAGAGTGTATGGTATAGAGTGTAGGGTATAGAGTGTAGGGTGTAGAGTGTAGGGTATAGAGTGTAGGGCATAGAGTGTAGGGTATAGAGTGTAGAGTGTGGGGTATAGAGTGTAGGGTATAGAGTGTAGGGTATAGAGTGTAGGGTATAGAGTGTAGGGTATAGAGTGTAGAGTGTAGGGTATAGAGTGTAGAGTGTAGGGTATAGAGTGTAGGGTAGAGAGTGTAGGGTAGAGAGTGTAGAGTGTAGGGTATAGAGTGTAGGGTATAGAGTGTAGAGTGTAGGGATTAGAGTGTAGGGTATAGAGTTTAGGGTGTAGAGTGTAGGGTATAGAGTGTAGGGCATAGAGTGTAGGGTATAGAGTGTAGGGTGTAGAGTGTAGGGTATAGAGTGTAGAGTGTAGGGTATAGAGTGTATGGTATAGAGTGTATGGTATAGAGTGTAGGGTATAGAGTGTAGGGTATAGAGTGTAGGGCAAAGAGTGTAGGGTATAGAGTGTAGGGTATTGAGTGTAGAGTGTAGGGTATAGAGTGTATGGTATAGAGTGTAGGGTATATAGTGTAGAGTGTAGGGTATAGAGTGTAGGGTATAGAGTGTAGGGTATAGAGTGTAGAGTGTAAGGTATAGAGTGTAGAGTGTAGGGTATAGAGTGTAGGGTATAGAGTGTAGAGTGTAGGGATTAGAGTGTAGGGTTTAGAGTGTAGGGTGTAGAGTGTAGGGTATAGAGTGTAGAGTGTAGGGTATAGAGTGTATGGTATAGAGTGTGGGGTATATAGTGTAGGGTGTAGGGTATAGAGTATAGGGTATAAAGTGTAGGGTATAGAGTGTAGGGTATAGAGTGTAGGGAATAGAGTGTAGAGTGTAAGGTATAGAGTGTAGAGTGTAGGGTATAGAGTGTAGGTTATAGACTGTAGGCTATAGAGTGTAGGGTATAGAGTGTAGGGTATAGATTGTAGAGTGTAGGCTATAGAGTGTAGGGTATAGAGTGTAGGGTATAGAGTGTAGGGTATAATGTGTAGAGTGTAGGGTATAGAGTGTATAGTGAAGGGTATAGAGTGTAGGGTATAGAGTGTAGGGTATAGAGTGTAGAGTGTAGGGTATAGAGTGTATGCTATAGAGTATATGGTGTAGAGTGTATGGTATAGAGTGTAGGGTATAGAGTGTAGAGTGTATGGTATAGAGTGTAGGGTATAGAGTGTAGGGTATAGAGTGTATGTTATAGAGTGTAGGGTATAGAGTGTAGAGTGTAGGGTATAGAGTTTAGATTGTAGGGTATAGAGTGTAGGGTATAGAGTGTAATGTATAGAGTGTAGGGTGTAGAGTGTAGGGTACAGAGTGTAGGGTATAGAGTGTATTGTATAGAGTGTATGGTATAGAGTGTAGGGTATAGATTGTATGGTATAGAGTGTAGGGTATAGAGTGTAGAGTGTAGGGTATAGAGTGTAGGGTATAGAGTGTATGTTATAGAGTGTAGGGTATAGAGTGTAGAGTGTAGGGTATAGAGTGTAGGGTATAGAGTGTAGGGTATAGAGTGTATGTTATAGAGTGTAAGGTATAGAGTGTAGATTGTAGGGTATAGAGTTTAGATTGTAGGGTATAGAGTGTAGGGTATAGAGTGTAAGGTATAGAGTGTAGGGTGTAGAGTGTAGGGTATAGAGTGTAGGGTATAGAGTGTAGGGTATAGATTGTATGGTATAGAGTGTAGGGTATAGAGTGTAGGGTATAGAGTGTAGAGTGTAGGATATAGAGTGTAGGGTATAGAGTGTAGAGTGTAGGGTATAGAGTGTAGGGTAAAGAGTGTAGGGTATAGAGTGTAGAGTGTAGGGATTAGAGTGTAGGGTATAGAGTGTAGGGTATAGAGTGTAGAGTGTAGGGTATAGAGTGTAGGGTATAGAGTGTAGAGTGTAGGGTATAGAGTGTAGGGTATAGAGTGTAGGGTATAGAGTGTAGGGTATAGAGTGTAGGGTATAGAGTTTAGAGTGTAGGGTATAGAGTGTAGAGTGTAGGGTATAGAGTGTATGGTATAGAGTGTAGGGTATAGAGTGTAGGGTGTAGAGTGTTGGGTATAGAGTGTAGGGTATAGAGTGTAGGGTATAGAGTGTAGGGTATAGAGTGTAGGGTATAGAGTGTAGGGAATAGAGTGTAGAGTGTAAGGTATAGAGTGTAGAGTGTAGGGTATAGAGTGTAGGGTATAGATTGTAGAGTGTAGGGATTAGAGTGTCGGGTATAGAGTGTAGGGTATAGAGTGTAGGGTATAGAGTGTAGAGTGTAGGGTATAGAGTGTAGGGTATAGAGTGTAGGGTATAGAGTGTAGGGCATAGAGTGTAGGGTATAGAGAGTAGGGTATAGAGTGTAGAGTGTAGGGTATAGAGTGTAGGGTATAGAGTGTAGGGTATAGAGTGTAGAGTGTAGGGTATAGAGTGTAGGGTATAGAGTGTAGGGTATAGAGTGTAGGGTATAGAGTGTAGGGCATAGAGTGTAGGGTATAGAGTGTAGGGTATAGAGTGTAGAGTGTAGGGTATAGAGTGTAGGGTATAGAGTGTAGGGTATAGAGTGTAGAGTGTAGGGTATAGAGTGTAGGGTATAGAGTGTAGGGTATAGAGTGTAGAGTGTAGGGTATAGAGAGTAGGGTATAGAGTGTAGGGTATAGAGTGTAGGGCATAGAGTGTAGGGTATAGAGTGTAGGGCATAGAGTGTAGGGTATAGAGTGTAGGGTATAGAGTGTAGAGTGTAGGGTATAGAGTGTAGGGTATAGAGTGTAGGGTATAGAGTGTAGAGTGTAGGGTATAGAGTGTAGGGTATAGACTGTAGGGTATAGAGTGTAGAGTGTAGGGTGTAGAGTGTAGGGTATAGAGTGTAGGGTATAGAGTGTAGGGTATAGAGTGTAGGGTATAGAGTGTAGGGAATAGAGTGTAGAGTGTAAGGTATAGAGTGTAGAGTGTAGGGTATAGAGTGTAGGGTATAGACTGTAGTGTATAGAGTGTAGGGTATAGAGTGTAGGGTATAGATTGTAGAGTGTAGGCTATAGAGTGTAGGGTATAGAGTGTAGAGTGTAGGGTATAGAGTGTAGGGTATAGAGTGTAGAGTGTAGGGTATAGAGTGTAGGGTATAGAGTGTAGGGTATAGAGTGTAGGGTATAGAGTGTAGGGTATAGAGTTTAGAGTGTAGGGTATAGAGTGTAGAGTGTAGGGTATAGAGTGTATGGTATAGAGTGTAGGGTATAGAGTGTAGGGTGTAGAGTGTTGGGTATAGAGTGTAGGGTATAGAGTGTAGGGTATAGAGTGTAGGGTATAGAGTGTAGGGTATAGAGTGTAGGGAATAGAGTGTAGAGTGTAAGGTATAGAGTGTAGAGTGTAGGGTATAGAGTGTAGGGTATAGATTGTAGAGTGTAGGGATTAGAGTGTCGGGTATAGAGTGTAGGGTATAGAGTGTAGGGTATAGAGTGTAGAGTGTAGGGTATAGAGTGTAGGGTATAGAGTGTAGAGTGTAGAGTATAGAGTGTAGGGTATAGAGTGTAGGGTATAGAGTGTAGGGTATAGAGTGTAGGGTATAGAGTTTAGAGTGTAGGGTATAGAGTGTAGAGTGTAGGGTATAGAGTGTATGGTATAGAGTGTAGGGTATAGAGTGTAGGGTGTAGAGTGTTGGGTATAGAGTGTAGGGTATAGAGTGTAGGGTATAGAGTGTAGGGTATAGAGTGTAGGGTATAGAGTGTAGGGAATAGAGTGTAGAGTGTAAGGTATAGAGTGTAGAGTGTAGGATATAGAGTGTAGGGTATAGAGTGTAGAGTGTAGGGTATAGAGTGTAGGGTATAGAGTGTAGAGTGTAGGGTATAGAGTGTAGGGTATAGAGTGTAGGGTATAGAGTGTAGGGTATAGAGTGTAGGGTATAGAGTTTAGAGTGTAGGGTATAGAGTGTAGAGTGTAGGGTATAGAGTGTATGGTATAGAGTGTAGGGTATAGAGTGTAGGGTGTAGAGTGTTGGGTATAGAGTGTAGGGTATAGAGTGTAGGGTATAGAGTGTAGGGTATAGAGTGTAGGGAATAGAGTGTAGAGTGTAAGGTATAGAGTGTAGAGTGTAGGGTATAGAGTGTAGGGTATAGATTGTAGAGTGTAGGGATTAGAGTGTCGGGTATAGAGTGTAGGGTATAGAGTGTAGGGTATAGAGTGTAGAGTGTAGGGTATAGAGTGTAGGGTATAGAGTGTAGGGTATAGAGTGTAGGGCATAGAGTGTAGGGTATAGAGAGTAGGGTATAGAGTGTAGAGTGTAGGGTATAGAGTGTAGGGTATAGAGTGTAGGGTATAGAGGGTAGAGTGTAGGGTATAGAGTGTAGGGTATAGAGTGTAGGGTATAGAGTGTAGGGTATAGAGTGTAGGGCATAGAGTGTAGGGTATAGAGTGTAGGGTATAGAGTGTAGAGTGTAGGGTATAGAGTGTAGGGTATAGAGTGTAGGGTATAGAGTGTAGAGTGTAGGGTATAGAGTGTAGGGTATAGAGTGTAGGGTATAGAGTGTAGAGTGTAGGGTATAGAGAGTAGGGTATAGAGTGTAGGGTATAGAGTGTAGGGCATAGAGTGTAGGGTATAGAGTGTAGGGCATAGAGTGTAGGGTATAGAGTGTAGGGTATAGAGTGTAGAGTGTAGGGTATAGAGTGTAGGGTATAGAGTGTAGGGTATAGAGTGTAGAGTGTAGGGTATAGAGTGTAGGGTATAGACTGTAGGGTATAGAGTGTAGAGTGTAGGGTGTAGAGTGTAGGGTATAGAGTGTAGGGTATAGAGTGTAGGGTATAGAGTGTAGGGTATAGAGTGTAGGGAATAGAGTGTAGAGTGTAAGGTATAGAGTGTAGAGTGTAGGGTATAGAGTGTAGGGTATAGACTGTAGTGTATAGAGTGTAGGGTATAGAGTGTAGGGTATAGATTGTAGAGTGTAGGCTATAGAGTGTAGGGTATAGAGTGTAGAGTGTAGGGTATAGAGTGTAGGGTATAGAGTGTAGGGTATAGAGTGTAGGGTATAGAGTGTAGAGTGTAGGGTATAGTGTGTAGGGTGTAGAGTGTAGGGTATAGAGTGTAGGGTATAGAGTGTAGGGTATAGAGTGTAGGGAATAGAGTGTAGAGTGTAAGGTATAGAGTGAAGAGTGTAGGGTATAGAGTGTAGGGTATAGAGTGTAGAGTGTAGGGATTAGAGTGTAGGGTATAGAGTGTAGGGTTTAGAGTGTAGGGTATAGAGTGTAGAGTGTAGGGTATAGAGTGTATGGTATAGAGTGTAGGGTATAGAGTGTAGGGTGTAGAGTGTAGGGTATAGAGTGTAGGGTATAGAGTGTAGGGTATAGAGTGTAGGGTATAGAGTGTAGGGAGTAGAGTGTAAGGTATAGAGTGTAGAGTGTAGGGTATAGAGTGTAGGGTATAGACTGTAGGGTATAGAGTGTAGGGTATAGAGTGTAGGGTATAGATTGTAGAGTGTAGGCTTTAGAGTGTAGGGTATAGAGTGTAGAGTGTAGGGTATAGAGTGTAGGGTATAGAGTGCAGGGTGTAGAGTGTAGGGTATAGAGTTTAGGGTATAGAGTGTAGAGTGTAGGGTATAGAGTGTATGGTATAGAGTGTAGGGTATAGAGTGTAGGTTGTAGAGTGTTGGGTGTAGAGTGTAGGGTATAGAGTGTAGGGTATAGAGTGTAGAGTGTAGGGTATAGAGTGTATGGTATAGAGTGTAGGGTATAGAGTTTAGGTTGTAGAGTGTTGGGTATAGAGTGTAGGGTATAGAGTGTAGGGTATAGAGTGTAGGGTATAGAGTGTAGGGAATAGAGTGTAGAGTGTAAGGTATAGAGTGTAGAGTGTAGGGTATAGAGTGTAGGGTATAGACTGTAGGGTATATTGTGTAGGGTATAGAGTGTAGGGTATAGATTGTAGAGTGTAGGCTATAGAGTGTAGGGTATAGAGTGTAGAGTGTAGGGTATAGAGTGTAGGGTATAGAGTGTAGGGTATAGAGTGTAGGGTATAGAGTGTAGAGTGTAGGGTATAGTGTGTAGGGTGTAGAGTGTAGGGTATAGAGTGTAGGGTATAGAGTGTAGGGTATAGAGTGTAGGGTATAGAGTGTAGGGAATAGAGTGTAGAGTGTAAGGTATAGAGTGTAGGGTATAGAGTGTAGGGTATAGAGTGTAGAGTGTAGGGATTAGAGTGTAGGGTATAGAGTGTAGGGTGTAGAGTGTAGGGTATAGAGTGTAGAGTGTAGGGTATAGAGTGTATGGTATAGAGTGTAGGGTATAGAGTGTAGGGTGTAGAGTGTAGGGTATAGAGTGTAGGGTATAGAGTGTAGGGAATAGAGTGTAGAGTGTAGGGTATAGAGTGTAGGGTATAGAGTGTAGGGTGTAGAGTGTAGGGTATAGAGTGTAGAGTATAGAGTGTATGGTATAGAGTGTAGGGTATAGAGTGTAGGTTGTAGAGTGTAGGGTATAGAGTGTAGGGTATAGAGTGTAGGGTATAGAGTGTAGGGTATAGAGTGTAGGGAATAGAGTGTAGAGTGTAAGGTATAGAGTGTAGAGTGTTGGGTATAGAGTGTAGGGTATAGACTGTAGGGTATAGAGTGTAGGGTATAGAGTGTAGGGTATAGATTGTAGAGTGTAGGCTATAGAGTGTAGGGTATAGAGTGTAGAGTGTAGGGTATAGAGTGTAGGGTATAGAGTATAGGGTATAGAGTGTAGGGTATAGAGTGTAGAGTGTAGGGTATAGTGTGTAGGGTGTAAAGTGTAGGTTATAGAGTGTAGGGTATAGAGTGTAGGGTATAGAGTGTAGGGTATAGAGTGTAGGGAATAGAGTGTAGAGTGTAAGGTATAGAGTGTAGGGTATAGAGTGTAGGGTATAGAGTGTAGAGTGTAGGGATTAGAGTGTAGGGTATAGAGTGTAGGGTGTAGAGTGTAGGGTATAGAGTGTAGAGTGTAGGGTATAGAGTGTATGGTATAGAGTGTAGGGTATAGAGTGTAGGGTGTAGAGTGTAGGGTATAGAGTGTAGGGTATAGAGTGTAGGGTATAGAGTGTTGGGTATAGAGTGTAGGGAATAGAGTGTAGAGTGTAAGGTATAGAGTGTAGAGTGTAGGGTATAGAGTGTAGGGTATAGACTGTAGGGTATAGAGTGTAGGGTATAGAGTGTAGGGTATAGATTGTAGAGTGTAGGCTATAGAGTGTAGGGTATAGAGTGTAGAGTGTAGGGTATAGAGTGTAGGGCATAGAGTGCAGGGTGTAGAGTGTAGGGTATAGAGTGTAGGGTATAGACTGTAGAGTGTAGGGTATAGAGTGTATGCTATAGAGTGTATGGTGTAGAGTGTATCATATAGAGTGTAGGGTATAGAGTGTAGAGTGTATGGTATAGAGTGTAGGGTATAGAGTGTAGGGTATAGAGTGTATGTCATAGAGTGTAGGGTATAGAGTGTAGAGTGTAGGGTATAGAGTTTAGAGTGTAGGGTATAGAGTGTAGCGTATAGAGTGTAGGGTATAGAGTGTAGAGTGTAGGGTATAGAGTGTATGGTATAGAGTGTAGGGTATAGAGTGTAGGGTGTAGAGTGTAGGGTATAGAGTGTAGGGTATAGAGTGTAGGGAATAGAGTGTAGAGTGTAAGGTATAGAGTGTAGAGTGTGGGGTATAGAGTGTAGGGTATAGAGTGTAGGTTATAGACTGTAGGCTATAGAGTGTAGGGTATAGAGTGTAGGGTATAGATTGTAAAGTGTAGGCTATAGAGTGTAGGGTATAGAGTGTAGGGTATAGAGTGTAGGGTATAATGTGTAGAGTGTAGGGTATAGAGTGTATAGTGAAGGGTATAGAGTGTAGGGTATAGAGTGTAGGGTATAGAGTGTAGAGTGTAGGGTATAGAGTGTATGCTATAGAGTATATGGTGTAGAGTGTATGGTATAGAGTGTAGGGTATAGAGTGTAGAGTGTATGGTATAGAGTGTAGGGTATAGAGTGTAGGGTATAGAGTGTATGTTATAGAGTGTAGGGTATAGAGTGTAGAGTGTAGGGTATAGAGTTTAGATTGTAGGGTATAGAGTGTAGGGTATAGAGTGTAATGTATAGAGTGTAGGGTGTAGAGTGTAGGGTACAGAGTGTAGAGTATAGAGTGTATTGTATAGAGTGTATGGTATAGAGTGTAGGGTATAGATTGTATGGTATAGAGTGTAGGGTATAGAGTGTAGAGTGTAGGGTATAGAGTGTAGGGTATAGAGTGTATGTTATAGAGTGTAGGGTATAGAGTGTAGAGTGTAGGGTATAGAGTGTAGGGTATAGAGTGTAGGGTATAGAGTGTATGTTATAGAGTGTAAGGTATAGAGTGTAGATTGTAGGGTATAGAGTTTAGATTGTAGGGTATAGAGTGTAGGGTATAGAGTGTAAGGTATAGAGTGTAGGGTGTAGAGTGTAGGGTATAGAGTGTAGGGTATAGAGTGTAGGGTATAGATTGTATGGTATAGAGTGTAGGGTATAGAGTGTATGGTATAGAGTGTAGGGTATAGAGTGTAGAGTGTAGGATATAGAGTGTAGGGTATAGAGTGTAGAGTGTAGGGTATAGAGTGTAGGGTAAAGAGTGTAGGGTATAGAGTGTAGAGTGCAGGGATTAGAGTGTAGGGTATAGAGTGTAGGGTATAGAGTGTAGAGTGTAGGGTATAGAGTGTAGGGTATAGAGTGTAGAGTGTAGGGTATAGAGTGTAGGGTATAGAGTGTAGGGTATAGAGTGTAGGGTATAGAGTGTAGAGTGTAGGGTATAGAGTGTAGGGTATAGAGTGTAGGGTATAGAGTGTAGAGTGTAGGGTATAGAGTGTAGGGTATAGAGTGTAGGGTATAGATTGTAGGGCATAGAGTGTAGGGTATAGAGTGTAGGGTATAGAGTGTAGAGTGTAGGGTATGGAGTGTAGGGTATAGAGTGTAGGGTATAGAGTGTAGGGTATAGAGTGTAGGGTATAGAGTTTAGAGTGTAGGGTATAGAGTGTAGAGTGTAGGGTATAGAGTGTATGGTATAGAGTGTAGGGTATAGAGTGTAGGGTGTAGAGTGTTGGGTATAGAGTGTAGGGTATAGAGTGTAGGGTATAGAGTGTAGGGTATAGAGTGTAGGGTATAGAGTGTAGGGAATAGAGTGTAGAGTGTAAGGTATAGAGTGTAGAGTGTAGGGTATAGAGTGTAGGGTATAGAGTGTAGAGTGTAGGGATTAGAGTGTAGGGTATAGAGTGTAGGGTATAGAGTGTAGGGTATAGAGTGTAGAGTGTAGGGTATAGAGTGTAGGGTATAGAGTGTAGGGTATAGAGTGTAGGGCATAGAGTGTAGGGTATAGAGTGTAGGGTATAGAGTGTAGAGTGTAGGGTATAGAGTGTAGGGTATAGAGTGTAGGGTATAGAGTGTAGAGTGTAGGGTATAGAGTGTAGGGTATAGAGTGTAGGGTATAGAGTGTAGGGTATAGAGTGTAGGGCATAGAGTGTAGGGTATAGAGTGTAGGGTATAGAGTGTAGAGTGTAGGGTATAGAGTGTAGGGTATAGAGTGTAGGGTATAGAGTGTAGAGTGTAGGGTATAGAGTGTAGGGTATAGAGTGTAGGGTATAGAGTGTAGAGTGTAGGGTATAGAGAGTAGGGTATAGAGTGTAGGGTATAGAGTGTAGGGCATAGAGTGTAGGGTATAGAGTGTAGGGCATAGAGTGTAGGGTATAGAGTGTAGGGTATAGAGTGTAGAGTGTAGGGTATAGAGTGTAGGGTATAGAGTGTAGGGTATAGAGTGTAGAGTGTAGGGTATAGAGTGTAGGGTATAGAGTGTAGGGTATAGAGTGTAGAGTGTAGGGTGTAGAGTGTAGGGTATAGAGTGTAGGGTATAGAGTGTAGGGTATAGAGTGTAGGGTATAGAGTGTAGGGAATAGAGTGTAGAGTGTAAGGTATAGAGTGTAGAGTGTAGGGTATAGAGTGTAGGGTATAGACTGTAGGGTATAGAGTGTAGGGTATAGAGTGTAGGGTATAGATTGTAGAGTGTAGGCTATAGAGTGTAGGGTATAGAGTGTAGAGTGTAGGGTATAGAGTGTAGGGTATAGAGTGTAGGGTATAGAGTGTAGGGTATAGAGTGTAGGGTATAGAGTGTAGAGTGTAGGGTATAGTGTGTAGGGTGTAGAGTGTAGGGTATAGAGTGTAGGGTATAGAGTGTAGGGTATAGAGTGTAGGGTATAGAGTGTAGGGAATAGAGTGTAGAGTGTAAGGTATAGAGTGTAGAGTGTAGGGTATAGAGTGTAGGGTATAGAGTGTAGAGTGTAGGGATTAGAGTGTAGGGTATAGAGTGTAGGGTTTAGAGTGTAGGGTATAGAGTGTAGAGTGTAGGGTATAGAGTGTATGGTATAGAGTGTAGGGTATAGAGTGTAGGGTGTAGAGTGTAGGGTATAGAGTGTAGGGTATAGAGTGTAGGGTATAGAGTGTAGGGTATAGAGTGTAGGGAGTAGAGTGTAAGGTATAGAGTGTAGAGTGTAGGGTATAGAGTGTAGGGTATAGACTGTAGGGTATAGAGTGTAGGGTATAGAGTGTAGGGTATAGATTGTAGAGTGTAGGCTTTAGAGTGTAGGGTATAGAGTGTAGAGTGTAGGGTATAGAGTGTAAGGTATAGAGTGCAGGGTGTAGAGTGTAGGGTATAGAGTTTAGGGTATAGAGTGTAGGGTATAAAGTGTAGAGTGTAGGGTATAGAGTGTATAGTGTAGGGTATAGAGTGTAGGGTATAGAGTGTAGGGTATAGAGTGTATGTTATAGAGTGTAGGGTATAGAGTGTAGGGTAGAGAGTGTAGAGTGTAGGGTATAGAGTGTAGGGTATAGAGTGTAGGGTGTAGAGTGTAGGGTATAGAGTGTAGAGTGTAGGGTATAGAGTGTATGGTATAGAGTGTAGGGTATAGAGTGTAGGGTGTAGAGTGTAGGGTATAGAGTGTAGGGTATAGAGTGCAGGGTGTAGAGTGTAGGGTATAGAGTTTAGGGTATAGAGTGTAGAGTGTAGGGTATAGAGTGTATGGTATAGAGTGTAGGGTATAGAGTGTAGGTTGTAGAGTGTTGGGTGTAGAGTGTAGGGTATAGAGTGTAGGGTATAGAGTGTAGAGTGTAGGGTATAGAGTGTATGGTATAGAGTGTAGGGTATAGAGTGTAGGTTGTAGAGTGTTGGGTATAGAGTGTAGGGTATAGAGTGTAGGGTATAGAGTGTAGGGTATAGAGTGTAGGGAATAGAGTGTAGAGTGTAAGGTATAGAGTGTAGAGTGTAGGGTATAGAGTGTAGGGTATAGACTGTAGGGTATAGAGTGTAGGGTATAGAGTGTAGGGTATAGATTGTAGAGTGTAGGCTATAGAGTGTAGGGTATAGAGTGTAGAGTGTAGGGTATAGAGTGTAGGGTATAGAGTGTAGAGTGTAGGGTATAGAGTGTAGGGTATAGAGTGTAGGGTATAGAGTGTAGGGTATAGAGTGTAGAGTGTAGGGTATAGTGTGTAGGGTGTAGAGTGTAGGGTATAGAGTGTAGGGTATAGAGTGTAGGGTATAGAGTGTAAGGTATAGAGTGTAGGGAATAGAGTGTAGAGTGTAAGGTATAGAGTGTAGAGTGTAGGGTATAGAGTGTAGGGTATAGAGTGTAGAGTGTAGGGATTAGAGTGTAGGGTATAGAGTGTAGGGTTTAGAGTGTAGGGTATAGAGTGTAGAGTGTAGGGTATAGAGTGTATGGTATAGAGTGTAGGGTATAGAGTGTAGGGTGTAGAGTGTAGGGTATAGAGTGTAGGGTATAGAGTGTAGGGTATAGAGTGTAGGGTATAGAGTGTAGGGAGTAGAGTGTAAGGTATAGAGTGTAGAGTGTAGGGTATAGAGTGTAGGGTATAGACTGTAGGCTATAGAGTGTAGGGTATAGAGTGTAGGGTATAGATTGTAGAGTGTAGGCTTTAGAGTGTAGGGTATAGAGTGTAGAGTGTAGGGTATAGAGTGTAGGGTGTAGAGTGTAGGGTATAGAGTGTAGGGTATAGAGTGTAGGGTATAGATTGTATGGTATAGAGTGTAGGGTATAGAGTGTATGGTATAGAGTGTAGGGTATAGAGTGTAGAGTGTAGGATATAGAGTGTAGGGTATAGAGTGTAGAGTGTAGGGTATAGAGTGTAGGGTAAAGAGTGTAGGGTATAGAGTGTAGAGTGCAGGGATTAGAGTGTAGGGTATAGAGTGTAGGGTATAGAGTGTAGAGTGTAGGGTATAGAGTGTAGAGTGTAGGGTATAGAGTGTAGGGTATAGAGTGTAGGGTATAGAGTGTAGGGTATAGAATGTAGAGTGTAGGGTATAGAGTGTAGGGTATAGAGTGTAGGGTATAGAGTGTAGAGTGTAGGGTATAGAGTGTAGGGTATAGAGTGTAGGGTATAGATTGTAGGGCATAGAGTGTAGGGTATAGAGTGTAGGGTATAGATTGTAGAGTGTAGGGTATAGAGTGTAGGGTATAGAGTGTAGGGTATAGAGTGTAGGGTATAGAGTGTAGGGTATAGAGTTTAGAATGTAGGGTATAGAGTGTAGGGTGTAGAGTGTAGGGTATAGAGTGTAGGGTATAGAGTGCAGGGTGTAGAGTGTAGGGTATAGAGTTTAGGGTATAGAGTGTAGAGTGTAGGGTATAAAGTGTATGGTATAGAGTGTAGGGTATAGAGTGTAGGTTGTAGAGTGTTGGGTGTAGAGTGTAGGGTATAGAGTGTAGGGTATAGAGTGTAGAGTGTAGGGTATAGAGTGTATGGTATAGAGTGTAGGGTATAGAGTGTAGGTTGTAGAGTGTTGGGTATAGAGTGTAGGGTATAGAGTGTAGGGTATAGAGTGTAGGGTATAGAGTGTAGGGAATAGAGTGTAGAGTGTAAGGTATAGAGTGTAGAGTGTAGGGTATAGAGTGTAGGGTATAGACTGTAGGGTATAGAGTGTAGGGTATAGAGTGTAGGGTATAGATTGTAGAGTGTAGGCTATAGAGTGTAGGGTATAGAGTGTAGAGTGTAGGGTATAGAGTGTAGGGTATAGAGTGTAGAGTGTAGGGTATAGAGTGTAGGGTATAGAGTGTAGGGTATAGAGTGTAGGGTATAGAGTGTAGAGTGTAGGGTATAGTGTGTAGGGTGTAGAGTGTAGGGTATAGAGTGTAGGGTATAGAGTGTAGGGTATAGAGTGTAAGGTATAGAGTGTAGGGAATAGAGTGTAGAGTGTAAGGTATAGAGTGTAGAGTGTAGGGTATAGAGTGTAGGGTATAGAGTGTAGAGTGTAGGGATTAGAGTGTAGGGTATAGAGTGTAGGGTTTAGAGTGTAGGGTATAGAGTGTAGAGTGTAGGGTATAGAGTGTATGGTATAGAGTGTAGGGTATAGAGTGTAGGGTGTAGAGTGTAGGGTATAGAGTGTAGGGTATAGAGTGTAGGGTATAGAGTGTAGGGTATAGAGTGTAGGGAGTAGAGTGTAAGGTATAGAGTGTAGAGTGTAGGGTATAGAGTGTAGGGTATAGACTGTAGGGTATAGAGTGTAGGGTATAGAGTGTAGGGTATAGATTGTAGAGTGTAGGCTTTAGAGTGTAGGGTATAGAGTGTAGAGTGTAGGGTATAGAGTGTAGGGTGTAGAGTGTAGGGTATAGAGTGTAGGGTATAGAGTGTAGGGTATAGATTGTATGGTATAGAGTGTAGGGTATAGAGTGTATGGAATAGAGTGTAGGGTATAGAGTGTAGAGTGTAGGATATAGAGTGTAGGGTATAGAGTGTAGAGTGTAGGGTATAGAGTGTAGGGTAAAGAGTGTAGGGTATAGAGTGTAGAGTGCAGGGATTAGAGTGTAGGGTATAGAGTGTAGGGTATAGAGTGTAGAGTGTAGGGTATAGAGTGTAGAGTGTAGGGTATAGAGTGTAGGGTATAGAGTGTAGGGTATAGAGTGTAGGGTATAGAATGTAGAGTGTAGGGTATAGAGTGTAGGGTATAGAGTGTAGGGTATAGAGTGTAGAGTGTAGGGTATAGAGTGTAGGGTATAGAGTGTAGGGTATAGATTGTAGGGCATAGAGTGTAGGGTATAGAGTGTAGGGTATAGATTGTAGAGTGTAGGGTATAGAGTGTAGGGTATAGAGTGTAGGGTATAGAGTGTAGGGTATAGAGTGTAGGGTATAGAGTTTAGAATGTAGGGTATAGAGTGTAGAGTGTAGGGTATAGAGTGTATGGTATAGAGTGTAGGGTATAGAGTGTAGGGTGTAGAGTGTTGGGTATAGAGTGTAGGGTATAGAGTGTAGGGTATAGAGTGTAGGGTATAGAGTGTAGGGTATAGAGTGTAGGGAATAGAGTGTAGAGTGTAAGGTATAGAGTGTAGAGTGTAGGGTATAGAGTGTAGGGTATAGAGTGTAGAGTGTAGGGATTAGAGTGTAGGGTATAGAGTGTAGGGTATAGAGTGTAGGGTATAGAGTGTAGAGTGTAGGGTATAGAGTGTAGGGTATAGAGTGTAGGGTATAGAGTGTAGGGCATAGAGTGTAGGGTATAGAGTGTAGGGTATAGAGTGTAGAGTGTAGGGTATAGAGTGTAGGGTATAGAGTGTAGGGTATAGAGTGTAGAGTGTAGGGTATAGAGTGTAGGGTATAGAGTGTAGGGTATAGAGTGTAGGGTATAGAGTGTAGGGCATAGAGTGTAGGGTATAGAGTGTAGGGTATAGAGTGTAGAGTGTAGGGTATAGAGTGTAGGGTATAGAGTGTAGGGTATAGAGTGTAGAGTGTAGGGTATAGAGTGTAGGGTATAGAGTGTAGGGTATAGAGTGTAGAGTGTAGGGTATAGAGAGTAGGGTATAGAGTGTAGGGTATAGAGTGTAGGGCATAGAGTGTAGGGTATAGAGTGTAGGGCATAGAGTGTAGGGTATAGAGTGTAGGGTATAGAGTGTAGAGTGTAGGGTATAGAGTGTAGGGTATAGAGTGTAGGGTATAGAGTGTAGAGTGTAGGGTATAGAGTGTAGGGTATAGAGTGTAGGGTATAGAGTGTAGAGTGTAGGGTGTAGAGTGTAGGGTATAGAGTGTAGGGTATAGAGTGTAGGGTATAGAGTGTAGGGTATAGAGTGTAGGGAATAGAGTGTAGAGTGTAAGGTATAGAGTGTAGAGTGTAGGGTATAGAGTGTAGGGTATAGACTGTAGGGTATAGAGTGTAGGGTATAGAGTGTAGGGTATAGATTGTAGAGTGTAGTCTATAGAGTGTAGGGTATAGAGTGTAGAGTGTAGGGTATAGAGTGTAGGGTATAGAGTGTAGGGTATAGAGTGTAGGGTATAGAGTGTAGAGTGTAGGGTATAGTGTGTAGGGTGTAGAGTGTAGGGTATAGAGTGTAGGGTATAGAGTGTAGGGTATAGAGTGTAGGGTATAGAGTGTAGGGAATAAAGTGTAGAGTGTAAGGTATAGAGTGTAGAGTGTAGGGTATAGAGTGTAGGGTATAGAGTGTAGAGTGTAGGGATTAGAGTGTAGGGTATAGAGTGTAGGGTTTAGAGTGTAGGGTATAGAGTGTAGAGTGTAGGGTATAGAGTGTATGGTATAGAGTGTAGGGTATAGAGTGTAGGGTGTAGAGTGTAGGGTATAGAGTGTAGGGTATAGAGTGTAGGGTATAGAGTGTAGGGTATAGAGTGTAGGGAGTAGAGTGTAAGGTATAGAGTGTAGAGTGTAGGGTATAGAGTGTAGGGTATAGACTGTAGGGTATAGAGTGTAGGGTACAGAGTGTAGGGTATAGATTGTAGAGTGTAGGCTTTAGAGTGTAGGGTATAGAGTGTAGAGTGTAGGGTATAGAGTGTAAGGTATAGAGTGCAGGGTGTAGAGTGTAGGGTATAGAGTTTAGGGTATAGAGTGTAGGGTATAAAGTGTAGAGTGTAGGGTATAGAGTGTATAGTGTAGGGTATAGAGTGTAGGGTATAGAGTGTAGGGTATAGAGTGTATGTTATAGAGTGTAGGGTATAGAGTGTAGGGTAGAGAGTGTAGAGTGTAGGGTATAGAGTGTAGGGTATAGAGTGTAGGGTGTAGAGTGTAGGGTATAGAGTGTAGAGTGTAGGGTATAGAGTGTATGGTATAGAGTGTAGGGTATAGAGTGTAGGGTGTAGAGTGTAGGGTATAGAGTGTAGGGTATAGAGTGCAGGGTGTAGAGTGTAGGGTATAGAGTTTAGGGTATAGAGTGTAGAGTGTAGGGTATAGAGTGTATGGTATAGAGTGTAGGGTATAGAGTGTAGGTTGTAGAGTGTTGGGTGTAGAGTGTAGGGTATAGAGTGTAGGGTATAGAGTGTAGAGTGTAGGGTATAGAGTGTATGGTATAGAGTGTAGGGTATAGAGTGTAGGTTGTAGAGTGTTGGGTATAGAGTGTAGGGTATAGAGTGTAGGGTATAGAGTGTAGGGTATAGAGTGTAGGGAATAGAGTGTAGAGTGTAAGGTATAGAGTGTAGAGTGTAGGGTATAGAGTGTAGGGTATAGACTGTAGGGTATAGAGTGTAGGGTATAGAGTGTAGGGTATAGATTGTAGAGTGTAGGCTATAGAGTGTAGGGTATAGAGTGTAGAGTGTAGGGTATAGAGTGTAGGGTATAGAGTGTAGAGTGTAGGGTATAGAGTGTAGGGTATAGAGTGTAGGGTATAGAGTGTAGAGTGTAGGGTATAGAGTGTATGGTATAGAGTGTAGGGTATAGAGTGTAGGTTGTAGAGTGTTGGGTATAGAGTGTAGGGTATAGAGTGTAGGGTATAGAGTGTAGGGTATAGAGTGTAGGGAATAGAGTGTAGAGTGTAAGGTATAGAGTGTAGAGTGTAGGGTATAGAGTGTAGGGTATAGACTGTAGGGTATAGAGTGTAGGGTATAGAGTGTAGGGTATAGATTGTAGAGTGTAGGCTATAGAGTGTAGGGTATAGAGTGTAGAGTGTAGGGTATAGAGTGTAGGGTATAGAGTGTAGAGTGTAGGGTATAGATTGTATGGTATAGAGTGTAGGGTATAGAGTGTAGGTTGTAGAGTGTTGGGTATAGAGTGTAGGGTATAGAGTGTAGGGTATAGAGTGTAGGGTATAGAGTGTAGGGAATAGAGTGTAGAGTGTAAGGTATAGAGTGTAGAGTGTAGGGTATAGAGTGTAGGGTATAGACTGTAGGGTATAGAGTGTAGGGTATAGAGTGTAGGGTATAGATTGTAGAGTGTAGGCTATAGAGTGTAGGGTATAGAGTGTAGAGTGTAGGGTATAGAGTGTAGGGTATAGAGTGTAGAGTGTAGGTTGTAGAGTGTTGGGTGTAGAGTGTAGGGTATAGAGTGTAGGGTATAGAGTGTAGAGTGTAGGGTATAGAGTGTATGGTATAGAGTGTAGGGTATAGAGTGTAGGTTGTAGAGTGTTGGGTATAGAGTGTAGGGTATAGAGTATAGGGTATAGAGTGTAGGGTATAGAGTGTAGGGAATAGAGTGTAGAGTGTAAGGTATAGAGTGTAGAGTGTAGGGTATAGAGTGTAGGGTATAGACTGTAGGGTATAGAGTGTAGGGTATAGAGTGTAGGGTATAGATTGTAGAGTGTAGGCTATAGAGTGTAGGGTATAGAGTGTAGAGTGTAGGGTATAGAGTGTAGGGTATAGAGTGTAGAGTGTAGGGTATAGAGTGTAGGGTATAGAGTGTAGGGTATAGAGTGTAGGGTATAGAGTGTAGAGTGTAGGGTATAGTGTGTAGGGTGTAGAGTGTAGGGTATAGAGTGTAGGGTATAGAGTGTAGGGTATAGAGTGTAGGGTATAGAGTGTAGGGAATAGAGTGTAGAGTGTAAGGTATAGAGTGTAGAGTGTAGGGTATAGAGTGTAGGGTATAGAGTGTAGAGTGTAGGGATTAGAGTGTAGGGTATAGAGTGTAGGGTTTAGAGTGTAGGGTATAGAGTGTAGAGTGTAGGGTATAGAGTGTATGGTATAGAGTGTAGGGTATAGAGTGTAGGGTGTAGAGTGTAGGGTATAGAGTGTAGGGTATAGAGTGTAGGGTATAGAGTGTAGGGTATAGAGTGTAGGGAGTAGAGTGTAAGGTATAGAGTGTAGAGTGTAGGGTATAGAGTGTAGGGTATAGACTGTAGGGTATAGAGTGTAGGGTATAGAGTGTAGGGTATAGATTGTAGAGTGTAGGCTTTAGAGTGTAGGGTATAGAGTGTAGAGTGTAGAGTATAGAGTGTAGGGTATAGAGTGCAGGGTGTAGAGTGTAGGGTATAGAGTTTAGGGTATAGAGTGTAGAGTGTAGGGTATAGAGTGTATGGTATAGAGTGTAGGGTATAGAGTGTAGGTTGTAGAGTGTTGGGTGTAGAGTGTAGGGTATAGAGTGTAGGGTATAGAGTGTAGAGTGTAGGGTATAGAGTGTATGGTATAGAGTGTAGGGTATAGAGTGTAGGTTGTAGAGTGTTGGGTATAGAGTGTAGGGTATAGAGTGTAGGGTATAGAGTGTAGGGTATAGAGTGTAGGGAATAGAGTGTAGAGTGTAAGGTATAGAGTGTAGAGTGTAGGGTATAGAGTGTAGGGTATAGACTGTAGGGTATAGAGTGTAGGGTATAGAGTGTAGGGTATAGATTGTAGAGTGTAGGCTATAGAGTGTAGGGTATAGAGTGTAGAGTGTAGGGTATAGAGTGTAGGGTATAGAGTGTAGGGTATAGAGTGTAGGGTATAGAGTGTAGAGTGTAGGGTATAGTGTGTAGGGTGTAGAGTGTAGGGTATAGAGTGTAGGGTATAGAGTGTAGGGTATAGAGTGTAGGGTTTAGAGTGTAGGGAATAGAGTGTAGAGTGTAAGGTATAGAGTGTAGGGTATAGAGTGTAGGGTATAGAGTGTAGAGTGTAGGGATTAGAGTGTAGGGTATAGAGTGTAGGGTGTAGAGTGTAGGGTATAGAGTGTAGAGTGTAGGGTATAGAGTGTATGATATAGAGTGTAGGGTATAGAGTGTAGGGTGTAGAGTGTAGGGTATAGAGTGTAGGGTATAGAGTGTAGGGAATAGAGTGTAGAGTGTAAGGTATAGAGTGTAGAGTGTAGGGTATAGAGTGTAGGGTATAGAGTGTAGGGTGTAGAGTGTAGGGTATAGAGTGTAGAGTATAGAGTGTATGGTATAGAGTGTAGGGTATAGAGTGTAGGTTGTAGAGTGTAGGGTATAGAGTGTAGGGTATAGAGTGTAGGGTATAGAGTGTAGGGTATAGAGTGTAGGGAATAGAGTGTAGAGTGTAAGGTATAGAGTGTAGAGTGTAGGGTATAGAGTGTAGGGTATAGACTGTAGGGTATAGAGTGTAGGGTATAGAGTGTAGGGTATAGATTGTAGAGTGTAGGCTATAGAGTGTAGGGTATAGAGTGTAGAGTGTAGGGTATAGAGTGTAGGGTATAGAGTGTAGGGTATAGAGTGTAGGGTATAGAGTGTAGAGTGTAGGGTATAGTGTGTAGGGTGTAAAGTGTAGGTTATAGAGTGTAGGGTATAGAGTGTAGGGTATAGAGTGTAGGGTATAGAGTGTAGGGAATAGAGTGTAGAGTGTAAGGTATAGAGTGTAGGGTATAGAGTGTAGGGTATAGAGTGTAGAGTGTAGGGATTAGAGTGTAGGGTATAGAGTGTAGGGTGTAGAGTGTAGGGTATAGAGTGTAGAGTGTAGGGTATAGAGTGTATGGTATAGAGTGTAGGGTATAGAGTGTAGGGTGTAGAGTGTAGGGTATAGAGTGTAGGGTATAGAGTGTAGGGTATAGAGTGTTGGGTATAGAGTGTAGGGAATAGAGTGTAGAGTGTAAGGTATAGAGTGTAGAGTGTAGGGTATAGAGTGTAGGGTATAGACTGTAGGGTATAGAGTGTAGGGTATAGAGTGTAGGGTATAGATTGTAGAGTGTAGGCTATAGAGTGTAGGGTATAGAGTGTAGAGTGTAGGGTATAGAGTGTAGGGCATAGAGTGCAGGGTGTAGAGTGTAGGGTATAGAGTGTAGGGTATAGACTGTAGAGTGTAGGGTATAGAGTGTATGCTATAGAGTGTATGGTGTAGAGTGTATCATATAGAGTATAGGGTATAGAGTGTAGAGTGTATGGTATAGAGTGTAGGGTATAGAGTGTAGGGTATAGAGTGTATGTCATAGAGTGTAGGGTATAGAGTGTAGAGTGTAGGGTATAGAGTTTAGAGTGTAGGGTATAGAGTGTAGCGTATAGAGTGTAGGGTATAGAGTGTAGAGTGTAGGGTATAGAGTGTATGGTATAGAGTGTAGGGTATAGAGTGTAGGGTGTAGAGTGTAGGGTATAGAGTGTAGGGTATAGAGTGTAGGGAATAGAGTGTAGAGTGTAAGGTATAGAGTGTAGAGTGTGGGGTATAGAGTGTAGGGTATAGAGTGTAGGTTATAGACTGTAGGCTATAGAGTGTAGGGTATAGAGTGTAGGGTATAGATTGTAGAGTGTAGGCTATAGAGTGTAGGGTATAGAGTGTAGGGTATAGAGTGTAGGGTATAATGTGTAGAGTGTAGGGTATAGAGTGTATAGTGAAGGGTATAGAGTGTAGGGTATAGAGTGTAGGGTATAGAGTGTAGAGTGTAGGGTATAGAGTGTATGCTATAGAGTATATGGTGTAGAGTGTATGGTATAGAGTGTAGGGTATAGAGTGTAGAGTGTATGGTATAGAGTGTAGAGTGTAGGGTATAGAGTGTATGCTATAGAGTATATGGTGTAGAGTGTATGGTATAGAGTGTAGGGTATAGAGTGTAGAGTGTATGGTATAGAGTGTAGGGTATAGAGTGTAGGGTATAGAGTGTATGTTATAGAGTGTAGGGTATAGAGTGTAGAGTGTAGGGTATAGAGTTTAGATTGTAGGGTATAGAGTGTAGGGTATAGAGTGTAATGTATAGAGTGTAGGGTGTAGAGTGTAGGGTACAGAGTGTAGGGTATAGAGTGTATTGTATAGAGTGTATGGTGTAGAGTGTAGGGTATAGATTGTATGGTATAGAGTGTAGGGTATAGAGTGTAGAGTGTAGGGTATAGAGTGTAGGGTATAGAGTGTATGTTATAGAGTGTAGGGTATAGAGTGTAGAGTGTAGGGTATAGAGTGTAGGGTATAGAGTGTAGGGTATAGAGTGTATGTTATAGAGTGTAAGGTATAGAGTGTAGATTGTAGGGTATAGAGTTTAGATTGTAGGGTATAGAGTGTAGGGTATAGAGTGTAAGGTATAGAGTGTAGGGTGTAGAGTGTAGGGTATAGAGTGTAGGGTATAGAGTGTAGGGTATAGATTGTATGGTATAGAGTGTAGGGTATAGAGTGTATGGTATAGAGTGTAGGGTATAGAGTGTAGAGTGTAGGATATAGAGTGTAGGGTATAGAGTGTAGAGTGTAGGGTATAGAGTGTAGGGTAAAGAGTGTAGGGTATAGAGTGTAGAGTGCAGGGATTAGAGTGTAGGGTATAGAGTGTAGGGTATAGAGTGTAGAGTGTAGGGTATAGAGTGTAGGGTATAGAGTGTAGAGTGTAGGGTATAGAGTGTAGGGTATAGAGTGTAGGGTATAGAGTGTAGGGTATAGAGTGTAGAGTGTAGGGTATAGAGTGTAGGGTATAGAGTGTAGGGTATAGAGTGTAGAGTGTAGGGTATAGAGTGTAGGGTATAGAGTGTAGGGTATAGATTGTAGGGCATAGAGTGTAGGGTATAGAGTGTAGGGTATAGAGTGTAGAGTGTAGGGTATAGAGTGTAGGGTATAGAGTGTAGGGTATAGAGTGTAGGGTATAGAGTGTAGGGTATAGAGTTTAGAGTGTAGGGTATAGAGTGTAGAGTGTAGGGTATAGAGTGTATGGTATAGAGTGTAGGGTATAGAGTGTAGGGTGTAGAGTGTTGGGTATAGAGTGTAGGGTATAGAGTGTAGGGTATAGAGTGTAGGGTATAGAGTGTAGGGTATAGAGTGTAGGGAATAGAGTGTAGAGTGTAAGGTATAGAGTGTAGAGTGTAGGGTATAGAGTGTAGGGTATAGAGTGTAGAGTGTAGGGATTAGAGTGTAGGGTATAGAGTGTAGGGTATAGAGTGTAGGGTATAGAGTGTAGAGTGTAGGGTATAGAGTGTAGGGTATAGAGTGTAGGGTATAGAGTGTAGGGCATAGAGTGTAGGGTATAGAGTGTAGGGTATAGAGTGTAGAGTGTAGGGTATAGAGTGTAGGGTATAGAGTGTAGGGTATAGAGTGTAGAGTGTAGGGTATAGAGTGTAGGGTATAGAGTGTAGGGTATAGAGTGTAGGGCATAGAGTGTAGGGTATAGAGTGTAGGGTATAGAGTGTAGAGTGTAGGGTATAGAGTGTAGGGTATAGAGTGTAGGGTATAGAGTGTAGAGTGTAGGGTATAGAGTGTAGGGTATAGAGTGTAGGGTATAGAGTGTAGAGTGTAGGGTATAGAGAGTAGGGTATAGAGTGTAGGGTATAGAGTGTAGGGCATAGAGTGTAGGGTATAGAGTGTAGGGCATAGAGTGTAGGGTATAGAGTGTAGGGTATAGAGTGTAGAGTGTAGGGTATAGAGTGTAGGGTATAGAGTGTAGGGTATAGAGTGTAGAGTGTAGGGTATAGAGTGTAGGGTATAGAGTGTAGTGTATAGAGTGTAGAGTGTAGGGTGTAGAGTGTAGGGTATAGAGTGTAGGGTATAGAGTGTAGGGTATAGAGTGTAGGGAATAGAGTGTAGAGTGTAAGGTATAGAGTGTAGAGTGTAGGGTATAGAGTGTAGGGTATAGACTGTAGGGTATAGAGTGTAGGGTATAGAGTGTAGGGTATAGAGTGTAGAGTGTAGGGTATAGTGTGTAGGGTGTAGAGTGTAGGGTATAGAGTGTAGGGTATAGAGTGTAGGGTATAGAGTGTAGGGTATAGAGTGTAGGGAATAGAGTGTAGAGTGTAAGGTATAGAGTGTAGCGTGTAGGGTATAGAGTGTAGGGTATAGAGTGTAGAGTGTAGGGATTAGAGTGTAGGGTATAGAGTGTAGGGTTTAGAGTGTAGGGTATAGAGTGTAGAGTGTAGGGTATAGAGTGTAGGGAATAGAGTGTAGAGTGTAAGGTATAGAGTGTAGAGTGTAGGGTATAGAGTGTAGGGTATAGACTGTAGGGTATAGAGTGTAGGGTATAGAGTGTAGGGTATAGAGTGTAGAGTGTAGGGTATAGTGTGTAGGGTGTAGAGTGTAGGGTATAGATTGTAGGGTATAGAGTGTAGGGTATAGAGTGTAGGGTATAGAGTGTAGGGAATAGAGTGTAGAGTGTAAGGTATAGAGTGTAGAGTGTAGGGTATAGAGTGTAGGGTATAGAGTGTAGAGTGTAGGGATTAGAGTGTAGGGTATAGAGTGTAGGGTTTAGAGTGTAGGGTATAGAGTGTAGAGTGTAGGGTATAGAGTGTATGGTATAGAGTGTAGGGTATAGAGTGTAGGGTGTAGAGTGTAGGGTATAGAGTGTAGGGTATAGAGTGTAGGGTATAGAGTGTAGGGTATAGAGTGTAGGGAGTAGAGTGTAAGGTATAGAGTGTAGAGTGTAGGGTATAGAGTGTAGGGTATAGACTGTAGGGTATAGAGTGTAGGGTATAGAGTGTAGGGTATAGATTGTAGAGTGTAGGCTTTAGAGTGTAGGGTATAGAGTGTAGAGTGTAGGGTATAGAGTGTAAGGTATAGAGTGCAGGGTGTAGAGTGTAGGGTATAGAGTTTAGGGTATAGAGTGTAGGGTATAAAGTGTAGAGTGTAGGGTATAGAGTGTATAGTGTAGGGTATAGAGTGTAGGGTATAGAGTGTAGGGTATAGAGTGTATGTTATAGAGTGTAGGGTATAGAGTGTAGGGTAGAGAGTGTAGAGTGTAGGGTATAGAGTGTAGGGTATAGAGTGTAGGGTGTAGAGTGTAGGGTATAGAGTGTAGAGTGTAGGGTATAGAGTGTATGGTATAGAGTGTAGGGTATAGAGTGTAGGGTGTAGAGTGTAGGGTATAGAGTGTAGGGTATAGAGTGCAGGGTGTAGAGTGTAGGGTATAGAGTTTAGGGTATAGAGTGTAGAGTGTAGGGTATAGAGTGTATGGTATAGAGTGTAGGGTATAGAGTGTAGGTTGTAGAGTGTTGGGTGTAGAGTGTAGGGTATAGAGTGTAGGGTATAGAGTGTAGAGTGTAGGGTATAGAGTGTATGGTATAGAGTGTAGGGTATAGAGTGTAGGTTGTAGAGTGTTGGGTATAGAGTGTAGGGTATAGAGTGTAGGGTATAGAGTGTAGGGTATAGAGTGTAGGGAATAGAGTGTAGAGTGTAAGGTATAGAGTGTAGAGTGTAGGGTATAGAGTGTAGGGTATAGACTGTAGGGTATAGAGTGTAGGGTATAGAGTGTAGGGTATAGATTGTAGAGTGTAGGCTATAGAGTGTAGGGTATAGAGTGTAGAGTGTAGGGTATAGAGTGTAGGGTATAGAGTGTAGGGTATAGAGTGTAGGGTATAGAGTGTAGAGTGTAGGGTATAGTGTGTAGGGTGTAGAGTGTAGGGTATAGAGTGTAGGGTATAGAGTGTAGGGTATAGAGTGTAGGGTATAGAGTGTAGGGAATAGAGTGTAGAGTGTAAGGTATAGAGTGTAGGGTATAGAGTGTAGGGTATAGAGTGTAGAGTGTAGGGATTAGAGTGTAGGGTATAGAGTGTAGGGTGTAGAGTGTAGGGTATAGAGTGTAGAGTTTAGGGTATAGAGTGTATGGTATAGAGTGTAGGGTATAGAGTGTAGGGTGTAGAGTGTAGGGTATAGAGTGTAGGTTATAGAGTGTAGGGAATAGAGTGTAGAGTGTAAGGTATAGAGTGTAGAGTGTAGGGTATAGAGTGTAGGGTATAGAGTGTAGGGTGTAGAGTGTAGGGTATAGAGTGTAGAGTATAGAGTGTATGGTATAGAGTGTAGGGTATAGAGTGTAGGTTGTAGAGTGTAGGGTATAGAGTGTAGGGTATAGAGTGTAGGGTATAGAGTGTAGGGTATAGAGTGTAGGGAATAGAGTGTAGAGTGTAAGGTATAGAGTGTAGAGTGTAGGGTATAGAGTGTAGGGTATAGACTGTAGGGTATAGAGTGTAGGGTATAGAGTGTAGGGTATAGATTGTAGAGTGTAGGCTATAGAGTGTAGGGTATAGAGTGTAGAGTGTAGGGTATAGAGTGTAGGGTATAGAGTGTAGGGTATAGAGTGTAGGGTATAGAGTGTAGAGTGTAGGGTATAGTGTGTAGGGTGTAAAGTGTAGGTTATAGAGTGTAGGGTATAGAGTGTAGGGTATAGAGTGTAGGGTATAGAGTGTAGGGAATAGAGTGTAGAGTGTAAGGTATAGAGTGTAGGGTATAGAGTGTAGGGTATAGAGTGTAGAGTGTAGGGATTAGAGTGTAGGGTATAGAGTGTAGGGTGTAGAGTGTAGGGTATAGAGTGTAGAGTGTAGGGTATAGAGTGTATGGTATAGAGTGTAGGGTATAGAGTGTAGGGTGTAGAGTGTAGGGTATAGAGTGTAGGGTATAGAGTGTAGGGTATAGAGTGTTGGGTATAGAGTGTAGGGAATAGAGTGTAGAGTGTAAGGTATAGAGTGTAGAGTGTAGGGTATAGAGTGTAGGGTATAGACTGTAGGGTATAGAGTGTAGGGTATAGAGTGTAGGGTATAGATTGTAGAGTGTAGGCTATAGAGTGTAGGGTATAGAGTGTAGAGTGTAGGGTATAGAGTGTAGGGTATAGAGTGCAGGGTGTAGAGTGTAGGGTATAGAGTGTAGGGTATAGACTGTAGAGTGTAGGGTATAGAGTGTATGCTATAGAGTGTATGGTGTAGAGTGTATCATATAGAGTGTAGGGTATAGAGTGTAGAGTGTATGGTATAGAGTTTAGAGTGTAGGGTATAGAGTGTATCGTATAGAGTGTAGGGTATAGAGTGTAGAGTGTAGGGTATAGAGTGTATGGTATAGAGTGTAGGGTATAGAGTGTAGGGTGTAGAGTGTAGGGTATAGAGTGTAGGGAATAGAGTGTAGAGTGTAAGGTATAGAGTGTAGAGTGTGGGGTATAGAGTGTAGGGTATAGAGTGTAGGTTATAGACTGTAGGCTATAGAGTGTAGGGTATAGAGTGTAGGGTATAGATTGTAGAGTGTAGGCTATAGAGTGTAGGGTATAGAGTGTAGGGTATAGAGTGTAGGGTATAATGTGTAGAGTGTAGGGTATAGAGTGTATAGTGAAGGGTATAGAGTGTAGGGTATAGAGTGTAGGGTATAGAGTGTAGAGTGTAGGGTATAGAGTGTATGCTATAGAGTATATGGTGTAGAGTGTATGGTATAGAGTGTAGGGTATAGAGTGTAGAGTGTATGGTATAGAGTGTAGGGTATAGAGTGTAGGGTATAGAGTGTAGAGTGTAGGGTATAGAGTTTAGATTGTAGGGTATAGAGTGTAGGGTATAGAGTGTAATGTATAGAGTGTAGGGTGTAGAGTGTAGGGTACAGAGTGTAGGGTATAGAGTGTATAGTATAGAGTGTATGGTATAGAGTGTAGGGTATAGATTGTATGGTATAGAGTGTAGGGTATAGAGTGTAGAGTGTAGGGTATAGAGTGTAGGGTATAGAGTGTATGTTATAGAGTGTAGGGTATAGAGTGTAGAGTGTAGGGTATAGAGTGTAGGGTATAGAGTGTAGGGTATAGAGTGTATGTTATAGAGTGTAAGGTATAGAGTGTAGATTGTAGGGTATAGAGTTTAGATTGTATTGTATAGAGTGTAGGGTATAGAGTGTAAGGTATAGAGTGTAGGGTGTAGAGTGTAGGGTATAGAGTGTAGGGTATAGAGTGTAGGGTATAGATTGTATGGTATAGAGTGTAAGGTATAGAGTGTATGGTATAGAGTGTAGGGTATAGAGTGTAGAGTGTAGGATATAGAGTGTAGGGTATAGAGTGTAGAGTGTAGGGTATAGAGTGTAGGGTAAAGAGTGTAGGGTATAGAGTGTAGAGTGCAGGGATTAGAGTGTAGGGTATAGAGTGTAGGGTATAGAGTGTAGAGTGTAGGGTATAGAGTGTAGGGTATAGAGTGTAGAGTGTAGGGTATAGAGTGTAGGGTATAGAGTGTAGGGTATAGAGTGTAGGGTATAGAGTGTAGAGTGTAGGGTATAGAGTGTAGGGTATAGAGTGTAGGGTATAGAGTGTAGAGTGTAGGGTATAGAGTGTAGGGTATAGAGTGTAGGGTATAGATTGTAGGGCATAGAGTGTAGGGTATAGAGTGTAGGGTATAGAGTGTAGAGTGTAGGGTATAGAGTGTAGGGTATAGAGTGTAGGGTATAGAGTGTAGGGTATAGAGTGTAGGGTATAGAGTTTAGAGTGTAGGGTATAGAGTGTAGAGTGTAGAGTGTAGAGTGTAGGGTATAGAGTGTATGGTATAGAGTGTAGGGTATAGAGTGTAGGGTGTAGAGTGTAGGGTATAGAGTGTAGGGTATAGAGTGTAGGGTATAGAGTGTAGGGTATAGAGTGTAGGGAGTAGAGTGTAAGGTATAGAGTGTAGAGTGTAGGGTATAGAGTGTAGGGTATAGACTGTAGGGTATAGAGTGTAGGGTATAGAGTGTAGGGTATAGATTGTAGAGTGTAGGCTTTAGAGTGTAGGGTATAGAGTGTAGAGTGTAGGGTATAGAGTGTAGGGTATAGAGTGCAGGGTGTAGAGTGTAGGGTATAGAGTTTAGGGTATAGAGTGTAGGGTATAAAGTGTAGAGTGTAGGGTATAGAGTGTATAGTGTAGGGTATAGAGTGTAGGGTATAGAGTGTAGGGTATAGAGTGTATGTTATAGAGTGTAGGGTATAGAGTGTAGGGTAGAGAGTGTAGAGTGTAGGGTATAGAGTGTAGGGTATAGAGTGTAGGGTGTAGAGTGTAGGGTGTAGAGTGTAGGGTATAGAGTGTATGGTATAGAGTGTAGGGTATAGAGTGTAGGGTGTAGAGTGTAGGGTATAGAGTGTAGGGTATAGAGTGTAGGGTATAGAGTGTAGGGTATAGAGTGTAGGGAATAGAGTGTAGAGTGTAAGGTATAGAGTGTAGAGTGTAGGGTATAGAGTGTAGGGTATAGAGTGTAGAGTGTAGGGATTAGAGTGTAGGGTATAGAGTGTAGGGTGTAGAGTGTAGGGTATAGAGTGTAGAGTGTAGGGTATAGAGTGTATGGTATAGAGTGTAGGGTATAGAGTGTAGGTTGTAGAGTGTTGGGTATAGAGTGTAGGGTATAGAGTGTAGGGTATAGAGTGTAGGGTATAGAGTGTAGGGAATAGAGTGTAGAGTGTAAGGTATAGAGTGTAGAGTGTAGGGTATAGAGTGTAGGGTATAGACTGTAGGGTATAGAGTGTAGGGTATAGAGTGTAGGGTATAGATTGTAGAGTGTAGGCTATAGAGTGTAGGGTATAAAGTGTAGAGTGTAGGGTATAGAGTGTAGGGTATAGAGTGTAGGGTATAGAGTGTAGGGTATAGAGTGTAGAGTGTAGGGTATAGTGTGTAGGGTGTAGAGTGTAGGGTATAGAGTGTAGGGTATAGAGTGTAGGGAATAGAGTGTAGGGTATAGAGTGTAGGGAATAGAGTGTAGAGTGTAAGGTATAGAGTGTAGGGTATAGAGTGTAGGGTATAAAGTGTAGAGTGTAGGGTATAGAGAGTAGGGTATAGAGTGTAGGGTATAGAGTGTAGGGCATAGAGTGTAGGGTATAGAGTGTAGGGCATAGAGTGTAGGGTATAGAGTGTAGGGTATAGAGTGTAGAGTGTAGGGTATAGAGTGTAGGGTATAGAGTGTAGGGTATAGAGTGTAGAGTGTAGGGTATAGAGTGTAGGGTATAGAGTGTAGGGTATAGAGTGTAGAGTGTAGGGTGTAGAGTGTAGGGTATAGAGTGTAGGGTATAGAGTGTAGGGTATAGAGTGTAGGGTATAGAGTGTAGGGAATAGAGTGTAGAGTGTAAGGTATAGAGTGTAGAGTGTAGGGTATAGAGTGTAGGGTATAGACTGTAGGGTATAGAGTGTAGGGTATAGAGTGTAGGGTATAGATTGTAGAGTGTAGGCTATAGAGTGTAGGGTATAGAGTGTAGAGTGTAGGGTATAGAGTGTAGGGTATAGAGTGTAGGGTATAGAGTGTAGGGTATAGAGTGTAGAGTGTAGGGTATAGTGTGTAGGGTGTAGAGTGTAGGGTATAGAGTGTAGGGTATAGAGTGTAGGGTATAGAGTGTAGGGTATAGAGTGTAGGGAATAGAGTGTAGAGTGTAAGGTATAGAGTGTAGAGTGTAGGGTATAGAGTGTAGGGTATAGAGTGTAGAGTGTAGGGATTAGAGTGTAGGGTATAGAGTGTAGGGTTTAGAGTGTAGGGTATAGAGTGTAGAGTGTAGGGTATAGAGTGTATGGTATAGAGTGTAGGGTATAGAGTGTAGGGTGTAGAGTGTAGGGTATAGAGTGTAGGGTATAGAGTGTAGGGTATAGAGTGTAGGGTATAGAGTGTAGGGAGTAGAGTGTAAGGTATAGAGTGTAGAGTGTAGGGTATAGAGTGTAGGGTATAGACTGTAGGGTATAGAGTGTAGGGTATAGAGTGTAGGGTATACATTGTAGAGTGTAGGCTTTAGAGTGTAGGGTATAGAGTGTAGAGTGTAGGGTATAGAGTGTAGGGTATAGAGTGCAGGGTGTAGAGTGTAGGGTATAGAGTTTAGGGTATAGAGTGTAGGGTATAAAGTGTAGAGTGTAGGGTATAGAGTGTATAGTGTAGGGTATAGAGTGTAGGGTATAGAGTGTAGGGTATAGAGTGTATGTTATAGAGTGTAGGGTATAGAGTGTAGGGTAGAGAGTGTAGAGTGTAGGGTATAGAGTGTAGGGTATAGAGTGTAGGGTGTAGAGTGTAGGGTATAGAGTGTAGAGTGTAGGGTATAGAGTGTATGGTATAGAGTGTAGGGTATAGAGTGTAGGGTGTAGAGTGTAGGGTATAGAGTGTAGGGTATAGAGTGTAGGGTATAGAGTGTAGGGTATAGAGTGTAGGGAATAGAGTGTAGAGTGTAAGGTATAGAGTGTAGAGTGTAGGGTATAGAGTGTAGGGTATAGAGTGTAGAGTGTAGGGATTAGAGTGTAGGTGGATTGAGTGTAGGGTGTAGAGTGTAGGGTATAGAGTGTAGAGTGTAGGGGTATAGAGTGTATGGTATAGAGTGTAGGGTATAGAGTGTAGGTTGTAGAGTGTTGGGTATAGAGTGTAGGGTATAGAGTGTAGGGTATAGAGTGTAGGGTATAGAGTGTAGGGAATAGAGTGTAGAGTGTAAAGTATAGAGTGTAGAGTGTAGGGTATAGAGTGTAGGGTATAGACTGTAGGGTATAGAGTGTAGGGTATAGAGTGTAGGGTATAGATTGTAGAGTGTAGGCTATAGAGTGTAGGGTATAGAGTGTAGAGTGTAGGGTATAGAGTGTAGGGTATAGAGTGTAGGGTATAGAGTGTAGGGTATAGAGTGTAGAGTGTAGGGTATAGTGTGTAGGGTGTAGAGTGTAGGGTATAGAGTGTAGGGTATAGAGTGTAGGGTATAGAGTGTAGGGTATAGAGTGTAGGGAATAGAGTGTAGAGTGTAAGGTATAGAGTGTAGGGTATAGAGTGTAGGGTATAGAGTGTAGAGTGTAGGGATTAGAGTGTAGGGTATAGAGTGTAGGGTGTAGAGTGTAGGGTATAGATTGTAGAGTGTAGGGTATAGAGTGTATGGTATAGAGTGTAGGGTATAGAGTGTAGGGTGTAGAGTGTAGGGTATAGAGTGTAGGGTATAGAGTGTAGGGTATAGAGTGTAGGGTATAGAGTGTAGGGAATAGAGTGTAGAGTGTAAGGTATAGAGTGTAGAGTGTAGGGTATAGAGTGTAGGGTATAGAGTGTAGGGTGTAGAGTGTAGGGTATAGAGTGTAGAGTATAGAGTGTATGGTATAGAGTGTAGGGTATAGAGTAGGGTATAGAGTGTTGAGAGTGTAGGGTATAGAGTGTAGGGTATAGAGTGTAGGGTATAGAGTTTAGGGTATAGAGTGTAGGGAATAGAGTGTAGAGTGTAAGGTATAGAGTGTAGAGTGTAGAGGTAGAGTGTAGGGTATAGACTGTAGGCTATAGAGTGTAGGGTATAGAGTGTAGGGTATAGAGTGTAGGGTATAGAGTGTAGGGTATAGAGTGTAGGGTATAGAGTGTAGAGTGTAGGGTATAGTGTGTAGGGTGTAGAGTGTAGGTTATAGAGTGTAGGGTATAGAGTGTAGGGTATAGAGTGTAGGGTATAGAGTGTAGGGAATAGAGTGTAGAGTGTAAGGTATAGAGTGTAGGGTATAGAGTGTAGGGTATAGAGTGTAGAGTGTAGGGATTAGAGTGTAGGGTATAGAGTGTAGGGTGTAGAGTGTAGGGTATAGAGTGTAGAGTGTAGGGTATAGAGTGTATGGTATAGAGTGTAGGGTATAGAGTGTAGGGTGTAGAGTGTAGGGTATAGAGTGTAGGGTATAGAGTGTAGGGTATAGAGTGTTGGGTATAGAGTGTAGGGTATAGATTGTAGAGTGTAGGCTATAGAGTGTAGGGTATAGAGTGTAGAGTGTAGGGTATAGAGTGTAGGGTATAGAGTGCAGGTGTAGAGTGTAGGGTATAGAGTGTAGGGTATAGACTGTAGAGTGTAGGGTATAGAGTGTATGCTATAGAGTGTATGGTGTAGAGTGTATCGTATAGAGTGTAGGGTATAGAGTGTAGAGTGTATGGTATAGAGTGTAGGGTATAGAGTGTAGGGTATAGAGTGTATGTCATAGAGTGTAGGGTATAGAGTGTAGAGTGTAGGGTATAGAGTTTAGAGTGTAGGGTATAGAGTGTAGCGTATAGAGTGTAGGGTATAGAGTGTAGAGTGTAGGGTATAGAGTGTATGGTATAGAGTGTAGGGTATAGAGTGTAGGGTGTAGAGTGTAGGGTATAGACTGTAGGGTATAGAGTGTAGGGAATAGAGTGTAGCGTGTAAGGTATAGAGTGTAGAGTGTGGGGTATAGAGTGTAGGGTATAGACTGTAGGGTATAGAGTGTAGGGTATAGAGTGTAGGTATAGATGTAGAGTGTAGGCTATAGAGTGTAGGGTATAGAGTGTAGAGTGTAGGGTATAGAGTGTAGGGTATAGAGTGTAGGGTATAGTGTGTAGGGTATAGAGTGTAGAGTGTAGGGTATAGTGTGTAGGGTGTAGAGTGCAGGGTGTAGAGTGTAGGGTATAGAGTGTAGGGTATAGAGTGTAGAGTGTAGGGTATAGAGTGTATGCTATAGAGTGTATGGTGTAGAGTGTATGTATAGAGTGTAGGGTATAGAGTGTAGGTTGTAGAGTGTAGGTATAGAGTGTAGGGTATAGAGTGTAGGGTATAGAGTGTAGGGTATAGAGTGTAGGGAATAGAGTGTAGAGTGTAAGGTATAGAGTGTAGAGTGTAGGGTATAGAGTGTAGGGTATAGACTGTCGGGTATAGAGTGTAGGGTATAGAGTGTAGGGTATAGATTGTAGAGTGTAGGCTATAGAGTGTAGGGTATAGAGTGTAGAGTGTAGGTATAGAGTGTAGGGTATAGAGTGTAGGGTATAGAGTGTAGGGTATAGAGTGTAGAGTGTAGGGTATAGTGTGTAGGGTGTAGAGTGTAGGTTATAGAGTGTAGGGTATAGAGTGTAGGGTATAGAGTGTAGGGTATAGAGTGTAGGGAATAGAGTGTAGAGTGTAAGGTATAGAGTGTAGGGTATAGAGTGTAGGGTATAGAGTGTAGAGTGTAGGATTAGAGTGTAGGGTATAGAGTGTAGGGTGTAGAGTGTAGGGTATAGAGTGTAGAGTGTAGGGTATAGAGTGTATGGGTATAGAGTGTAGGGTATAGAGTGTAGGGTGTAGAGTGTAGGGTATAGAGTGTAGGGTATAGAGTGTAGGGTATAGAGTGTAGGGAATAGAGTGTAGAGTGTAAGGTATAGAGTGTAGAGTGTAGGGTATAGAGTGTAGGGTATAGACTGTAGGGTATAGAGTGTAGGGTATAGAGTGTAGGGTATAGATTGTAGAGTGTAGGCTATAGAGTGTAGGGTATAGAGTGTAGAGTGTAGGGTATAGAGTGTAGGGTATAGAGTGCAGGGTGTAGAGTGTAGGGTATAGAGTGTAGGGTATAGACTGTAGAGTGTAGGGTATAGAGTGTATGCTATAGAGTGTATGGTGTAGAGTGTATCGTATAGAGTGTAGGGTATAGAGTGTAGAGTGTATGGTATAGAGTGTAGGGTATAGAGTGTAGGGTATAGAGTGTATGTCATAGAGTGTAGGGTATAGAGTGTAGAGTGTAGGGTATAGAGTTTAGAGTGTACGGGTATAGAGTGTAGCGTATAGAGTGTAGGGTATAGAGTGTAGAGTGTAGGGTATAGAGTGTATGGTATAGAGTGTAGGGTATAGAGTGTAGGGTGTAGAGTGTAGGGTATAGAGTGTAGGGTATAGAGTATAGGGAATAGAGTGTAGAGTGTAAGGTATAGAGTGTAGAGTGTGGGTATAGAGTGTAGGGTATAGACTGTAGGGTATAGAGTGTAGGGTATAGAGTGTAGGGTATAGATTGTAGAGTGTAGGCTATAGAGTGTAGGGTATAGAGTGTAGAGTGTAGGGTATAGAGTGTAGGGTATAGTGTGTAGGGTATAGAGTGTAGAGTGTAGGGTATAGTGTGTAGGGTGTAGAGTGCAGGGTGTAGAGTGTAGGGTATAGAGTGTAGGGTATAGAGTGTAGAGTGTAGGGTATAGAGTGTATGCTATAGAGTGTATGGTGTAGAGTGTATGGTATAGAGTGTAGGGTATAGAGTGTAGAGTGTATGATATAGAGTGTAGGGTATAGAGTGTAGGGTATAGAGTGTATGTTATAGAGTGTAGGGTATTAGAGTGTAGGGTAGAGAGTGTAGAGTGTAGGGTAGAGAGTGTAGAGTGTAGGGTATAGAGTGTAGAGAGTAAGGATTAGAGTGTAGGGTATAGAGTGTAGGGTGTAGAGTGTAGGGTATAGAGTGTAGAGTGTAGGGTATAGAGTGTATGGTGAAGAGTGTAGGGTATAGAGTGTAGGGTAGAGAGTGTAGAATGTAGGGATTAGAGTGTAGGGTATAGAGTGTAGGGTATAGAGTGTAGGGTATAGTGTGTAGGGTATAGAGTGTAGAGTGTAGGGTATAGTGTGTAGGTATAGAGTGCAGGGTGTAGAGTGTAGGGTATAGAGTGTAGGGTATAGAGTGTAGAGTGTAGGGTATAGAGTGTATGCTATAGAGTGTATGGTGTAGAGTGTATGGTATAGAGTGTAGGGTATAGAGTGTAGAGTGTATGGTATAGAGTGTAGGGTATAGAGTGTAGAGTGTAGGGTATAGAGTGTGTGGTATAGAGTGTAGGGTGTAGAGTGTATGGTATAGAGTGTATGGTATAGAGTGTAGAGTGTAGGGTATAGAGTGTAGGGTATAGAGTGTAGGGTATAGAGTGTAGGGCATCGAGTGTAGGGTATAGAGTGTAGGGTATAGAGTGTAGAGTGTAGGGTATAGAGTGTAGAGTGTAGGGTGTAGAGTGTAGAGTGTAGGGTATAGAGTGTAGGGCATAGAGTGTAGGGTGTAGAGTGTAGGGTATAGAGTGTAGAGTGTAGGGTATAGAGTGTATGGTAGAGAGTGTAGGGTATAGAGTGTAGGGTTTAGAGTGTAGGGTATAGAGTGTAGGGTATAGATTGTAGAGTGTAGGCTATAGAGTGTAGGGTATAGAGTGTAGAGTGTAGGGTATAGAGTGTAGGGTATAGAGTGTAGGGTATAGAGTGTAGGGTATAGAGTGTAGAGTGTAGGGTATAGTGTGTAGGGTATAGAGTGCAGGGTGTAGAGTGTAGGGTATAGAGTGTAGGGTATAGAGTGTTAGGGTATAAAGTGTAGAGTGTAGGGTATAGAGTGTATAGTGTAGGGTATAGAGTGTAGGGTATAGAGTGTAGGGTATAGAGTGTATGTTATAGAGTGTAGGGTATAGAGTGTAGGGTAGAGAGTGTAGAGTGTAGGGTATAGAGTGTAGGGTATAGAGTGTAGGGTGTAGAGTGTAGGGTATAGAGTGTAGGGTATAGAGTGTAGGGTATAGAGTGTAGGGTATAGAGTGTAGGGAATAGAGTGTAGAGTGTAAGGTATAGAGTGTAGAGTGTAGGGTATAGAGTGTAGGGTATAGAGTGTAGAGTGTAGGGATTAGAGTGTAGGGTATAGAGTGTAGGGTGTAGAGTGTACGGTATAGAGTGTAGAGTGTAGGGTATAGAGTGTATGGTATAGAGTGTAGGGTATAGAGTGTAGGGTGTAGAGTGTAGGGTATAGAGTGTAGGGTATAGAGTGTAGGGTATAGAGTGTAAGGTATAGAGTGTAGGGAATAGAGTGTAGAGTGTAAGGTATAGAGTGTAGAGTGTAGGGTATAGAGTGTAGGGTATAGACTGTAGGGTATAGAGTGTAGGGTATAGAGTGTAGGGTATAGATTGTAGAGTGTAGGCTATAGAGTGTAGGGTATAGAGTGTAGAGTGTAGGGTATAGAGTGTAGGGTATAGAGTGTAGGGTATAGAGTGTAGGGTATAGAGTGTAGAGTGTAGGGTATAGTGTGTAGGGTGAAGAGTGTAGGGTATAGAGTGTAGGGTATAGAGTGTAGAGTGTAGGGATTAGAGTGTAGGGTATAGAGTGTAGGGTTTAGAGTGTAGGGTATAGAGTGTAGAGTGTAGGGTATAGAGTGTATGGTATAGAGTTTAGGGTATAGAGTGTAGGGTGTAGAGTGTAGGGTATAGAGTGTAGGGTATTGAGTGTAGGGTATAGAGTGTAGGGAATAGAGTGTAGGGAGTAGAGTGTAAGGTATAGAGTGTAGAGTGTAGGGTATAGAGTCTAGGGTATAGACTGTAGGGTATAGAGTGTAGGGTATAGAGTGTAGGGTATAGATTGTAGAGTGTAGGCTATAGAGTGTAGGGTATAGAGTGTAGAGTGTAGGGTATAGAGTGTAGGGTATAGAGTGCAGGGTGTAGAGTGTAGGGTATAGAGTGTAGGGTATAGAGTGTAGGGTATAAAGTGTAGAGTGTAGGGTATAGAGTGTATAGTGTAGGGTATAGAGTGTAGGGTATAGAGTGTAGGGTATAGAGTGTATGGTAGAGAGTGTAGAGTGTAGGGTATAGAGTGTAGGGTATAGAGTGTAGGGTGTAGAGTGTAGGGTATAGAGTGTAGAGTGTAGGGTATATAGTGTATGGTATAGAGTGTAGGGTATAGAGTGTAGGGTGTAGAGTGTAGGGTATAGAGTGTAGGGTATAGAGTGTAGGGTATAGAGTGTAGGGAATAGAGTGTAGAGTGTAAGTTATAGAGTGTAGAGTGTAGGGTATAGAGTGTAGGGTATAGACTGTAGGGCATAGAGTGTAGGGTATAGAGTGTAGGGTATAGATTGTAGAGTGTAGGCTATAGAGTGTAGGGTATAGAGTGTAGGGTATAGAGTGTAGAGTGTAGGGTATAGTGTGTAGGGTGTAGAGTGTAGAGTATAGAGTGTAGGGTATAGAGTGTAGGGTATAGAGTGTAGGGTATAGAGTGTAGGGAATAGAGTGTAGAGTGTAAGGTATAGAGTGTAGGGTATAGAGTGTAGGGTATAGAGTGTAGAGTGTAGGGATACACTCTATACCATACACTCTATAACATACACTCTATACCCTACACTCTATACCCTACACTCTATACCTTACACTCTACACTCTATACCCTACACTCTATACCATACACTCTACACCATACACTCTATAGCGTACACTCTATACCCTACACTCTACACTCTATACACTACACTCTATACCCTACACTCTACACCCTGCACTCTATACCCTACACACTATACCCTACACTCTACACTCTATACCCTACACTCTATACCCTACACTCTATACCCTACACTCTACACTCTATACCCTACACTCTATAGCCTACACTCTACAATCTATACCCTACACTCTATACCCTACACTCTATACCCTACAGTCTATACCCTACACTCTATACCCTACACTCTACACTCTATACCTTACACTCTACACTCTATTCCCTACACTCTATACCCTACACTCTATACCCTACACTCTGTACCCTACACTCTATACCCTACACTCTACACCCTACACTCTATACCCTACACTCTATACCATACACTCTATACCCTACACTCTACACTCTATACCCTACACTCTACACCCTACACTCTATACCCTACACTCTAATCCCTACACTCTACACTCTATACCCTACACTCTATACCCTACACTCTACACTCTATACCTTACACTCTACACTCTATTCCCTACACTCCATACCCTACACTCTATACCCTACAATCTATACCCTGCAATCTATACCCTACACTCTACATCCTACACTCTATACCATACACTCTATACCCTACACTCTACACTCTATACCCTACACTCTATACCCTACACTCTAATCCCTACACTCTACACTCTATACCCTACACTCTACACTCTCTACCCTACACTCTACACTCTCTACCCTACACTCTATACCCTACACTCTATAACATACACTCTATACCCTACACTCTATACCCTACACTCTATACCATACACTCTACACTCTATACCCTACACTCTATACCATACACTCTACACCATACACTGTATAGCATACACTCTATACCCTACACTCTACACTTTATACCCTACACTCTATACCCTACACTCTACACCCTGCACTCTACACCCTACACACTATACCCTACACTCTACACTCTATACCCTACACACTATACCCTACACTCTATACCCTACACTCTATACCCTACACTCTACACTCTATACCCTACACTCTATAGCCTACACTCTACAATCTATACCCTACACTCTATACCCTACACTCTATACCCTACAGTCTATACCCTACACTCTATACCCCACACTCTACACTCTATACCTTACACTCTACACTCTATTCCCTACACTCTATACCCTACACTCTATACCCTACACTCTACAACCTACACTCTATACCCTACACTCTATACCATACACTCTATACCCTACACTCTACACTCTATACCCTACACTCTATAACCTACACTCTATACCCTACACTCTAAACTCTATACCCTACACTCTACACTCTATACCCTACACTCTATGACATACACTCTATACCCTACACTCTATACTCTACACTCTATACCATACACTCTACACTCTACACCCTACACTCTATACGATACACTCTACACCATACACTCTATAGCATACACTCTATACCCTACACTCTACAGTCTATACCCTACACTCTATACCCTACACTCTACACCCTGCACTCTATACCCTACACTCTATACCCTACACTCTACACTCTATACCCTACACTCTATAGCCTACACTCTACAATCTATACCCTACACTCTATACCCTACACTCTATACCCTACAGTCTATACCCTACACTCTATACCCTACACTCTACACTCTATACCTTACACTCTACACTCTATTCCCTACACTCTATACCCTACACTCTATACCCTACACTCTATACCCTACACTCTATACCCTACACTCTACACCCTACACTCTATACCCTACACTCTATACCCTACACTCTACACTCTACACTCTATACCCTACACTCTGCACCCTACACTCTATACCCTACACTCTAATCCCTACACTCTACACTCTATACCCTACACTCTATACCCTACACTCTATACCTTACACTCTACACTCTATTCCCTACACTCTATACCCTACACTCTATACCCTACACTCTATACCCTACACTCTACACCCTACACACTATACCCTACACTCTACACTCTATACCCTACACTCTATACCCTACACTCTATACCCTACACTCTATACCCTACACTCTACACTCTATACCCTACACTCTATAGCCTACACTCTACAATCTATACCCTACACTCAATACCCTACACTCTATACCCTACAGTCTATACCCTACACTCTATACCCTACACTCTACACTCTATACCTTACACTCTACACTCTATTCCCTACACTCTATACCCTACACTCTATACCCTACACTCTATACCCTACACTCTACAACCTACACTCTATACCCTACACTTTATACCCTACACTCTACACCCTACACACTATACCCTACACTCTACACTCTATACCCTACACTCTATACCCTACACTCTATACCCTACACTCTATACCCTACACTCTACACCCTACACTCTATAGCCTACACTCTACAATCTATACCCTACACTCTATACCCTACACTCTATACCCTACAGTCTATACCCTACACTCTATACCCTACACTCTACACCTTATACCTTACACTCTACACTCTATTCCCTACACTCTATACCCTACACTCTATACCCTACACTCTATACCCTACACTCTATACCCTACACTCTAAAACCTACACTCTATACCCTACACTCTATACCATACACTCTATACCCTACACTCTACACTCTATACCCTACACTCTACACCCTACACTCTATACCCTACACTCTATACCCTACACTCTACACTCTATACCTTACACTCTACACTCTATTCCCTACACTCTATACCCTACACTCTATACCCTACACTCTATACCCTACACTCTATACCCTACACTCTACACCCTACACTCTATACCCTACACTCTATACCATACACTCTATACCCTACACTCTACACTCTATACCCTACACTCTACACCCTACACTCTATACCCTACACTCTAATCCCTACACTCTACACTCTATACCCTACACTCTATACCCTACACTCTATACCTTACACTCTACACTCTATTCCCTACACTCTATACCCTACACTCTATACCCTACACTCTATACCCTACACTCTATACTCTACACTCTACACCCTACACACTATACCCTACACTCTACACTCTATACCCTACACTCTATACCCTACACTCTATACCCTACACTCTATAGCCTACACTCTACAATCTATACCCTACACTCCATACCCTACACTCTATACCCTACAGTCTATACCCTACACTCTATACCCTACACTCTACACTCTATACCTTACACTCTACACTCTATTCCCTACACTCTATACCCTACACTCTATACCCTACACTCTATACCCTACACTCTATACCCAACACTCTACAACCTACACTCTATACCCTACACTCTATACCATACACTCTATACCCTACACTCTACACTCTATTCCCTACACTCTACACCCTACACTCTATACCCTACACTCTAATCCCTACACTCTACACTCTATACCCTACACTCTACACTCTATACCTTACACTCTACACTCTATTCCCTACACTCTATACCCTACACTCTATACCCTACACTCTATACCCTACACTCTACACCCTACACTCTATACCCTACACTCTATACCATACACTATATACCCTACACTCTACACTCTATACCCTACACTCTACACCCTACACTCTATACCCTACACTCTATACCCTACACTCTACACTCTCTACCCTACACTCTCTACCCTACACTCTATAACATACACTCTATACCCTACACTCTATACCCTACACTCTATACCCTACACTATACACTCTATACCCTACACTCTACACTTTATACCCTACACTCTATACCCTACACTCTATACCATACACTATATACCCTACACTCTACACTCTATACCCTACACTCTACACCCTACACTCTATACCCTACACTCTATACCCTACACTCTACACTCTCTACCCTACACTCTATAACCTACACTCTATAACATACACTCTATACCCTACACTCTATACCCTACACTCTATACCCTACACTATACACTCTATACCCTACACTCTACACTTTATACCCTACACTCTATACCCTACACTCTATACCCTACACTCTACACCCTGCACTCTATACCCTACACTCTATACCCTACACTCTACACTCTATACCCTACACTCTATAGCCTACACTCTACAATCTATACCCTACACTCTATACCCTACACTCTATACCCTACAGTCTATACCCTACACTCTATACCCTACACTCTACACTCTATACCTTACACTCTACTCCCTACACTCTATACCCTACACTCTATACCCTACACTCTATACCCTACACTCTATACCCTACACTCTACACCCTACACTCTATACCCTACACTCTATACCATACACTCTATACCCTACACTCTACACTCTATACCCTACACTCTAAACCCTACACTCTATACCCTACACTCTAATCCCTACACTCTACACTCTATACCCTACACTCTATACCCTACACTCTACACTCTATATCTTACACTCTACACTCAATTCCCTACACTCTATACCCTACACTCTATACCCTACACTCTATACCCTACACTCTATACCCTACACTCTACACCCTACACACTATACCCTACACTCTACACTCTATACCCTACACTCTATACCCTACACTTTATACCCTACACTCTATACCCTACACTCTACACTCTATACCCTACACTCTATAGCCTACACTCTACAATCTATACCCTACACTCTATACCCTACACTCTATACCCTACAGTCTATACCCTACACTCTATACCCTACACTCTACACTCTATACCTTGCACTCTACACTCTATTCCCTACACTCTATACCTTACACTCTATACCCTACACTCTATACCCTACACTCTATACCCTACACTCTACACCCTACACTCTATACCCTACACTCTATACCATACACTCTATACCCTACACTCTACACTCTATACCGTACACTCTACACCCTACACTTTATACCCTACACTCTAATCCCTACACTCTACACTCTATACCCTACACTCTATACCCTACACTCTACACTCTATACCTTACACTCTACACTCTATTCCCTACACTCTATACCCTACACTCTATACCCTACACTCTATACCCTACACTCTAATCCCTACACTCTACACTCTATACCCTACACTCTATACCCTACACTCTACACTCTATACCTTACACTCTACACTCTATTCCCTACACTCTATACCCTACACTCTATACCCTACACTCTATACCCTACACTCTATACCCTACACTCTACACCCTACACTCTATACCCTACACTCTATACCCTACACTCTACACTCTCTACCCTACACTCTATACCCTACACTCTAATCCCTACACTCTACACTCTACACCCTACACTCTATACCCTACACTCTATACCATACACTCTATACCCTACACTCTACACTCTATACCGTACACTCTACACCCTACACTCTATACCCTACACTCTAATCCCTACACTCTACACTCTATACCCTACACTCTATACCCTACACTCTACACTCTATACCTTACACTCTACACTCTATTCCCTACACTCTATACCCTACACTCTATACCCTACACTCTATACCCTACACTCTATACCCTACACTCTACACCCTACACTCTATACCCTACACTCTATACCCTACACTCTACACTCTCTACCCTACACTCTATACCCTACACTCTACACCCTACACTCTATACCCTACACTCTATACCATACACTCTATACCCTACACTCTACACTCTATACCCTACACTCTAAACCCTACACTCTATACCCTACACTCTAATCCCTACACTCTACACTCTATACCCTACACTCTATACCCTACACTCTACACTCTATATCTTACACTCTACACTCTATTCCCTACACTCTATACCCTACACTCTATACCCTACACTCTATACCCTACACTCTATACCCTACACTCTACACCCTACACACTATACCCTACACTCTACACTCTATACCCTACACTCTATACCCTACACTCTATACCCTACACTCTATACCCTACACTCTACACTCTATACCCTACACTCTATAGCCTACACTCTACAATCTATACCCTACACTCTATACCCTACACTCTATACCCTACAGTCTATACCCTACACTCTATACCATACACTCTACACTCTATACCTTACACTCTACACTCTATTCCCTACACTCTATACCTTACACTCTATACCCTACACTCTATACCCTACACTCTATACCCTACACTCTACACCCTACACTCTATACCCTACACTCTATACCATACACTCTATACCCTACACTCTACACTCTATACCGTACACTCTACACCCTACACTCTATACCCTACACTCTAATCCCTACACTCTACACTCTATACCCTACACTCTATACCCTACACTCTACACTCTATACCTTACACTCTACACTCTATTCCCTACACTCTATACCCTACACTCTATACCCTACACTCTAATCCCTACACTCTACACTCTATACCCTACACTCTATACCCTACACTCTACACTCTATACCCTACACTCTACACCCTACACTCTATACCCTACACTCTAATCCCTACACTCTACACTCTATACCCTACACTCTATACCCTACACTCTATACCTTACACTCTACACTCTATTCCCTACACTCTATACCCTACACTCTATACCCTACACTCTATACCCTACACTCTACACCCTACACACTATACCCTACACTCTACACTCTATACCCTACACTCTATACCCTACACTCTATACCCTACACTCTATACCCTACACTCTACACTCTATACCCTACACTCTATAGCCTACACTCTACAATCTATACCCTACACTCAATACCCTACACTCTATACCCTACAGTCTATACCCTACACTCTATACCCTACACTCTACACTCTATACCTTACACTCTACACTCTATTCCCTACACTCTATACCCTACACTCTATACCCTACACTCTATACCCTACACTCTACAACCTACACTCTATACCCTACACTTTATACCCTACACTCTACACCCTACACACTATACCCTACACTCTACACTCTATACCCTACACTCTATACCCTACACTCTATACCCTACACTCTATACCCTACACTCTACACCCTACACTCTATAGCCTACACTCTACAATCTATACCCTACACTCTATACCCTACACTCTATACCCTACAGTCTATACCCTACACTCTATACCCTACACTCTACACCTTATACCTTACACTCTACACTCTATTCCCTACACTCTATACCCTACACTCTATACCCTACACTCTATACCCTACACTCTATACCCTACACTCTAAAACCTACACTCTATACCCTACACTCTATACCATACACTCTATACCCTACACTCTACACTCTATACCCTACACTCTACACCCTACACTCTATACCCTACACTCTATACCCTACACTCTACACTCTATACCTTACACTCTACACTCTATTCCCTACACTCTATACCCTACACTCTATACCCTACACTCTATACCCTACACTCTATACCCTACACTCTACACCCTACACTCTATACCCTACACTCTATACCATACACTCTATACCCTACACTCTACACTCTATACCCTACACTCTACACCCTACACTCTATACCCTACACTCTAATCCCTACACTCTACACTCTATACCCTACACTCTATACCCTACACTCTATACCTTACACTCTACACTCTATTCCCTACACTCTATACCCTACACTCTATACCCTACACTCTATACCCTACACTCTATACTCTACA
Source organism: Ranitomeya imitator (assembly GCF_032444005.1). NCBI lineage: Eukaryota > Metazoa > Chordata > Amphibia > Anura > Dendrobatidae > Ranitomeya > Ranitomeya imitator. The sequence goes on from NW_027194646.1 coordinate 1,412,485, forward strand.
CTCTACACCCTACACACTATACCCTACACTCTACACTCTATACCCTACACTCTATACCCTACACTCTATACCCTACACTCTATAGCCTACACTCTACAATCTATACCCTACACTCCATACCCTACACTCTATACCCTACAGTCTATACCCTACACTCTATACCCTACACTCTACACTCTATACCTTACACTCTACACTCTATTCCCTACACTCTATACCCTACACTCTATACCCTACACTCTATACCCTACACTCTATACCCAACACTCTACAACCTACACTCTATACCCTACACTCTATACCATACACTCTATACCCTACACTCTACACTCTATTCCCTACACTCTACACCCTACACTCTATACCCTACACTCTAATCCCTACATTCTACACTCTATACCCTACACTCTACACTCTATACCTTACACTCTACACTCTATTCCCTACACTCTATACCCTACACTCTATACCCTACACTCTATACCCTACACTCTACACCCTACACTCTATACCCTACACTCTATACCATACACTATATACCCTACACTCTACACTCTATACCCTACACTCTACACCCTACACTCTATACCCTACACTCTATACCCTACACTCTACACTCTCTACCCTACACTCTCTACCCTACACTCTATAACATACACTCTATACCCTACACTCTATACCCTACACTCTATACCCTACACTATACACTCTATACCCTACACTCTACACTTTATACCCTACACTCTATACCCTACACTCTATACCATACACTATATACCCTACACTCTACACTCTATACCCTACACTCTACACCCTACACTCTATACCCTACACTCTATACCCTACACTCTACACTCTCTACCCTACACTCTATAACCTACACTCTATAACATACACTCTATACCCTACACTCTATACCCTACACTCTATACCCTACACTATACACTCTATACCCTACACTCTACACTTTATACCCTACACTCTATACCCTACACTCTATACCCTACACTCTACACCCTGCACTCTATACCCTACACTCTATACCCTACACTCTACACTCTATACCCTACACTCTATAGCCTACACTCTACAATCTATACCCTACACTCTATACCCTACACTCTATACCCTACAGTCTATACCCTACACTCTATACCCTACACTCTACACTCTATACCTTACACTCTACTCCCTACACTCTATACCCTACACTCTATACCCTACACTCTATACCCTACACTCTATACCCTACACTCTACACCCTACACTCTATACCCTACACTCTATACCATACACTCTATACCCTACACTCTACACTCTATACCCTACACTCTAAACCCTACACTCTATACCCTACACTCTAATCCCTACACTCTACACTCTATACCCTACACTCTATACCCTACACTCTACACTCTCTACCCTACACTCTCTACCCTACACTCTATAACATACACTCTATACCCTACACTCTATACCCTACACTCTATACCCTACACTATACACTCTATACCCTACACTCTACACTTTATACCCTACACTCTATACCCTACACTCTATACCATACACTATATACCCTACACTCTACACTCTATACCCTACACTCTACACCCTACACTCTATACCCTACACTCTATACCCTACACTCTACACTCTCTACCCTACACTCTATAACCTACACTCTATAACATACACTCTATACCCTACACTCTATACCCTACACTCTATACCCTACACTATACACTCTATACCCTACACTCTACACTTTATACCCTACACTCTATACCCTACACTCTATACCCTACACTCTACACCCTGCACTCTATACCCTACACTCTATACCCTACACTCTACACTCTATACCCTACACTCTATAGCCTACACTCTACAATCTAAACCCTACACTCTATACCCTACACTCTATACCCTACAGTCTATACCCTACACTCTATACCCTACACTCTACACTCTATACCTTACACTCTACTCCCTACACTCTATACCCTACACTCTATACCCTACACTCTATACCCTACACTCTATACCCTACACTCTACACCCTACACTCTATACCCTACACTCTATACCATACACTCTATACCCTACACTCTACACTCTATACCCTACACTCTAAACCCTACACTCTATACCCTACACTCTAATCCCTACACTCTACACTCTATACCCTACACTCTATACCCTACACTCTACACTCTATATCTTACACTCTACACTCAATTCCCTACACTCTATACCCTACACTCTATACCCTACACTCTATACCCTACACTCTATACCCTACACTCTACACCCTACACACTATACCCTACACTCTACACTCTATACCCTACACTCTATACCCTACACTTTATACCCTACACTCTATACCCTACACTCTACACTCTATACCCTACACTCTATAGCCTACACTCTACAATCTATACCCTACACTCTATACCCTACACTCTATACCCTACAGTCTATACCCTACACTCTATACCCTACACTCTACACTCTATACCTTGCACTCTACACTCTATTCCCTACACTCTATACCTTACACTCTATACCCTACACTCTATACCCTACACTCTATACCCTACACTCTACACCCTACACTCTATACCCTACACTCTATACCATACACTCTATACCCTACACTCTACACTCTATACCGTACACTCTACACCCTACACTTTATACCCTACACTCTAATCCCTACACTCTACACTCTATACCCTACACTCTATACCCTACACTCTACACTCTATACCTTACACTCTACACTCTATTCCTCACACTCTATACCCTACACTCTATACCCTACACTCTATACCCTACACTCTAATCCCTACACTCTACACTCTATACCCTACACTCTATACCCTACACTCTACACTCTATACCTTACACTCTACACTCTATTCCCTACACTCTATACCCTACACTCTATACCCTACACTCTATACCCTACACTCTATACCCTACACTCTACACCCTACACTCTATACCCTACACTCTATACCCTACACTCTACACTCTCTACCCTACACTCTATACCCTACACTCTAATCCCTACACTCTACACTCTACACCCTACACTCTATACCCTACACTCTATACCATACACTCTATACCCTACACTCTACACTCTATACCGTACACTCTACACCCTACACTCTATACCCTACACTCTAATCCCTACACTCTACACTCTATACCCTACACTCTATACCCTACACTCTACACTCTATACCTTACACTCTACACTCTATTCCCTACACTCTATACCCTACACTCTATACCCTACACTCTATACCCTACACTCTATACCCTACACTCTACACCCTACACTCTATACCCTACACTCTATACCCTACACTCTACACTCTCTACCCTACACTCTATACCCTACACTCTACACCCTACACTCTATACCCTACACTCTATACCATACACTCTATACCCTACACTCTACACTCTATACCCTACACTCTAAACCCTACACTCTATACCCTACACTCTAATCCCTACACTCTACACTCTATACCCTACACTCTATACCCTACACTCTACACTCTATATCTTACACTCTACACTCTATTCCCTACACTCTATACCCTACACTCTATACCCTACACTCTATACCCTACACTCTATACCCTACACTCTACACCCTACACACTATACCCTACACTCTACACTCTATACCCTACACTCTATACCCTACACTCTATACCCTACACTCTATACCCTACACTCTACACTCTATACCCTACACTCTATAGCCTACACTCTACAATCTATACCCTACACTCTATACCCTACACTCTATACCCTACAGTCTATACCCTACACTCTATACCATACACTCTACACTCTATACCTTACACTCTACACTCTATTCCCTACACTCTATACCTTACACTCTATACCCTACACTCTATACCCTACACTCTATACCCTACACTCTACACCCTACACTCTATACCCTACACTCTATACCATACACTCTATACCCTACACTCTACACTCTATACCGTACACTCTACACCCTACACTCTATACCCTACACTCTAATCCCTACACTCTACACTCTATACCCTACACTCTATACCCTACACTCTACACTCTATACCTTACACTCTACACTCTATTCCCTACACTCTATACCCTACACTCTATACCCTACACTCTAATCCCTACACTCTACACTCTATACCCTACACTCTATACCCTACACTCTACACTCTATACCCTACACTCTACACCCTACACTCTATACCCTACACTCTAATCCCTACACTCTACACTCTATACCCTACACTCTATACCCTACACTCTATACCTTACACTCTACACTCTATTCCCTACACTCTATACCCTACACTCTATACCCTACACTCTATACCCTACACTCTACACCCTACACACTATACCCTACACTCTACACTCTATACCCTACACTCTATACCCTACACTCTATACCCTACACTCTATACCCTACACTCTACACTCTATACCCTACACTCTATAGCCTACACTCTACAATCTATACCCTACACTCAATACCCTACACTCTATACCCTACAGTCTATACCCTACACTCTATACCCTACACTCTACACTCTATACCTTACACTCTACACTCTATTCCCTACACTCTATACCCTACACTCTATACCCTACACTCTATACCCTACACTCTACAACCTACACTCTATACCCTACACTTTATACCCTACACTCTACACCCTACACACTATACCCTACACTCTACACTCTATACCCTACACTCTATACCCTACACTCTATACCCTACACTCTATACCCTACACTCTACACCCTACACTCTATAGCCTACACTCTACAATCTATACCCTACACTCTATACCCTACACTCTATACCCTACAGTCTATACCCTACACTCTATACCCTACACTCTACACCTTATACCTTACACTCTACACTCTATTCCCTACACTCTATACCCTACACTCTATACCCTACACTCTATACCCTACACTCTATACCCTACACTCTAAAACCTACACTCTATACCCTACACTCTATACCATACACTCTATACCCTACACTCTACACTCTATACCCTACACTCTACACCCTACACTCTATACCCTACACTCTATACCCTACACTCTACACTCTATACCTTACACTCTACACTCTATTCCCTACACTCTATACCCTACACTCTATACTCTACACTCTATACCCTACACTCTATACCCTACACTCTACACCCTACACTCTATACCCTACACTCTATACCATACACTCTATACCCTACACTCTACACTCTATACCCTACACTCTACACCCTACACTCTATACCCTACACTCTAATCCCTACACTCTACACTCTATACCCTACACTCTATACCCTACACTCTATACCTTACACTCTACACTCTATTCCCTACACTCTATACCCTACACTCTATACCCTACACTCTATACCCTACACTCTATACTCTACACTCTACACCCTACACACTATACCCTACACTCTACACTCTATACCCTACACTCTATACCCTACACTCTATACCCTACACTCTATAGCCTACACTCTACAATCTATACCCTACACTCCATACCCTACACTCTATACCCTACAGTCTATACCCTACACTCTATACCCTACACTCTACACTCTATACCTTACACTCTACACTCTATTCCCTACACTCTATACCCTACACTCTATACCCTACACTCTATACCCTACACTCTATACCCAACACTCTACAACCTACACTCTATACCCTACACTCTATACCATACACTCTATACCCTACACTCTACACTCTATTCCCTACACTCTACACCCTACACTCTATACCCTACACTCTAATCCCTACACTCTACACTCTATACCCTACACTCTACACTCTATACCTTACACTCTACACTCTATTCCCTACACTCTATACCCTACACTCTATACCCTACACTCTATACCCTACACTCTACACCCTACACTCTATACCCTACACTCTATACCATACACTATATACCCTACACTCTACACTCTATACCCTACACTCTACACCCTACACTCTATACCCTACACTCTATACCCTACACTCTACACTCTCTACCCTACACTCTCTACCCTACACTCTATAACATACACTCTATACCCTACACTCTATACCCTACACTCTATACCCTACACTATACACTCTATACCCTACACTCTACACTTTATACCCTACACTCTATACCCTACACTCTATACCATACACTATATACCCTACACTCTACACTGTATACCCTACACTCTACACCCTACAATCTATACCCTACACTCTATACCCTACACTCTACACTCTCTACCCTACACTCTATAACCTACACTCTATAACATACACTCTATACCCTACACTCTATACCCTACACTCTATACCCTACACTATACACTCTATACCCTACACTCTACACTTTATACCCTACACTCTATACCCTACACTCTATACCCTACACTCTACACCCTGCACTCTATACCCTACACTCTATACCCTACACTCTACACTCTATACCCTACACTCTATAGCCTACACTCTACAATCTATACCCTACACTCTATACCCTACACTCTATACCCTACACTCTATACCCTACACTCTACACTCTATACCCTACACTCTATAGCCTACACTCTACAATCTATACCCTACACTCTATACCCTACACTCTATACCCTACAGTCTATACCCTACACTCTATACCCTACACTCTACACTCTATACCTTACACTCTACACTCTATTCCCTACACTCTATACCTTACACTCTATACCCTACACTCTATACCCTACACTCTATACCCTACACTCTACACCCTACACTCTATACCCTACAGTCTATACCCTACACTCTATACCCTACACTCTACACTCTATACCTTACACTCTACTCCCTACACTCTATACCCTACACTCTATACCCTACACTCTATACCCTACACTCTATACCCTACACTCTACACCCTACACTCTATACCCTACACTCTATACCATACACTCTATACCCTACACTCTACACTCTATACCCTACACTCTAAACCCTACACTCTATACCCTACACTCTAATCCCTACACTCTACACTCTATACCCTACACTCTATACCCTACACTCTACACTCTATATCTTACACTCTACACTCAATTCCCTACACTCTATACCCTACACTCTATACCCTACACTCTATACCCTACACTCTATACCCTACACTCTACACCCTACACACTATACCCTACACTCTACACTCTATACCCTACACTCTATACCCTACACTTTATACCCTACACTCTATACCCTACACTCTACACTCTATACCCTACACTCTATAGCCTACACTCTACAATCTATACCCTACACTCTATACCCTACACTCTATACCCTACAGTCTATACCCTACACTCTATACCCTACACTCTACACTCTATACCTTGCACTCTACACTCTATTCCCTACACTCTATACCTTACACTCTATACCCTACACTCTATACCCTACACTCTATACCCTACACTCTACACCCTACACTCTATACCCTACACTCTATACCATACACTCTATACCCTACACTCTACACTCTATACCGTACACTCTACACCCTACACTTTATACCATACACTCTAATCCCTACACTCTACACTCTATACCCTACACTCTATACCCTACACTCTACACTCTATACCTTACACTCTACACTCTATTCCCTACACTCTATACCCTACACTCTATACCCTACACTCTATACCCTACACTCTAATCCCTACACTCTACACTCTATACCCTACACTCTATACCCTACACTCTACACTCTATACCTTACACTCTACACTCTATTCCCTACACTCTATACCCTACACTCTATACCCTACACTCTATACCCTACACTCTACACCCTACACTCTATACCCTACACTCTATACCCTACACTCTACACTCTCTACCCTACACTCTATACCCTACACTCTAATCCCTACACTCTACACTCTACACCCTACACTCTATACCCTACACTCTATACCATACACTCTATACCCTACACTCTACACTCTATACCGTACACTCTACACCCTACACTCTATACCCTACACTCTAATCCCTACACTCTACACTCTATACCCTACACTCTATACCCTACACTCTACACTCTATACCTTACACTCTACACTCTATTCCCTACACTCTATACCCTACACTCTATACCCTACACTCTATACCCTACACTCTATACCCTACACTCTACACCCTACACTCTATACCCTACACTCTATACCCTACACTCTACACTCTCTACCCTACACTCTATACCCTACACTCTACACCCTACACTCTATACCCTACACTCTATACCATACACTCTATACCCTACACTCTACACTCTATACCCTACACTCTAAACCCTACACTCTATACCCTACACTCTAATCCCTACACTCTACACTCTATACCCTACACTCTATACCCTACACTCTACACTCTATATCTTACACTCTACACTCTATTCCCTACACTCTATACCCTACACTCTATACCCTACACTCTATACCCTACACTCTATACCCTACACTCTACACCCTACACACTATACCCTACACTCTACACTCTATACCCTACACTCTATACCCTACACTCTATACCCTACACTCTATACCCTACACTCTACACTCTATACCCTACACTCTATAGCCTACACTCTACAATCTATACCCTACACTCTATACCCTACACTCTATACCCTACAGTCTATACCCTACACTCTATACCCTACACTCTACACTCTATACCTTACACTCTACACTCTATTCCCTACACTCTATACCTTACACTCTATACCCTACACTCTATACCCTACACTCTATACCCTACACTCTACACCCTACACTCTATACCCTACACTCTATACCATACACTCTATACCCTACACTCTACACTCTATACCGTACACTCTACACCCTACACTCTATACCCTACACTCTAATCCCTACACTCTACACTCTATACCCTACACTCTATACCCTACACTCTACACTCTATACCTTACACTCTACACTCTATTCCCTACACTCTATACCCTACACTCTATACCCTACACTCAAATCCCTACACTCTACACTCTATACCCTACACTCTATACCCTACACTCTACACTCTATACCTTACACTCTACACTCTATTCCCTACACTCTATACCCTACACTCTATACCCTACACTCTATACCCTACACTCTATACCCTACACTCTACACTCTATACCCTACACTCTATAGCCTACACTCTACAATCTATACCCTACACTCTATACCCTACACTCTATACCCTACAGTCTATACCCTACACTCTATACCCTACACTCTACACTCTATACCTTACACTCTACACTCTATTCCCTACACTCTATACCTTACACTCTATACCCTACACTCTATACCCTACACTCTATACCCTACACTCTACACCCTACACTCTATACCCTACACTCTATACCATACACTCTATACCCTACACTCTACACTCTATACCGTACACTCTACACCCTACACTCTATACCCTACACTCTAATCCCTACACTCTACACTCTATACCCTACACTCTATACCCTACACTCTACACTCTATACCTTACACTCTACACTCTATTCCCTACACTCTATACCCTACACTCTATACCCTACACTCTAATCCCTACACTCTACACTCTATACCCTACACTCTATACCCTACACTCTACACTCTATACCTTACACTCTACACTCTATTCCCTACACTCTATACCCTACACTCTATACCCTACACTCTATACCCTACACTCTATACCCTACACTCTACACCCTACACTCTATACCCTACACTCTATACCCTACACTCTACACTCTCTACCCTACACTCTATACCCTACACTCTAATCCCTACACTCTACACTCTACACCCTACACTCTATACCATACACTCTATAACATACACTCTATACCCTACACTCTACACTCTATACCGTACACTCTACACCCTACACTCTATACCCTACACTCTAATCCCTACACTCTACACTCTATACCCTACACTCTATACCCTACACTCTACACTCTATACCTTACACTCTACACTCTATTCCCTACACTCTATACCCTACACTCTACACCCTACACTCTATACCCTACACTCTATACCCTACACTCTACACTCTCTACCCTACACTCTATACCCTACACTCTACACCCTACACTCTATACCCTACACTCTACACCCTGCACTCAATACCCTACACTCTATACCCTACACTCTACACTCTATACCCTACACTCTATAGCCTACACTCTACAATCTATACCCTACACTCTATACCCTACACTCTATACCCTACAGTCTATACCCTACACTCTATACCCTACACTCTACACTCTATACCTTACACTCTACACTCTATTCCCTACACTCTATACCCTACACTCTATACCCTACACTCTATACCCTACACTCTATACCCTACACTCTACACCCTACACTCTATACCCTACACTCTATACCCTACACTCTACACTCGATACCCTACACTCTACACCCTACACTCTATACCCTACACTCTAATCCCTACACTCTACACTCTATACCCTACACTCTATACCCTACACTCTATACCTTACACTCTACACTCTATTCCCTACACTCTATACCCTACACTCTATACCCTACACTCTATACCCTACACTCTATACCCTACACTCTACACCCTACACACTATACCCTACACTCTACACTCTATACCCTACACTCTATACCCTACACTCTATACCCTACACTCTATACCCTACACTCTACACTCTATACCCTACACTCTATAGCCTACACTCTACAATCTATACCCTACACTCTATACCCTACACTCTATACCCTACAGTCTATACCCTACACTCTATACCCTACACTCTACACTCTATACCTTACACTCTATTCCCTACACTCTATACCCTACACTCTATACCCTACACTCTACAACCTACACTCTATACCCTACACTCTATACCCTACACTCTACACCCTACACACTATACCCTACACTCTACACTCTATACCCTACACTCTATACCCTACACTCTATACCCTACACTCTATACCCTACACTCTACACTCTATAACCTACACTCTATAGCCTACACTCTACAATCTATACCCTACACTCTATACCCTACAGTCTATACCCTACACTCTATACCCTACACTCTACACTCTATACCTTACACTCTACACTCTATTCCCTACACTCTATACCCTACACTCTATACCCTACACTCTATACCCTACACTCTATACCCTACACTCTAAAACCTACACTCTATACCCTACAATCTATACCATACACTCTATACCCTACACTCTACACTCTATACCCTACACTCTACACCCTACACTCTATACCCTACACTCTATACCCTACACTCTACACTCTATACCTTACACTCTACACTCTATTCCCTACACTCTATACCCTACACTCTATACCCTACACTCTATACCCTACACTCTACACCCTACACTCTATACCCTACACTCTATACCATACACTCTATACCCTACACTCTACACTCTATACCCTACACTCTACACCCTACACTCTATACCCTACACTCTAATCCCTACACTCTACACTCTATACCCTACACTCTATACCCTACACTCTATACCTTACACTCTACACTCTATTCCCTACACTCTATACCCTACACTCTATACCCTACACTCTATACCCTACACTCTATACTCTACACTCTACACCCTACACACTATACCCTACACTCTACACTCTATACCCTACACTCTATACCCTACACTCTATACCCTACACTCTATAGCCTACACTCTACAATCTATACCCTACACTCTATACCCTACACTCTATACCCTACAGTCTATACCCTACACTCTATACCCTACACTCTACACTCTATAACTTACACTCTACACTCTATTCCCTACACTCTATACCCTACACTCTATACCCTACACTCTATACCCTACACTCTACACCCTACACTCTATACCCTACACTCTATACCATACACTATATACCCTACACTCTACACTCTATACCCTACACTCTACACCCTACACTCTATACCCTACACTCTATACCCTACACTCTACACTCTCTACCATACACTCTATACCCTACACTCTATAACATACACTCTATACCCTACACTCTATACCCTACACTCTATACCCTACACTATACACTCTATACCCTACACTCTACACTTTATACCCTACACTCTATACCCTACACTCTATACCCTACACTCTACACCCTGCACTCTATACCCTACACTCTATACCCTACACTCTACACTCTATACCCTACACTCTATAGCCTACACTCTACAATCTATACCCTACACTCTATACCCTACACTCTATACCCTACAGTCTATACCCTAGACTCTATACCCTACACTCTACACTCTATACCTTACACTCTACTCCCTACACTCTATTCCCTACACTCTATACCCTACACTCAATACCCTACACTCTATACCCTACACTCTACACCCTACACTCTATACCCTAAACTCTATACCATACACTCTATACCCTACACTCTACACTCTATACCCTACACTCTAAACCCTACACTCTATACCCTACACTCTAATCCCTACACTCTACACTCTATACCCTACACTCTATACCCTACACTCTACACTCTATATCTTACACTCTACACTCTATTCCCTACACTCTATACCCTACACTCTATACCCTACACTCTATACCCTACACTCTATACCCTACACTCTTCACCCTACACACTATACCCTACACTCTACACTCTATACCCTACACTCTATACCCTACACTCTATACCCTACACTCTATACCCTACACTCTACACTCTATACCCTACACTCTATAGCCTACACTCTACAATCTATACCCTACACTCTATACCCTACACTCTATACCCTACAGTCTATACCCTACACTCTATACCCTACACTCTACACTCTATACCTTACACTCTACACTCTATTCCCTACACTCTATACCTTACACTCTATACCCTACACTCTATACCCTACACTCTATACCCTACACTCTACACCCTACACTCTATACCCTACACTCTATACCATACACTCTATACCCTACACTCTACACTCTATACCGTACACTCTACACCCTACACTCTATACCCTACACTCTAATCCCTACACTCTACACTCTATACCCTACACTCTATACCCTACACTCTACACTCTATACCTTACACTCTACACTCTATTCCCTACACTCTATACCCTACACTCTATACCCTACACTCTATACCCTACACTCTATACCCTACACTCTACACCCTACACTCTATACCCTACACTCTATACCCTACACTCTACACTCTCTACCCTACACTCTATACCCTACACTCTATAACATACACTCTATACCCTACACTCTATACCCTACACTCTATACCCTACACTATACACTCTATACCCTACACTCTACACTTTATACCCTAACACTCTATACCCTACACTCTATACCCTACACTCTACACCCTGCACTCTATACCCTACACACTATACCCTACACTCTACACTCTATACCCTACACTCTATACCCTACACTCTATACCCTACACTCTATACCCTACACTCTACACTCTATACCCTACACTCTATAGCCTACACTCTACAATCTATACCCTACACTCTATACCCTACACTCTAAACCCTACACTCTATACCCTACACTCTCTACCATACACTCTATACCCTACACTCTACACTCTATACCCTACACTCTACACCCTACACTCTATGCCCTACACTCTATACCCTACACTCTACACTCTACACCCTACACTCTACACTCTATACCCTACACTCTACACTCTATACCCTACACTCTATACCCTACACTCGATGCCCTACACTCTATACCCTACACTCTATACCCTACACTCTATACCCTACACTCTACACTCTATACCATACACTCTATACCATACACTCTACACCCTACACTCTATACCACACACTCTATACCCTACACTCTACACTCTATACCCTACACTCTATACCATACACTCTACACTCTATACCCTACACTCTATACCATACACTCTACACCATACACTCTATAGCATACACTCTATACCCTACACTCTACACTCTATACCCTACACTCTATACCCTACACTCTACACCCTGCACTCTATACCCTACACACTATACCCTACACTCTACACTCTATACCCTACACACTATACCCTACACTCTATACCCTACACTCTATACCCTACACTCTAATCCCTACATTCTACACTCTCTACCCTACACTCTATACCCTACACTCTTCACCATACACTCTATACCCTACACTCTACACTCTATACCCTACACTCTACACCCTACACTCTATACCCTACACTCTAATCCTTACTCTCTACACTCTATACCCTACACTCTACACTCTCTACCCTACACTCTACACTCTCTACCCTACACTCTATACCCTACACTCTATAACATACACTCTATACCCTACACTCTATACCCTACACTCTATATCATACACTCTACACTCTATACCCTACACTCTATACCATACACTCTACACCATACACTCTATAGCATACACTCTATACCCTACACTCTACACTCTATACCCTACACTCTATACCCTACACTCTACACCCTGCACTCTACACCCTACACACTATACCCTACACTCTACACTCTATACCCTACACACTATACCCTACACTCTATATCATACACTCTACACTCTATACCCTACACTCTATACCATACACTCTACACCATACACTCTATAGCATACACTCTATACCCTACACTCTACACTCTATACCCTACACTCTATACCCTACACTCTATACCCTACAGTCTATACCCTACACTCTATACCCCACACTCTACACTCTATACCTTACACTCTACACTCTATTCCCTATACTCTATACCCTACACTCTATACCCTACACTCTACACCCTACACTCTATACCCTACACTCTATACCATACACTCTATACCCTACACTCTACACTCTATACCCTACACTCTATACGCTACACTCTATACCCTACACTCTAAACCCTACACTCTACACTCTATACCCTACACTCTATGACATACACTCTATATCCTACACTCTATACCCTACACTCTATACCATACACTCTACACTCTATACCCTACACTCTATACGATACACTCTACACCATACACTCTATAGCATACACTCTATACCCTACACTCTACAGTCTATACCCTACACTCTATACCCTACACTCTACACCCTGCACTCTATACCCTACACTCTATACCCTACACTCTACACTCTATACCCTACACTCTATAGCCTACACTCTACAATCTATACCCTACACTCTATACCCTACACTCTATACCCTACAGTCTATACCCTACACTCTATACCCTACACTCTACACTCTATACCTTACACTCTACACTCTATTCCCTACACTCTATACCCTACACTCTATACCCTACACTCTATACCCTACACTCTACACCCTACACTCTATACCCTACACTCTATACCATACACTCTATACCCTACACTCTACACTCTATACCCTACACTCTACACCCTACACTCTATACCCTACACTCTAATCCCTACACTCTACACTCTATATCCTACACTCTATACCCTACACTCTATACCTTACACTCTACACTCTATTCCCTACACTCTATACCCTACACTCTATACCCTACACTCTATACCCTACACTCTATAACCTACACTCTACACCCTACACACTATACCCTACACTCTACACTCTATACCCTACACTCTATACCCTACACTCTATACCCTACACTCTATACCCTACACTCTACACTCTATACCCTACACTCTATAGCCTACACTCTACAATCTATACCCTACACTCTATACCCTACACTCTATACCCTACAGTCTATACCCTACACTCTATACCCTACACTCTACACTCTATACCTTACACTCTACACTCTATTCCCTACACTCTATACCCTACACTCTATACCCTACACTCTATACCCTACACTCTATACCCTACACTCTACAACCTACACTCTATACCCTACACTCTATACCATACACTCTACACCATACACTCTATAGCATACACTCTATACCCTACACTCTACACTCTATACCCTACACTCTATACCCTACACTCTACACCCTACACTCTACACCCTACACACTATACCCTACACTCTACACTCTATACCCTACACACTATACCCTACACTCTATACCCTACACTCTATACCCTACACTCTACACTCTATACCCTACACTCTATAGCCTACACTCTACAATCTATACCCTACACTCTATACCCTACACTCTATACCCTACAGTCTATACCCTACACTCTATACCCCACACTCTACACTCTATACCTTACACGCTACACTCTATTCCCTACACTCTATACCCTACAGTCTATACCCTACACTCTACACCCTACACTCTATACCCTACACTCTATACCATACACTCTATACCCTACACTCTACACTCTATACCCTACACTCTATACGCTACACTCTATACCCTACACTCTAAACTCTATACCCTACACTCTACACTCTATACCCTACACTCTATGACATACACTCTATACCCTACACTCTATACCCTACACTCTATACCATACACTCTACACTCTATAACCTACACTCTATACGATACACTCTACACCATACACTCTATAGCATACACTCTATACCCTACACTCTACAGTCTATACCCTACACTCTATACCCTACACTCTACACCCTGCACTCTATACCCTACACTCTATACCCTACACTCTACACTCTATACCCTACACTCTATAGCCTACACTCTACAATCTATACCCTACACTCTATACCCAACACTCTATACCCTACACTCTATACCCTACACTCTATACCCTACACTCTACACCCTACACTCTATACCCTACACTCTATACCATACACTCTATACCCTACACTCTACACTCTATACCCTACACTCTACACCCTACACTCTATACCCTACACTCTAATCCCTACACTCTACACTCTATACCCTACACTCTATACCCTACACTCTATACCTTACACTCTACACTCTATTCCCTACACTCTATACCCTACACTCTATACCCTACACTCTATACCCTACACTCTATAACCTACACTCTACACCCTACACACTATACCCTACACTCTACACTCTATACCCTACACTCTATACCCTACACTCTATACCCTACACTCTATACCCTACACTCTATACCCTACACTCTATAGCCTACAGTCTATACCCTACACTCTATACCCTACACTCTACACTCTATACCTTACACTCTACACTCTATTCCCTACACTCTATACCCTAAACTCTATACCCTACACTCTATACCCTACACTCTATACCCTACACTCTCCAACCTACACTCTATACCCTACACTCTATACCATACACTCTATACTCTACACTCTATACCCTACACTCTACACCCTACACTCTATACCCTACACTCTATACCCTACACTCTACACTCTATACCTTACACTCTACACTCTATTCCCTACACTCTATACCCTACACTCTATACCCTACACTCTATACCCTACACTCTATACCCTACACTCTACACCCTACACTCTATACCCTACACTCTATACCATACACTCTATACCCTACACTCTACAATCTATACCCTACACTCTACACCCTACACTCTATACCCTACACTCTAATCCCTACACTCTACACTCTATACCCTACACTCTATACCCTACACTCTATACCTTACACTCTACACTCTATTCCCTACACTCTATACCCTACACTCTATACCCTACACTCTATACCCTACACTCTATACCCTACACTCTACACCCTACACACTATACCCTACACTCTACACTCTATACCCTACACTCTATACCCTACACTCTATACCCTACACTCTATACCCTACACTCTACACTCTATACCCTACACTCTATAGCCTACACTCTACAATCTATACCCTACACTCTATACCCTACACTCTATACCCTACAGTCTATACCCTACACTCTATACCCTACACTCTACACTCTATACTTTACACTCTACACTCTATTCCCTACACTCTATACCCTACACTCTATACCCTACACTCTATACCCTACACTCTATACCCAACACTCTACAACCTACACTCTATACCCTACACTCTATACCATACACTCTATACCCTACACTCTACACTCTATACCCTACACTCTACACCCTACACTCAATACCCTACACTCTAATCCCTACACTCTACACTCTATACCCTACACTCTATACCCTACACTCTACACTCTATACCTTACACTCTACACTCTATTCCCTACACTCTATACCCTACACTCTATACCCTACACTCTATACCCTACACTCTATACCCTACACTCTACACCCTACACTCTATACCCTACACTCTATACCATACACTCTATACCCTACACTCTACACTCTATACCCTACACTCTACACCCTACACTCTATACCCTACACTCTATACCCTACACTCTACACTCTCTACCCTACACTCTATACCCTACACTCTATAACATACACTCTATACCCTACACTCTATACCCTACACTCTATACCCTACACTATACACTCTATACCCTACACTCTACACTTTATACCCTACACTCTATACCCTAAACTCTATACCCTACACTCTACACCCTGCACTCTATACCCTACACTCTATACCCTACACTCTACACTCTATACCCTACACTCTAAAGCCTACACTCTACAATCTATACCCTACACTCTATACCCTACACTCTATACCCTACAGTCTATACCCTACACTCTATACCCTACACTCTATACCTTACACTCTACTCCCTACACTCTATACCCTACACTCTATACCCTACACTCTATACCCTACACTCTATACCCTACACTCTACACCCTACACTCTATACCCTACACTCTATACCATACACTCTATACCCTACACTCTACACTCTATACCCTACACTCTAAACCCTACACTCTATACCCTACACTCTAATCCCTACACTCTACACTCTATACCCTACACTCTATACCCTACACTCTACACTCTATACCTTACACTCTACACTCTATTCCCTACACTCTATACCCTACACTCTATACCCTACACTCTATACCCTACACTCTATACCCTACACTCTACACCCTACACACTATACCCTACACTCTACACTCTATACCCTACACTCTATACCCTACACTCTATACCCTACACTCTATACCCTACACTCTACACTCTATACCCTACACTCTATAGCCTACACTCTACAATCTATACCCTACACTCTATACCCTACACTCTATACCCTACAGTCTATACCCTACACTCTATACCCTACACTCTACACTCTATACCTTACACTCTACACTCTATTCCCTACACTCTATACCCTACACTCTATACCCTACACTCTATACCCTACACTCTATACCCTACACTCTATACCCTACACTCTACACTCTATACCCTACACTCTATACCCTACACTCTATACCCTACACTCTACACTCTATACCCTACACTCTATACCCTACACTCTATACCCTACACTCTACACTCTATACCCTACACTCTATACCCTACACTCTATGCCCTACACTCTATACCCTACACTCTATGCCCTACACTCTATACCCTACACTCTATACCCTACTCTCTATACCCTACACTCTACACTTTATACCCTACACTCTATACCCTACACTCTATACCTTACACTCTACACTCTATTCCCTACACTCTATACCCTACACTCTATTCCCTACA
This sequence comes from Ranitomeya imitator, assembly GCF_032444005.1. Lineage (NCBI taxonomy): Eukaryota > Metazoa > Chordata > Amphibia > Anura > Dendrobatidae > Ranitomeya > Ranitomeya imitator. The sequence goes on from NW_027194646.1 coordinate 1,432,394, forward strand.
CTCTATACCCTACACTCTATACCCTACACTCTACACCCTACACACTATACCCTACACTCTACACTCTATACCCTACACTCTATACCCTACACTCTATACCCTACACTCTATACCCTACACTCTACACTCTATACCCTACACTCTATAGCCTACACTCTACAATCTATACCCTACACTCTATACCCTACACTCTATACCCTACAGTCTATACCCTACACTCTATACCCTACACTCTACACTCTATACCTTACACTCTACACTCTATTCCCTACACTCTATACCCTACACTCTATACCCTACACTCTATACCCTACACTCTATACCCAACACTCTACAACCTACACTCTATACCCTACACTCTATACCATACACTCTATACCCTACACTCTACACTCTATACCCTACACTCTACACCCTACACTCTATACCCTACACTCTAATCCCTACACTCTACACTCTATACCCTACACTCTATACCCTACACTCTACACTCTATACCTTACACTCTACACTCTATTCCCTACACTCTATACCCTACACTCTATACCCTACACTCTATACCCTACACTCTATACCCTACACTCTACACCCTACACTCTATACCCTACACTCTATACCATACACTCTATACCCTACACTCTACACCCTACACTCTACACCCTACACTCTATACCCTACACTCTATACCCTACACTCTACACTCTCTACCCTACACTCTATACCCTACACTCTATAACATACACTCTATACCCTACACTCTATACCCTACACTCTATACCCTACACTATACACTCTATACCCTACACTCTACACTTTATACCCTACACTCTATACCCTAAACTCTATACCCTACACTCTACACCCTGCACTCTATACCCTACACTCTATACCCTACACTCTACACTCTATACCCTACACTCTAAAGCCTACACTCTACAATCTATACCCTACACTCTATACCCTACACTCTATACCCTACAGTCTATACCCTACACTCTATACCCTACACTCTACACTCTATACCTTACACTCTACTCCCTACACTCTATACCCTACACTCTATACCCTACACTCTATACCCTACACTCTATACCCTACACTCTACACCCTACACTCTATACCCTACACTCTATACCATACACTCTATACCCTACACTCTACACTCTATACCCTACACTCTAAACCCTACACTCTATACCCTACACTCTAATCCCTACACTCTACACTCTATACCCTACACTCTATACCCTACACTCTACACTCTATACCTTACACTCTACACTCTATTCCCTACACTCTATACCCTACACTCTATACCCTACACTCTATACCCTACACTCTATACCCTACACTCTACACCCTACACACTATACCCTACACTCTACACTCTATACCCTACACCCTATACCCTACACTCTATACCCTACACTCTATACCCTACACTCTACACTCTATACCCTACACTCTATAGCCTACACTCTACAATCTATACCCTACACTCTATACCCTACACTCTATACCCTACAGTCTATACCCTACACTCTATACCCTACACTCTACACTCTATACCTTACACTCTACACTCTATTCCCTACACTCTATACCCTACACTCTATACCCTACACTCTATACCCTACACTCTACACCCTACACTCTACACTCTATACCCTACACTCTATACCCTACACTCTATACCCTACACTCTACACTCTATACCCTACACTCTATACCCTACACTCTATACCCTACACTCTACACTCTATACCCTACACTCTATACCCTACACTCTATGCCCTACACTCTATACCCTACACTCTATGCCCTACACTCTATACCCTACACTCTATACCCTACTCTCTATACCCTACACTCTACACTCTATACCCTACACTCTATACCCTACACTCTATACCCTACACTCTACACTCTATACCCTACACTCTATACCCTACACTCTATACCCTACACTCTACACTCTATACCCTACACTCTATACCCTACACTCTATGCCCTACACTCTATACCCTACACTCTATACCCTACACTCTATACCCTACACTCTACACTCTATACCCTACACTCTATACCCTACACTCTATACCCTACACTCTACACTCTATACCCTACACTCTATACCCTACACTCTATGCCCTACACTCTATACCCTACACTCTATACCCTACACTCTACACTCTATACCCTACACTCTATACCCTACACTCTATACCCTACACTCTAATCCCTACACTCTACACTCTATACCCTACACTCTATACCCTACACTCTACACTCTATACCTTACACTCTACACTCTATTCCCTACACTCTATACCCTACACTCTATACCCTACACTCTATACCCTACACTCTATACCCTACACTCTATACCCAACACTCTACACCCTACACTCTATACCCTACACTCTATACCATACACTCTATACCCTACACTCTACACTCTATACCCTACACTCTAAACTCTATACCCTACACTCTATACCCTACACTCTATACCCTACACTCTATACCCTACACTCTATACCCTACACTCTACACTCTATACCCTACACTCTATACCCTACACTCTATGCCCTACAATCTATACCCTACACTCTATACCCTACACTCTATACCCTACACTCTACACTCTATACCCTACACTCTATACCCTACACTCTATACCCTACACTCTACACTCTATACCCTACACTCTATACCCTACACTCTATACCCTACACTCTATACCCTACACTCTACACTCTATACCCTACACTCTATACCCTACACTCTACACTCTATACCCTACACTCTATACCCTACACTCTAATCCCTGCACTCTACACTCTATACCCTACACTCTTTACCCTACACTCTATACCCTACACTCTACACTCTATACCCTACACTCTATATCCTACACTCTACACTCTATACCCTACACTCTATACCATACACTCTATACCTTACACTCTATACCATACAATCTATACCCTACACTCTATACCCTACACTCTATACCCTACACTCTACACCCTACACTCTATACCTTACACTCTATACCCTACACTCTATACCCTACAATCTAAACTCTATACCCTACAATCTACACTCTATACCTTACACTCTATAACATACACTCTATACCCTACACTCTATACCCTACACTCTATACCCTACACTCTACACTCTATACCCTACACTCTATAACATACACTCTATACCCTACACTCTATACCCTACACTCTACACTCTATACCCTACACTCTATACCATACAATCTATACCCTACACTCTATACCATACACTCTATACTATACACTCTATACCCTACACTCTGTACCCTACACTCTACACCCTACACTCTATACATTACACTCTATACCCTACACTCTATACCCTACAATCTAAACTCTATACCCTACACTCTACACTCTATACCCTACACTCTATACCCTACACTCTATACCATACACTCTACACTCTATACCCTACACTCTATACCATACACTCTACACCATATACTCTATAGCATACACTCTATACCCTACACTCTACACTCTATACCCTACACTCTATACCCTACACTCTATACCCTTCACTATACACTCTATACCCTACACTCTACACATTATACCCTACACTCTATACCCTACACTCTATACCCTACACTCTATAGCCTACACTCTACAATCTATACCCTACACTCTATACCCTACACTCTATAGCCTACAGTCTATAACCTACACTCTATACCCTACACTCTATACCCCAATTCTACACTCTATACCTTACACTCTACACTCTATTCCCTACACTCTATACCCTACACTCTACACCCTACACTCTATACCCTACACTCTATACCATACACTCTATACCCTACACTCTACACTCTATACCCTACACTCTATACGCTACACTCTATACCCTACACTCTAAACTCTATACCATACACTCTACACTCTATACCCTACACTCTATATGATACACTCTACACCATACACTCTATAGCATACACTCTATACCCTACACTCTACAGTCTATACCCTACACTCTATACCCTACACTCTACACCCTGCACTCTATACCCTACACTCTATACCCTACACTCTACACTCTATACCCTACACTCTATAGCCTACACTCTACAATCTATACCCTACACTCTATACCCTACACTCTATACCCTACAGTCTATACCCTACACTCTATACCCTACACTCTACACTCTATACCTTACACTCTACACTCTATTCCCTACACTCTATACCCAACACTCTATACCCTACACTCTATACCCTACACTCTATACCCTACACTCTACACCCTACACTCTATACCCTACACTCTATACCATACACTCTATACCCTACACTCTACACTCTATACCCTACACTCTACACCCTACACTCTATACCCTACACTCTAATCCCTACACTCTACACTCTATACCCTACACTCAATACCCTACACTCTATACCTTACACTCTACACTCTATTCCCTACACTCTATACCCTACACTCTATACCCTACACTCTATACCCTACACTCTATAACCTACACTTTACACCCTACACACTATACCCTACACTCTACACTCTATACCCTACACTCTATACCCTACACTCTATACCCTACACTCTATACCCTACACTCTACACTCTATACCCTACACTCTATAGCCTACACTCTACAATCTATACCCTACACTCTATACCCTACACTCTATACCCTACAGTCTATACCCTACACTCTATACCCTACACTCTACACTCTATACCTTACACTCTACACTCTATTCCCTACACTCTATACCCTACACTCTATACCCTACACTCTATACCCTACACTCTATACCCTACACTCTACAACCTACACTCTATACCCTACACTCTATACCATACACTCTATACTCTACACTCTATACCCTACACTCTACACCCTACACTCTATACCCTACACTCTATACCCTACACTCTACACTCTATACCTTACACTCTACACTCTATTCCCTACACTCTATAACCTACACTCTATACCCTACACTTTACACCCTACACTCTATACCCTACACTCTATACCATACACTCTATACCCTAAACTCTACACTCTATACCCTACACTCTACACCCTACACTCTATACCCTACACTCTAATCCCTACACTCTACACTCTATACCCTACACTCTATACCCTACACTCTATACCTTACACTCTACACTCTATTCCCTACACTCTATACCCTACACTCTATACCCTACACTCTATACCCTACACTCTATACCCTACACTCTACACCCTACACACTATACCCTACACTCTACACTCTATACCCTACACTCTATACCCTACACTCTATACCCTACACTCTATACCCTACACTCTACACTCTATACCCTACACTCTATAGCCTACACTCTACAATCTATACCCTACACTCTATACCCTACACTCTATACCCTACAGTCTATACCCTACACTCTATACCCTACACTCTACACTCTATACCTTACACTCTACACTCTATTCCCTACACTCTATACCCTACACTCTATACCCTACACTCTATACCCTACACTCTATACCCAACACTCTACAACCTACACTCTATACCCTACACTCTATACCATACACTCTATACCCTACACTCTACACTCTATACCCTACACTCTATACCCTACACTCTACACCCAACACTCTACAACCTACACTCTATACCCTACACTCTATACCATACACTCTATACCCTACACTCTACACTCTATACCCTACACTCTATACGCTACACTCTATACCCTACACTCTAAACTCTATACCCTACACTCTACACTCTATACCCTACACTCTATGACATACACTCTATACCCTACACTCTATACCCTACACTCTATACCATACACTCAACACTCTATACCCTACACTCTATACGATACACTCTACACCATACACTCTATAGCATACACTCTATACCCTACACTCTACAGTCTATACCCTACACTCTATACCCTACACTCTACACCCTGCACTCTATACCCTACACTCTATACCCTACACTCTACACTCTATACCCTACACTCTATAGCCTACACTCTACAATCTATACCCTACACTCTATACCCAACACTCTATACCCTACACTCTATACCCTACACTCTATACCCTACACTCTACACCCTACACTCTATACCCTACACTCTATACCATACACTCTATACCCTACACTCTACACTCTATACCCTACACTCTACACCCTACACTCTATACCCTACACTCTAATCCCTACACTCTACACTCTATACCCTACACTCTATACCCTACACTCTATACCTTACACTCTACACTCTATTCCCTACACTCTATACCCTACACTCTATACCCTACACTCTATACCCTACACTCTATAACCTACACTCTACACCCTACACACTATACCCTACACTCTACACTCTATACCCTACACTCTATACCCTACACTCTATACCCTACACTCTATACCCTACACTCTATACCCTACACTCTATAGCCTACAGTCTATACCCTACACTCTATACCCTACACTCTACACTCTATACCTTACACTCTACACTCTATTCCATACACTCTATACCCTAAACTCTATACCCTACACTCTATACCCTACACTCTATACCCTACACTCTCCAACCTACACTCTATACCCTACACTCTATACCATACACTCTATACTCTACACTCTATACCCTACACTCTACACCCTACACTCTATACCCTACACTCTATACCCTACACTCTACACTCTATACCTTACACTCTACACTCTATTCCCTACACTCTATACCCTACACTCTATACCCTACACTCTATACCCTACACTCTATACCCTACACTCTACACCCTACACTCTATACCCTACACTCTATACCATACACTCTATACCCTACACTCTACAATCTATACCCTACACTCTACACCCTACACTCTATACCCTACACTCTAATCCCTACACTCTACACTCTATACCCTACACTCTATACCCTACACTCTATACCTTACACTCTACACTCTATTCCCTACACTCTATACCCTACACTCTATACCCTACACTCTATACCCTACACTCTATACCCTACACTCTACACCCTACACACTATACCCTACACTCTACACTCTATACCCTACACTCTATACCCTACACTCTATACCCTACACTCTATACCCTACACTCTACACTCTATACCCTACACTCTATAGCCTACACTCTACAATCTATACCCTACACTCTATACCCTACACTCTATACCCTACAGTCTATACCCTACACTCTATACCCTACACTCTACACTCTATACTTTACACTCTACACTCTATTCCCTACACTCTATACCCTACACTCTATACCCTACACTCTATACCCTACACTCTATACCCAACACTCTACAACCTACACTCTATACACTACACTCTATACCATACACTCTATACCCTACACTCTACACTCTATACCCTACACTCTACACCCTACACTCAATACCCTACACTCTAATCCCTACACTCTACACTCTATACCCTACACTCTATACCCTACACTCTACACTCTATACCTTACACTCTACACTCTATTCCCTACACTCTATACCCTACACTCTATACCCTACACTCTATACCCTACACTCTATACCCTACACTCTACACCCTACACTCTATACCCTACACTCTATACCATACACTCTATACCCTACACTCTACACTCTATACCCTACACTCTACACCCTACACTCTATACCCTACACTCTATACCCTACACTCTACACTCTCTACCCTACACTCTATACCCTACACTCTATAACATACACTCTATACCCTACACTCTATACCCTACACTCTATACCCTACACTATACACTCTATACCCTACACTCTACACTTTATACCCTACACTCTATACCCTAAACTCTATACCCTACACTCTACACCCTGCACTCTATACCCTACACTCTATACCCTACACTCTACACTCTATACCCTACACTCTAAAGCCTACACTCTACAATCTATACCCTACACTCTATACCCTACACTCTATACCCTACAGTCTATACCCTACACTCTATACCCTACACTCTACACTCTATACCTTACACTCTACTCCCTACACTCTATACCCTACACTCTATACCCTACACTCTATACCCTACACTCTATACCCTACACTCTACACCCTACACTCTATACCCTACACTCTATACCATACACTCTATACCCTACACTCTACACTCTATACCCTACACTCTAAACCCTACACTCTATACCCTACACTCTAATCCCTACACTCTACACTCTATACCCTACACTCTATACCCTACACTCTACACTCTATACCTTACACTCTACACTCTATTCCCTACACTCTATACCCTACACTCTATACCCTACACTCTATACCCTACACTCTATACCCTACACTCTACACCCTACACACTATACCCTACACTCTACACTCTATACCCTACACTCTATACCCTACACTCTATACCCTACACTCTATACCCTACACTCTACACTCTATACCCTACACTCTATAGCCTACACTCTACAATCTATACCCTACACTCTATACCCTACACTCTATACCCTACAGTCTATACCCTACACTCTATACCCTACACTCTACACTCTATACCTTACACTCTACACTCTATTCCCTACACTCTATACCCTACACTCTATACCCTACACTCTATACCCTACACTCTATACCCTACACTCTACACCCTACACTCTACACTCTATACCCTACACTCTATACCCTACACTCTATACCCTACACTCTACACTCTATACCCTACACTCTATACCCTACACTCTATACCCTACACTCTACACTCTATACCCTACACTCTATACCCTACACTCTATGCCCTACACTCTATACCCTACACTCTATGCCCTACACTCTATACCCTACACTCTATACCCTACTCTCTATACCCTACACTCTACACTTTATACCCTACACTCTATACCCTACACTCTATACCTTACACTCTACACTCTATTCCCTACACTCTATACCCTACACTCTATTCCCTACACTCTATCCCCTACACTCTATACCCTACACTCTACACCCTACACACTATACCCTACACTCTACACTCTATACCCTACACTCTATACCCTACACTCTATACCCTACACTCTATACCCTACACTCTACACTCTATACCCTACACTCTATAGCCTACACTCTACAATCTATACCCTACACTCTATACCCTACACTCTATACCCTACAGTCTATACCCTACACTCTATACCCTACACTCTACACTCTATACCTTACACTCTACACTCTATTCCCTACACTCTATACCCTACACTCTATACCCTACACTCTATACCCTACACTCTATACCCAACACTCTACAACCTACACTCTATACCCTACACTCTATACCATACACTCTATACCCTACACTCTACACTCTATACCCTACACTCTACACCCTACACTCTATACCCTACACTCTAATCCCTACACTCTACACTCTATACCCTACACTCTATACCCTACACTCTACACTCTATACCTTACACTCTACACTCTATTCCCTACACTCTATACCCTACACTCTATACCCTACACTCTATACCCTACACTCTATACCCTACACTCTACACCCTACACTCTATACCCTACACTCTATACCATACACTCTATACCCTACACTCTACACCCTACACTCTACACCCTACACTCTATACCCTACACTCTATACCCTACACTCTACACTCTCTACCCTACACTCTATACCCTACACTCTATAACATACACTCTATACCCTACACTCTATACCCTACACTCTATACCCTACACTATACACTCTATACCCTACACTCTACACTTTATACCCTACACTCTATACCCTAAACTCTATACCCTACACTCTACACCCTGCACTCTATACCCTACACTCTATACCCTACACTCTACACTCTATACCCTACACTCTAAAGCCTACACTCTACAATCTATACCCTACACTCTATACCCTACACTCTATACCCTACAGTCTATACCCTACACTCTATACCCTACACTCTACACTCTATACCTTACACTCTACTCCCTACACTCTATACCCTACACTCTATACCCTACACTCTATACCCTACACTCTATACCCTACACTCTACACCCTACACTCTATACCCTACACTCTATACCATACACTCTATACCCTACACTCTACACTCTATACCCTACACTCTAAACCCTACACTCTATACCCTACACTCTAATCCCTACACTCTACACTCTATACCCTACACTCTATACCCTACACTCTACACTCTATACCTTACACTCTACACTCTATTCCCTACACTCTATACCCTACACTCTATACCCTACACTCTATACCCTACACTCTATACCCTACACTCTACACCCTACACACTATACCCTACACTCTACACTCTATACCCTACACCCTATACCCTACACTCTATACCCTACACTCTATACCCTACACTCTACACTCTATACCCTACACTCTATAGCCTACACTCTACAATCTATACCCTACACTCTATACCCTACACTCTATACCCTACAGTCTATACCCTACACTCTATACCCTACACTCTACACTCTATACCTTACACTCTACACTCTATTCCCTACACTCTATACCCTACACTCTATACCCTACACTCTATACCCTACACTCTATACCCTACACTCTACACCCTACACTCTACACTCTATACCCTACACTCTATACCCTACACTCTATACCCTACACTCTACACTCTATACCCTACACTCTATACCCTACACTCTATACCCTACACTCTACACTCTATACCCTACACTCTATACCCTACACTCTATGCCCTACACTCTATACCCTACACTCTATGCCCTACACTCTATACCCTACACTCTATACCCTACTCTCTATACCCTACACTCTACACTCTATACCCTACACTCTATACCCTACACTCTATACCCTACACACTACACTCTATACCCTACACTCTATACCCTACACTCTATACCCTACACTCTACACTCTATACCCTACACTCTATACCCTACACTCTATGCCCTACACTCTATACCCTACACTCTATACCCTACACTCTATACCCTACACTCTATACCCTACACTCTACACTCTATACCCTACACTCTATACCCTACACTCTATACCCTACACTCTACACTCTATACCCTACACTCTATACCCTACACTCTATGCCCTACACTCTATACCCTACACTCTATACCCTACACTCTACACTCTATACCCTACACTCTATACCCTACACTCTATACCCTACACTCTAATCCCTACACTCTACACTCTATACCCTACACTCTATACCCTACACTCTACACTCTATACCTTACACTCTACACTCTATTCCCTACACTCTATACCCTACACTCTATACCCTACACTCTATACCCTACACTCTATACCCTACACTCTATACCCAACACTCTACACCCTACACTCTATACCCTACACTCTATACCATACACTCTATACCCTACACTCTACACTCTATACCCTACACTCTAAACTCTATACCCTACACTCTATACCCTACACTCTATACCCTACACTCTATACCCTACACTCTATACCCTACACTCTACACTCTATACCCTACACTCTATACCCTACACTCTATGCCCTACAATCTATACCCTACACTCTATACCCTACACTCTATACCCTACACTCTACACTCTATACCCTACACTCTATACCCTACACTCTATACCCTACACTCTACACTCTATACCCTACACTCTATACCCTACACTCTATACCCTACACTCTATACCCTACACTCTACACTCTATACCCTACACTCTATACCCTACACTCTACACTCTATACCCTACACTCTATACCCTACACTCTATACCCTACACTCTAATCCCTGCACTCTACACTCTATACCCTACACTCTTTACCCTACACTCTATACCCTACACTCTACACTCTATACCCTACACTCTATATCCTACACTCTACACTCTATACCCTACACTCTATACCATACACTCTATACCTTACACTCTATACCATACAATCTATACCCTACACTCTATACCCTACACTCTATACCCTACACTCTACACCCTACACTCTATACCTTACACTCTATACCCTACACTCTATACCCTACAATCTAAACTCTATACCCTACAATCTACACTCTATACCTTACACTCTATAACATACACTCTATACCCTACACTCTATACCCTACACTCTATACCCTACACTCTACACTCTATACCCTACACTCTATAACATACACTCTATACCCTACACTCTATACCCTACACTCTACACTCTATACCCTACACTCTATACCATACAATCTATACCCTACACTCTATACCATACACTCTATACTATACACTCTATACCCTACACTCTGTAACCTACACTCTACACCCTACACTCTATACATTACACTCTATACCCTACACTCTATACCCTACAATCTAAACTCTATACCCTACACTCTACACTCTATACCCTACACTCTATACCCTACACTCTATACCATACACTCTACACTCTATACCCTACACTCTATACCATACACTCTACACCATATACTCTATAGCATACACTCTATACCCTACACTCTACACTCTATACCCTACACTCTATACCCTACACTCTATACCCTTCACTATACACTCTATACCCTACACTCTACACATTATACCCTACACTCTATACCCTACACTCTATACCCTACACTCTATAGCCTACACTCTACAATCTATACCCTACACTCTATACCCTACACTCTATAGCCTACAGTCTATAACCTACACTCTATACCCTACACTCTATACCCCACACTCTACACTCTATACCTTACACTCTACACTCTATTCCCTACACTCTATACCCTACACTCTACACCCTACACTCTATACCCTACACTCTATACCATACACTCTATACCCTACACTCTACACTCTATACCCTACACTCTATACGCTACACTCTATACCCTACACTCTAAACTCTATACCATACACTCTACACTCTATACCCTACACTCTATATGATACACTCTACACCATACACTCTATAGCATACACTCTATACCCTACACTCTACAGTCTATACCCTACACTCTATACCCTACACTCTACACCCTGCACTCTATACCCTACACTCTATACCCTACACTCTACACTCTATACCCTACACTCTATAGCCTACACTCTACAATCTATATCCTACACTCTATACCCTACACTCTATACCCTACAGTCTATACCCTACACTCTATACCCTACACTCTACACTCTATACCTTACACTCTACACTCTATTCCCTACACTCTATACCCAACACTCTATACCCTACACTCTATACCCTACACTCTATACCCTACACTCTACACCCTACACTCTATACCCTACACTCTATACCATACACTCTATACCCTACACTCTACACTCTATACCCTACACTCTACACCCTACACTCTATACCCTACACTCTAATCCCTACACTCTACACTCTATACCCTACACTCTATACCCTACACTCTATACCTTACACTCTACACTCTATTCCCTACACTCTATACCCTACACTCTATACCCTACACTCTATACCCTACACTCTATAACCTACACTTTACACCCTACACACTATACCCTACACTCTACACTCTATACCCTACACTCTATAGCCTACACTCTACAATCTATACCCTACACTCTATACCCTACACTCTATACCCTACAGTCTATACCCTACACTCTATACCCTACACTCTACACTCTATACCTTACACTCTACACTCTATTCCCTACACTCTATACCCTACACTCTATACCCTACACTCTATACCCTACACTCTATACCCTACACTCTACAACCTACACTCTATACCCTACACTCTATACCATACACTCTATACTCTACACTCTATACCCTACACTCTACACCCTACACTCTATACCCTACACTCTATACCCTACACTCTACACTCTATACCTTACACTCTACACTCTATTCCCTACACTCTATAACCTACACTCTATACCCTACACTCTACACCCTACACTCTATACCCTACACTCTATACCATACACTCTATACCCTAAACTCTACACTCTATACCCTACACTCTACACCCTACACTCTATACCCTACACTCTAATCCCTACACTCTACACTCTATACCCTACACTCTATACCCTACACTCTATACCTTACACTCTACACTCTATTCCCTACACTCTATACCCTACACTCTATACCCTACACTCTATACCCTACACTCTATACCCTACACTCTACACCCTACACACTATACCCTACACTCTACACTCTATACCCTACACTCTATACCCTACACTCTATACCCTACACTCTATACCCTACACTCTACACTCTATACCCTACACTCTATAGCCTACACTCTACAATCTATACCCTACACTCTATACCCTACACTCTATACCCTACAGTCTATACCCTACACTCTATACCCTACACTCTACACTCTATACCTTACACTCTACACTCTATTCCCTACACTCTATACCCTACACTCTATACCCTACACTCTATACCCTACACTCTATACCCAACACTCTACAACCTACACTCTATACCCTACACTCTATACCATACACTCTATACCCTACACTCTACACTCTATACCCTACACTCTATACCCTACACTCTACACCCAACACTCTACAACCTACACTCTATACCCTACACTCTATACCATACACTCTATACCCTACACTCTACACTCTATACCCTAAACTCTATACCCTACACTCTACACCCTGCACTCTATACCCTACACTCTATACCCTACACTCTACACCCTACACTCTATACCCTACACTCTATACCATACACTCTATACCCTACACTCTACACTCTATACCCTACACTCTACACCCTACACTCTATACCCTACACTCTATACCCTACACTCTACACTCTCTACCCTACACTCTATACCCTACACTCTATAACATACACTCTATACCCTACACTCTATACCCTACACTCTATACCCTACACTATACACTCTATACCCTACACTCTACACTTTATACCCTACACTCTATACCCTAAACTCTATACCCTACACTCTACACCCTGCACTCTATACCTTACACTCTATACCCTACACTCTACACTCTATACCCTACACTCTAAAGCCTACACTCTACAATCTATACCCTACACTCTATACCCTACACTCTATACCCTACAGTCTATACCCTACACTCTATACCCTACACTCTACACTCTATACCTTACACTCTACTCCCTACACTCTATACCCTACACTCTATACCCTACACTCTATACCCTACACTCTATACCCTACACTCTACACCCTACACTCTATACCCTACACTCTATACCATACACTCTATACCCTACACTCTACACTCTATACCCTACACTCTAAACCCTACACTCTATACCCTACACTCTAATCCCTACACTCTACACTCTATACCCTACACTCTATACCCTACACTCTACACTCTATACCTTACACTCTACACTCTATTCCCTACACTCTATACCCTACACTCTATACCCTACACTCTATACCCTACAATCTATACCCTACACTCTACACCCTACACACTATACCCTACACTCTACACTCTATACCCTACACTCTATACCCTACACTCTATACCCTACAGTCTATACCCTACACTCTATACCCTACACTCTACACTCTATACCTTACACTCTACACTCTATTCCCTACACTCTATACCCTACACTCTACACTCTATACCCTACACTCTAAACCCTACACTCTATACCCTACACTCTAATCCCTACACTCTACACTCTATACCCTACACTCTATACCCTACACGCTACACTCTATACCTTACACTCTACACTCTATTCCCTACACTCTATACCCTACACTCTATACCCTACACTCTATACCCTACACTCTATACCCTACACTCTACACCCTACACACTATACCCTACACTCTACACTCTATACCCTACACTCTATACCCTACACTCTATACCCTACAGTCTATACCCTACACTCTATACCCTACACTCTACACTCTATACCTTACACTCTACACTCTATTCCCTACACTCTATACCCTACACTCTATACCCTACACTCTATACCCTACACTCTACACCCTACACTCTACACTCTATACACTACACTCTATACCCTACACTCTATACCCTACACTCTACACTCTATACCCTACACTCTATACCCTACACTCTATACCCTACACTCTACACTCTATACCCTACACTCTATACCCTACACTCTATGCCCTACACTCTATACCCTACACTCTATGCCCTACACTCTATACCCTACACTCTATACCCTACTCTCTATACCCTACACTCTACACTCTATACCCTACACTCTATACCCTACACTCTATACCCTACACTCTACACTCTATACCCTACACTCTATACCCTACACTCTATACCCTACACTCTACACTCTATACCCTACACTCTATACCCTACACTCTATGCCCTACACTCTATACCCTACACTCTATACCCTACACTCTATACCCTACACTCTACACTCTATACCCTACACTCTATACCCTACACTCTATACCCTACACTCTACACTCTATACCCTACACTCTATACCCTACACTCTATGCCCTACACTCTATACCCTACACTCTATACCCTACACTCTATACCCTACACTCTACACTCTATACCCTACACTCTATACCCTACACTCTATACCCTACACTCTAATCCCTACACTCTACACTCTATACCCTACACTCTATACCCTACACTCTACACTCTATACCTTACACTCTACACTCTATTCCCTACACTCTATACCCTACACTCTATACCCTACACTCTATACCCTACACTCTATACCCTACACTCTATACCCAACACTCTACACCCTACACTCTATACCCTACACTCTATACCATACACTCTATACCCTACACTCTACACTCTATACCCTACACTCTAAACTCTATACCCTACACTCTATACCCTACACTCTATACCCTACACTCTATACCCTACACTCTATACCCTACACTCTACACTCTATACCCTACACTCTATACCCTACACTCTATGCCCTACAATCTATACCCTACACTCTATACCCTACACTCTATACCCTACACTCTACACTCTATACCCTACACTCTATACCCTACACTCTATACCCTACACTCTACACTCTATACCCTACACTCTATACCCTACACTCTATACCCTACACTCTACACTCTATACCCTACACTCTATACCCTACACTCTACACTCTATACCCTACACTCTATACCCTACACTCTAATCCCTGCACTCTACACTCTATACCCTACACTCTTTACCCTACACTCTATACCCTACACTCTACACTCTATACCCTACACTCTATATGCTACACTCTACACTCTATACCCTACACTCTATACCATACACTCTATACCCTACACTCTATACCATACAATCTATACCCTACACTCTATACCCTACACTCTATACCCTACACTCTACACCCTACACTCTATACCTTACACTCTATACCCTACACTCTATACCCTACAATCTAAACTCTATACCCTACAATCTACACTCTATACCTTACACTCTATAACATACACTCTATACCCTACACTCTATACCCTACACTCTATACCCTACACTCTACACTCTATACCCTACACTCTATAACATACACTCTATACCCTACACTCTATACCCTACACTCTACACTCTATACCCTACACTCTATACCATACAATCTATACCCTACACTCTATACCATACACTCTATACAATACACTCTATACCCTACACTCTGTACCCTACACTCTACACCCTACACTCTATACATTACACTCTATACCCTACACTCTATACCCTACAATCTAAACTCTATACCCTACACTCTACACTCTATACCCTACACTCTATAACATACACTCTATACCCTACACTCTATACCCTACACTCTATACCATACACTCTACACTCTATACCCTACACTCTATACCATACACTCTACACCATATACTCTATAGCATACACTCTATACCCTACACTCTACACTCTATACCATACACTCTACACTCTATACCCTACACTCTATACCATACACTCTACACCATATACTCTATAGCATACACTCTATACCCTACACTCTACACTCTATACCCTACACTCTATACCCTACACTCTATACCCTTCACTATACACTCTATACCCTACACTCTACACATTATACCCTACACTCTATACCCTACACTCTATACCCTACACTCTATAGCCTACACTCTACAATCTATACCCTACACTCTATACCCTACACTCTATAGCCTACAGTCTATAACCTACACTCTATACCCTACACTCTATACCCCACACTCTACACTCTATACCTTACACTCTACACTCTATTCCCTACACTCTATACCCTACACTCTATACCCTACACTCTACACCCTACACTCTATACCCTACACTCTATACCATACACTCTATACCCTACACTCTACACTCTATACCCTACACTCTATACGCTACACTCTATACCCTACACTCTAAACTCTATACCATACACTCTACACTCTATACCCTACACTCTATATGATACACTCTACACCATACACTCTATAGCATACACTCTATACCCTACACTCTACAGTCTATACCCTACACTCTATACCCTACACTCTACACCCTGCACTCTATACCCTACACTCTATACCCTACACTCTACACTCTATACCCTACACTCTATAGCCTACACTCTACAATCTATACCCTACACTCTATACCCTACACTCTATACCCTACAGTCTATACCCTACACTCTATACCCTACACTCTACACTCTATACCTTACACTCTACACTCTATTCCCTACACTCTATACCCAACACTCTATACCCTACACTCTATACCCTACACTCTATACCCTACACTCTACACCCTACACTCTATACCCTACACTCTATACCATACACTCTATACCCTACACTCTACACTCTATACCCTACACTCTACACCCTACACTCTATACCCTACACTCTAATCCCTACACTCTACACTCTATACCCTACACTCTATACCCTACACTCTATACCTTACACTCTACACTCTATTCCCTACACTCTATACCCTACACTCTATACCCTACACTCTATACCCTACACTCTATAACCTACACTTTACACCCTACACACTATACCCTACACTCTACACTCTATACCCTACACTCTATACCCTACACTCTATACCCTACACTCTATACCCTACACTCTACACTCTATACCCTACACTCTATAGCCTACACTCTACAATCTATACCCTACACTCTATACCCTACACTCTATACCCTACAGTCTATACCCTACACTCTATACCCTACACTCTACACTCTATACCTTACACTCTACACTCTATTCCCTACACTCTATACCCTACACTCTATACCCTACACTCTATACCCTACACTCTATACCCTACACTCTACAACCTACACTCTATACCCTACACTCTATACCATACACTCTATACTCTACACTCTATACCCTACACTCTACACCCTACACTCTATACCCTACACTCTATACCCTACACTCTACACTCTATACCTTACACTCTACACTCTATTCCCTACACTCTATAACCTACACTCTATACCCTACACTCTACACCCTACACTCTATACCCTACACTCTATACCATACACTCTATACCCTAAACTCTACACTCTATACCCTACACTCTACACCCTACACTCTATACCCTACACTCTAATCCCTACACTCTACACTCTATACCCTACACTCTATACCCTACACTCTATACCTTACACTCTACACTCTATTCCCTACACTCTATACCCTACACTCTATACCCTACACTCTATACCCTACACTCTATACCCTACACTCTACACCCTACACACTATACCCTACACTCTACACTCTATACCCTACACTCTATACCCTACACTCTATACCCTACACTCTATACCCTACACTCTACACTCTATACCCTACACTCTATAGCCTACACTCTACAATCTATACCCTACACTCTATACCCTACACTCTATACCCTACAGTCTATACCCTACACTCTATACCCTACACTCTACACTCTATACCTTACACTCTACACTCTATTCCCTACACTCTATACCCTACACTCTATACCCTACACTCTATACCCAACACTCTACAACCTACACTCTATACCCTACACTCTATACCATACACTCTATACCCTACACTCTACACTCTATACCCTACACTCTATACCCTACACTCTACACCCAACACTCTACAACCTACACTCTATACCCTACACTCTATACCATACACTCTATACCCTACACTCTACACTCTATACCCTAAACTCTATACCCTACACTCTACACCCTGCACTCTATACCCTACACTCTATACCCTACACTCTACACCCTACACTCTATACCCTACACTCTATACCATACACTCTATACCCTACACTATACACTCTATACCCTACACTCTACACCCTACACTCTATACCCTACACTCTATACCCTACACTCTACACTCTCTACCCTACACTCTATACCCTACACTCTATAACATACACTCTATACCCTACACTCTATACCCTACACTCTATACCCTACACTATACACTCTATACCCTACACTCTACACTTTATACCCTACACTCTATACCCTAAACTCTATACCCTACACTCTACACCCTGCACTCTATACCTTACACTCTATACCCTACACTCTACACTCTATACCCTACACTCTAAAGCCTACACTCTACAATCTATACCCTACACTCTATACCCTACACTCTATACCCTACAGTCTATACCCTACACTCTATACCCTACACTCTACACTCTATACCTTACACTCTACTCCCTACACTCTATACCCTACACTCTATACCCTACACTCTATACCCTACACTCTATACCCTACACTCTACACCCTACACTCTATACCCTACACTCTATACCATACACTCTATACCCTACACTCTACACTCTATACCCTACACTCTAAACCCTACACTCTATACCCTACACTCTAATCCCTACACTCTACACTCTATACCCTACACTCTATACCCTACACTCTACACTCTATACCTTACACTCTACACTCTATTCCCTACACTCTATACCCTACACTCTATACCCTACACTCTATACCCTACAATCTATACCCTACACTCTACACCCTACACACTATACCCTACACTCTACACTCTATACCCTACACTCTATACCCTACACTCTATACCCTACAGTCTATACCCTACACTCTATACCCTACACTCTACACTCTATACCTTACACTCTACACTCTATTCCCTACACTCTATACCCTACACTCTACACTCTATACCCTACACTCTAAACCCTACACTCTATACCCTACACTCTAATCCCTACACTCTACACTCTATACCCTACACTCTATACCCTACACGCTACACTCTATACCTTACACTCTACACTCTATTCCCTACACTCTATACCCTACACTCTATACCCTACACTCTATACCCTACACTCTATACCCTACACTCTACACCCTACACACTATACCCTACACTCTACACTCTATACCCTACACTCTATACCCTACACTCTATACCCTACAGTCTATACCCTACACTCTATACCCTACACTCTACACTCTATACCTTACACTCTACACTCTATTCCCTACACTCTATACCCTACACTCTATACCCT
Organism: Ranitomeya imitator; assembly: GCF_032444005.1. Lineage (NCBI taxonomy): Eukaryota > Metazoa > Chordata > Amphibia > Anura > Dendrobatidae > Ranitomeya > Ranitomeya imitator. The sequence goes on from NW_027194646.1 coordinate 1,454,223, forward strand.
ACACTCTATACCCTACACTCTACACCCTACACTCTACACTCTATACACTACACTCTATACCCTACACTCTATACCCTACACTCTACACTCTATACCCTACACTCTATACCCTACACTCTATACCCTACACTCTACACTCTATACCCTACACTCTATACCCTACACTCTATGCCCTACACTCTATACCCTACACTCTATGCCCTACACTCTATACCCTACACTCTATACCCTACTCTCTATACCCTACACTCTACACTCTATACCCTACACTCTATACCCTACACTCTATACCCTACACTCTACACTCTATACCCTACACTCTATACCCTACACTCTATACCCTACACTCTACACTCTATACCCTACACTCTATACCCTACACTCTATGCCCTACACTCTATACCCTACACTCTATACCCTACACTCTATACCCTACACTCTACACTCTATACCCTACACTCTATACCCTACACTCTATACCCTACACTCTACACTCTATACCCTACACTCTATACCCTACACTCTATGCCCTACACTCTATACCCTACACTCTATACCCTACACTCTATACCCTACACTCTACACTCTATACCCTACACTCTATACCCTACACTCTATACCCTACACTCTAATCCCTACACTCTACACTCTATACCCTACACTCTATACCCTACACTCTACACTCTATACCTTACACTCTACACTCTATTCCCTACACTCTATACCCTACACTCTATACCCTACACTCTATACCCTACACTCTATACCCTACACTCTATACCCAACACTCTACACCCTACACTCTATACCCTACACTCTATACCATACACTCTATACCCTACACTCTACACTCTATACCCTACACTCTAAACTCTATACCCTACACTCTATACCCTACACTCTATACCCTACACTCTATACCCTACACTCTATACCCTACACTCTACACTCTATACCCTACACTCTATACCCTACACTCTATGCCCTACAATCTATACCCTACACTCTATACCCTACACTCTATACCCTACACTCTACACTCTATACCCTACACGCTATACCCTACACTCTATACCCTACACTCTACACTCTATACCCTACACTCTATACCCTACACTCTATACCCTACACTCTATACCCTACACTCTACACTCTATACCCTACACTCTATACCCTACACTCTACACTCTATACCCTACACTCTATACCCTACACTCTAATCCCTGCACTCTACACTCTATACCCTACACTCTTTACCCTACACTCTATACCCTACACTCTACACTCTATACCCTACACTCTATATCCTACACTCTACACTCTATACCCTACACTCTATACCATACACTCTATACCCTACACTCTATACCATACAATCTATACCCTACACTCTATACCCTACACTCTATACCCTACACTCTACACCCTACACTCTATACCTTACACTCTATACCCTACACTCTATACCCTACAATCTAAACTCTATACCCTACAATCTACACTCTATACTTTACACTCTATAACATACACTCTATACCCTACACTCTATACCCTACACTCTATACCCTACACTCTACACTCTATACCCTACACTCTATAACATACACTCTATACCCTACACTCTATACCCTACACTCTACACTCTATACCCTACACTCTATACCATACAATCTATACCCTACACTCTATACCATACACTCTATACAATACACTCTATACCCTACACTCTGTACCCTACACTCTACACCCTACACTCTATACATTACACTCTATACCCTACACTCTATACCCTACAATCTAAACTCTATACCCTACACTCTACACTCTATACCCTACACTCTATAACATACACTCTATACCCTACACTCTATACCCTACACTCTATACCATACACTCTACACTCTATACCCTACACTCTATACCATACACTCTACACCATATACTCTATAGCATACACTCTATACCCTACACTCTACACTCTATACCATACACTCTACACTCTATACCCTACACTCTATACCATACACTCTACACCATATACTCTATAGCATACACTCTATACCCTACACTCTACACTCTATACCCTACACTCTATACCCTACACTCTATACCCTTCACTATACACTCTATACCCTACACTCTACACATTATACCCTACACTCTATACCCTACACTCTATACCCTACACTCTATAGCCTACACTCTACAATCTATACCCTACACTCTATACCCTACACTCTATAGCCTACAGTCTATAACCTACACTCTATACCCTACACTCTATACCCCACACTCTACACTCTATACCTTACACTCTACACTCTATTCCCTACACTCTATACCCTACACTCTATACCCTACACTCTACACCCTACACTCTATACCCTACACTCTATACCATACACTCTATACCCTACACTCTACACTCTATACCCTACACTCTATACGCTACACTCTATACCCTACACTCTAAACTCTATACCCTACACTCTACACTCTATACCCTACACTCTATGACATACACTCTATACCCTACACTCTATACCCTACACTCTATACCATACACTCTACACTCTATACCCTACACTCTATATGATACACTCTACACCATACACTCTATAGCATACACTCTATACCCTACACTCTACAGTCTATACCCTACACTCTATACCCTACACTCTACACCCTGCACTCTATGCCCTACACTCTATACCCTACACTCTACACTCTATACCCTACACTCTATAGCCTACACTCTACAATCTATACCCTACACTCTATACCCTACACTCTATACCCTACAGTCTATACCCTACACTCTATACCCTACACTCTACACTCTATACCTTACACTCTACACTCTATTCCCTACACTCTATACCCAACACTCTATACCCTACACTCTATACCCTACACTCTATACCCTACACTCTACACCCTACACTTTATACCCTACACTCTATACCATACACTCTATACCCTACACTCTACACTCTATACCCTACACTCTACACCCTACACTCTATACCCTACACTCTAATCCCTACACTCTACACTCTATACCCTACACTCTATACCCTACACTCTATACCTTACACTCTACACTCTATTCCCTACACTCTATACCCTACACTCTATACCCTACACTCTATACCCTACACTCTATAACCTACACTTTACACCCTACACACTATACCCTACACTCTACACTCTATACCCTACACTCTATACCCTACACTCTATACCCTACACTCTATACCCTACACTCTACACTCTATACCCTACACTCTATAGCCTACACTCTACAATCTATACCCTACACTCTATACCCTACACTCTATACCCTACAGTCTATACCCTACACTCTATACCCTACACTCTACACTCTATACCTTACACTCTACACTCTATTCCCTACACTCTATACCCTACACTCTATACCCTACACTCTATACCCTACACTCTATACCCTACACTCTACAACCTACACTCTATACCCTACACTCTATACCATACACTCTATACTCTACACTCTATACCCTACACTCTACACCCTACACTCTATACCCTACACTCTATACCCTACACTCTACACTCTATACCTTACACTCTACACTCTATTCCCTACACTCTATACCCTACACTCTATACCCTACACTCTACACCCTACACTCTATACCCTACACTCTATACCATACACTCTATACCCTACACTCTACACTCTATACCCTACACTCTACACCCTACACTCTATACCCTACACTCTAATCCCTACACTCTACACTCTATACCCTACACTCTATACCCTACACTCTATACCTTAAACTCTACACTCTATTCCCTACACTCTAAACCCTACACTCTATACCCTACACTCTATACCCTACACTCTATACCCTACACTCTACACCCTACACACTATACCCTACACTCTACACTCTATACCCTACACTCTATACCCTACACTCTATACCCTACACTCTATACCCTACACTCTACACTCTATACCCTACACTCTATAGCCTACACTCTACAATCTATACCCTACACTCTATACCCTACACTCTATACCCTACAGTCTATACCCTACACTCTACACTCTATACCTTACACTCTACACTCTATTCCCTACACTCTATACCCTACACTCTATACCCTACACTCTATACCCTACACTCTATACCCAACACTCTACAACCTACACTCTATACCCTACACTCTATACCATACACTCTATACCCTACACTCTACACTCTATACCCTACACTCTATACCCTACACTCTACACCCAACACTCTACAACCTACACTCTATACCCTACACTCTATACCATACACTCTATACCCTACACTCTACACTCTATACCCTAAACTCTATACCCTACACTCTACACCCTGCACTCTATACCCTACACTCTATACCCTACACTCTACACTCTATACCCTACACTCTAAAGCCTACACTCTACAATCTATACCCTACACTCTATACCCTACACTCTATACCCTACAGTCTATACCCTACACTCTATACCCTACACTCTACACTCTATACCTTACACTCTACTCCCTACACTCTATACCCTACACTCTATACCCTACACTCTATACCCTACACTCTATACCCTACACTCTACACCCTACACTCTATACCCTACACTCTATACCATACACTCTATACCCTACACTCTACACTCTATACCCTACACTCTAAACCCTACACTCTATACCCTACACTCTAATCCCTACACTCTACACTCTATACCCTACACTCTATACCCTACACTCTACACTCTATACCTTACACTCTACACTCTATTCCCTACACTCTATACCCTACACTCTATACCCTACACTCTATACCCTACACTCTATACCCTACACTCTACACCCTACACACTATACCCTACACTCTACACTCTATACCCTACACTCTATACCCTACACTCTATACCCTACACTCTATACCCTACACTCTACACTCTATACCCTACAATCTATACCCTACACTCTACACTCTATACCCTACACTCTATAGCCTACACTCTACAATCTATACCCTACACTCTATACCCTACACTCTATACCCTACAGTCTATACCCTACACTCTATACCCTACACTCTACACTCTATACCTTACACTCTACACTCTATTCCCTACACTCTATACCCTACACTCTATACCCTACACTCTATACCCTACACTCTATACCCAACACTCTACAACCTACACTCTATACCCTACACTCTATACCATACACTCTATACCCTACACTCTACACTCTATACCCTACACTCTATACCCTACACTCTACACCCAACACTCTACAACCTACACTCTACACTCTATACCCTACACTCTATACCCTACACTCTACACTCTATACCCTACACTCTATAGCCTACACTCTACAATCTATACCCTACACTCTATACCCTACACTCTATACCCTACAGTCTATACCCTACACTCTATACCCTACACTCTACACTCTATACCTTACACTCTACACTCTATTCCCTACACTCTATACCCTACACTCTATACCCTACACTCTATACCCTACACTCTATACCCAACACTCTACAACCTACACTCTATACCCTACACTCTATACCATACACTCTATACCCTACACTCTACACTCTATACCCTACACTCTATACCCTACACTCTACACTCTATACCCTACACTCTATAGCCTACACTCTACAATCTATACCCTACACTCTATACCCTACACTCTATACCCTACAGTCTATACCCTACACTCTATACCCTACACTCTACACTCTATACCTTACACTCTACACTCTATTCCCTACACTCTATACCCTACACTCTATACCCTACACTCTATACCCTACACTCTATACCCAACACTCTACAACCTACACTCTATACCCTACACTCTATACCATACACTCTATACCCTACACTCTACACTATATACCCTACACTCTATACCCTACACTCTATACCCTACACTCTACACTCTATACCCTACACTCTATACCCTACACTCTACACTCTATACCCTACACTCTATAGCCTACACTCTACAATCTATACCCTACACTCTATACCCTACACTCTATACCCTACAGTCTATACCCTACACTCTATACCCTACACTCTACACTCTATACCTTACACTCTACACTCTATTCCCTACACTCTATACCCTACACTCTATACCCTACACTCTATACCCTACACTCTATACCCAACACTCTACAACCTACACTCTATACCCTACACTCTATACCATACACTCTATACCCTACACTCTACACTCTATACCCTACACTCTATACCCTACACTCTACACCCAACACTCTACAACCTACACTCTATACCCTACACTCTATACCATACACTCTATACCCTACACTCTACACTCTATACCCTAAACTCTATACCCTACACTCTACACCCTGCACTCTATACCCTACACTCTATACCCTACACTCTACACCCTACACTCTATACCCTACACTCTATACCATACACTCTATACCCTACACTCTACACTCTATACCCTACACTCTACACCCTACACTCTATACCCTACACTCTATACCCTACACTCTACACTCTCTACCCTACACTCTATACCCTACACTCTATAACATACACTCTATACCCTACACTCTATACCCTACACTCTATACCCTACACTATACACTCTATACCCTACACTCTACACTTTATACCCTACACTCTATACCCTAAACTCTATACCCTACACTCTACACCCTGCACTCTATACCTTACACTCTATACCCTACACTCTACACTCTATACCCTACACTCTAAAGCCTACACTCTACAATCTATACCCTACACTCTATACCCTACACTCTATACCCTACAGTCTATACCCTACACTCTATACCCTACACTCTACACTCTATACCTTACACTCTACTCCCTACACTCTATACCCTACACTCTATACCCTACACTCTATACCCTACACTCTATACCCTACACTCTACACCCTACACTCTATACCCTACACTCTATACCATACACTCTATACCCTACACTCTACACTCTATACCCTACACTCTAAACCCTACACTCTATACCCTACACTCTAATCCCTACACTCTACACTCTATACCCTACACTCTATACCCTACACTCTACACTCTATACCTTACACTCTACACTTTATTCCCTACACTCTATACCCTACACTCTATACCCTACACTCTATACCCTACACTCTATACCCTACACTCTACACCCTACACACTATACCCTACACTCTACACTCTATACCCTACACTCTATACCCTACACTCTATACCCTACACTCTATACCCTACACTCTACACTCTATACCCTACACTCTATAGCCTACACTCTACAATCTATACCCTACACTCTATACCCTACACTCTATACCCTACAGTCTATACCCTACACTCTATACCCTACACTCTACACTCTATACCTTACACTCTACACTCTATTCCCTACACTCTATACCCTACACTCTATACCCTACACTCTATACCCTACACTCTATACCCTACACTCTACACCCTACACTCTACACTCTATACCCTACACTCTATACCCTACACTCTATACCCTACACTCTACACTCTATACCCTACACTCTATACCCTACACTCTATACCCTACACTCTATACCCTACACTCTACACTCTATACCCTACACTCTATACCCTACACTCTATACCCTACACTCTACACTCTATACCCTACACTCTATACCCTACACTCTATGCCCTACACTCTATACCCTACACTCTATACCCTACACTCTATACCCTACACTCTACACTCTATACCCTACACTCTATACCCTACACTCTATACCCTACACTCTACACTCTATACCCTACACTCTATACCCTACACTCTATGCCCTACACTCTATACCCTACACTCTATACCCTACACTCTATACCCTACACTCTACACTCTATACCCTACACTCTATACCCTACACTCTATACCCTACACTCTAATCCCTACACTCTACACTCTATACCCTACACTCTATACCCTACACTCTACACTCTATACCTTACACTCTACACTCTATTCCCTACACTCTATACCCTACACTCTATACCCTACACTCTATACCCTACACTCTATACCCTACACTCTATACCCAACACTCTACACCCTACACTCTATACCCTACACTCTATACCATACACTCTATACCCTACACTCTACACTCTATACCCTACACTCTAAACTCTATACCCTACACTCTATACCCTACACTCTATACCATACACTCTATACCCTACACTCTATACCCTACACTCTACACTCTATACCCTACACTCTATACCCTACACTCTATGCCCTACAATCTATACCCTACACTCTATACCCTACACTCTATACCCTACACTCTACACTCTATACCCTACACTCTATACCCTACACTCTATACCCTACACTCTACACTCTATACCCTACACTCTATACCCTACACTCTATACCCTACACTCTATACCCTACACTCTACACTCTATACCCTACACTCTATACCCTACACTCTACACTCTATACCCTACACTCTATACCCTACACTCTAATCCCTGCACTCTACACTCTATACCCTACACTCTTTACCCTACACTCTATACCCTACACTCTACACTCTATACCCTACACTCTATATCCTACACTCTACACTCTATACCCTACACTCTATACCATACACTCTATACCCTACACTCTATACCATACAATCTATACCCTACACTCTATACCCTACACTCTATACCCTACACTCTACACCCTACACTCTATACCTTACACTCTATACCCTACACTCTATACCCTACAATCTAAACTCTATACCCTACAATCTACACTCTATACTTTACACTCTATAACATACACTCTATACCCTACACTCTATACCCTACACTCTATACCCTACACTCTACACTCTATACCCTACACTCTATAACATACACTCTATACCCTACACTCTATACCCTACACTCTACACTCTATACCCTACACTCTATACCATACAATCTATACCCTACACTCTATACCATACACTCTATACAATACACTCTATACCCTACACTCTGTACCCTACACTCTACACCCTACACTCTATACATTACACTCTATACCCTACACTCTATACCCTACAATCTAAACTCTATACCCTACACTCTACACTCTATACCCTACACTCTATAACATACACTCTATACCCTACACTCTATACCCTACACTCTATACCATACACTCTACACTCTATACCCTACACTCTATACCATACACTCTACACCATATACTCTATAGCATACACTCTATACCCTACACTCTACACTCTATACCATACACTCTACACTCTATACCCTACACTCTATACCATACACTCTACACCATATACTCTATAGCATACACTCTATACCCTACACTCTACACTCTATACCCTACACTCTATACCCTACACTCTATACCCTTCACTATACACTCTATACCCTACACTCTACACATTATACCCTACACTCTATACCCTACACTCTATACCCTACACTCTATAGCCTACACTCTACAATCTATACCCTACACTCTATACCCTACACTCTATAGCCTACAGTCTATAACCTACACTCTATACCCTACACTCTATACCCCACACTCTACACTCTATACCTTACACTCTACACTCTATTCCCTACACTCTATACCCTACACTCTATACCCTACACTCTACACCCTACACTCTATACCCTACACTCTATACCATACACTCTATACCCTACACTCTACACTCTATACCCTACACTCTAAACTACACTCTATACCCTACACTCTAAACTCTATACCCTACACTCTACACTCTATACCCTACACTCTATGACATACACTCTATACCCTACACTCTATACCCTACACTCTATACCATACACTCTACACTCTATACCCTACACTCTATATGATACACTCTACACCATACACTCTATAGCATACACTCTATACCCTACACTCTACAGTCTATACCCTACACTCTGTACCCTACACTCTACACCCTGCACTCTATGCCCTACACTCTATACCCTACACTCTACACTCTATACCCTACACTCTATAGCCTACACTCTACAATCTATACCCTACACTCTATACCCTACACTCTATACCCTACAGTCTATACCCTACACTCTATACCCTACACTCTACACTCTATACCTTACACTCTACACTCTATTCCCTACACTCTATACCCAACACTCTATACCCTACACTCTATACCCTACACTCTATACCCTACACTCTACACCCTACACTCTATACCCTACACTCTATACCATACACTCTATACCCTACACTCTACACTCTATACCCTACACTCTACACCCTACACTCTATACCCTACACTCTAATCCCTACACTCTACACTCTATACCCTACACTCTATACCCTACACTCTATACCTTACACTCTACACTCTATTCCCTACACTCTATACCCTACACTCTATACCCTACACTCTATACCCTACACTCTATAACCTACACTTTACACCCTACACACTATACCCTACACTCTACACTCTATACCCTACACTCTATACCCTACACTCTATACCCTACACTCTATACCCTACACTCTACACTCTATACCCTACACTCTATAGCCTACACTCTACAATCTATACCCTACACTCTATACCCTACACTCTATACCCTACAGTCTATACCCTACACTCTATACCCTACACTCTACACTCTATACCTTACACTCTACACTCTATTCCCTGCACTCTATTCCCTACACTCTATACCCTACACTCTATACCCTACACTCTATACCCTACACTCTACAACCTACACTCTATACCCTACACTCTATACCATACACTCTATACTCTACACTCTATACCCTACACTCTACACCCTACACTCTATACCCTACACTCTATACCCTACACTCTACACTCTATACCTTACACTCTACACTCTATTCCCTACACTCTATACCCTACACTCTATACCCTACACTCTACACCCTACACTCTATACCCTACACTCTATACCATACACTCTATACCCTACACTCTACACTCTATACCCTACACTCTACACCCTACACTCTATACCCTACACTCTAATCCCTACACTCTACACTCTATACCCTACACTCTATACCCTACACTCTATACCTTAAACTCTACACTCTATTCCCTACACTCTAAACCCTACACTCTATACCCTACACTCTATACCCTACACTCTATACCCTACACTCTACACCCTACACACTATACCCTACACTCTACACTCTATACCCTACACTCTATACCCTACACTCTATACCCTACACTCTATACCCTACACTCTACACTCTATACCCTACACTCTATAGCCTACACTCTACAATCTATACCCTACACTCTATACCCTACACTCTATACCCTACAGTCTATACCCTACACTCTATACCCTACACTCTACACTCTATACCTTACACTCTACACTCTATTCCCTACACTCTATACCCTACACTCTATACCCTACACTCTATACCCTACACTCTATACCCTACACTCTGCACCCTACACTCTATACCCTACACTCTATACCATACACTCTATACCCTACACTCTACACTCTATACCCTACACTCTACACCCTACACTCTAAACTCTATACCCTACAATCTACACTCTATACCCTACACTCTATACCCTACACTCTATACCCTACACTCTATACCCTACACTCTATACCCTACACTCTACACTCTATACCCTACACTCTATACCATACACTCTATACCCTACACTCCATACCGTACACTCTATACCCTACACTCTATACCCTACACTCTATACCCTACACTCTACACCCTACACTCTATACCTTACACTCTACACTCTATACCCTACACTCTATACCCTACACCCTATGCCCTACACTCTATACCCTACACTCTATACCATACACTCTATACCCTACACTCTATACCGTACACTCTATACCCTACACTCTATACCCTACACTCTATACCCTACACTCTACACCCTACACTCTATACCTTACACTCTATACCCTACACTCTATACTCTACACTCTAAACTCTATACCCTACACTCTACACTCTATACCCTACACTCTATACCCTACACTCTATACCCTACACTCTATACCCTACACTCTATACCCTACACTCTACACTCTATACCCTACACTCTATACCATACACTCTATACCCTACACTCCATACCGTACACTCTATACCCTACACTCTATACCCTACACTCTATACCCTACACTCTACACCCTACACTCTATACCTTACACTCTATACCCTACACTCTATACCCTACACTCTAAACTCTATACCCTACACTCTACACTCTATACCCTACACTCTATACCCTACACTCTATACCCTACACTCTATACCCTACACTCTATACCCTACACTCTACACTCTATACCCTACACTCTATACCATACACTCTATACCCTACACTCCATACCGTACACTCTATACCCTACACTCTATACCCTACACTCTATACCCTACACTCTACACCCTACACTCTATACCTTACACTCTATACCCTACACTCTATACCCTACACTCTAAACTCTATACCCTACACTCTACACTCTATACCCTACACTCTATACCCTACACTCTATACCCTACACTCTATACTCTCTACCCTACACTCTATACCCTACACTCTATACCCTACACTCTATACCCTACACTCTACACTCTATACCCTACACTCTATACCCTACACTCTATACCCTACACTCTATACCCTACACTCTACACTCTATGCCCTACACTCTACACTCTATACCCTACACTCTATACCCTACACTCTATACCCTACACTCTACACTCTATACCCTACACTCTATACCCTACACTCTATGCCCTACACTCTATACCCTACACTCTATACCCTACACTCTAAACCCTACACTCTATACCCTACACTCTATACCCTTCACTCTACACTCTATACCCTACACTCTATACCCTACACTCTATACCCTACACTCTACATTCTATACCCTACACTCTATACCCTACACTCTATGCCCTACACTCTATACCCTACACTCTATACCCTACACTCTATACCCTACACTCTACACTCTATACCCTACACTCTATACCCTACACTCTATGCCCTACACTCTATACCCTACACTCTATACCCTACACTCTATACCCTACACTCTATACCCTACACTCTACACTCTATACCCTACACTCTATACCCTACACTCTATACCCTACACTCTACACTCTATGCCCTACACTCTACACTCTATACCCTACACTCTATACCCTACACTCTATACCCTACACTCTACACTCTATACCCTACACTCTATACCCTACACTCTATGCCCTACACTCTATACCCTACACTCTATACCCTACACTCTATACCCTACACTCTACACTCTATACCCTACACTCTATACCCTACACTCTATAACCTACACTCTACACTCTATACCCTACACTCTATAACATACACTCTATACCCTACACTCTATACCGTACACTCTATACCCTACACTCTATACCCTACACTCTATACCCTACACTCTACACCCTACACTCTATACCTTACACTCTATACCCTACACTCTATACCCTACACTCTAAATTCTATACCCTACACTCTACACTCTATACCCTACACTCTATAACATACACTCTATACCCTACACTCTACACTCTATACCCTACACTCTATACCTTACACTCTACACTCTATACCCTACACTCTATACCCTACACCCTATGCCCTACACTCTATACCCTACACTCTATACCATACACTCTATACCCTACACTCTATACCGTACACTCTATACCCTACACTCTATACCCTACACTCTATACCCTACACTCTACACCCTACACTCTATACCTTACACTCTACACTCTATACCCTACACTCTATACCCTACACCCTATGCCCTACACTCTATACCCTACACTCTATACCATACACTCTATACCCTACACTCTATACCGTACACTCTATACCCTACACTCTATACCCTACACTCTATACCCTACACTCTACACCCTACACTCTATACATTACACTCTATACCCTACACTCTATACCCTACACTCTAAACTCTATACCCTACAATCTACACTCTATACCCTACACTCTATACCCTACACTCTATACCCTACACTCTATACCCTACACTCTATACCCTACACTCTACACTCTATACCCTACACTCTATACCATACACTCTATACCCTACACTCCATACCGTACACTCTATACCCTACACTCTATACCCTACACTCTATACCCTACACTCTACACCCTACACTCTATACCTTACACTCTACACTCTATACCCTACACTCTATACCCTACACCCTATGCCCTACACTCTATACCCTACACTCTATACCATACACTCTATACCCTACACTCTATACCGTACACTCTATACCCTACACTCTATACCCTACACTCTATACCCTACACTCTACACCCTACACTCTATACCTTACACTCTATACCCTACACTCTATTCTCTACACTCTAAACTCTATACCCTACACTCTACACTCTATACCCTACACTCTATACCCTACACTCTATACCCTACACTCTATACCCTACACTCTATACCCTACACTCTACACTCTATACCCTACACTCTATACCATACACTCTATACCCTACACTCCATACCGTACACTCTATACCCTACACTCTATACCCTACACTCTATACCCTACACTCTACACCCTACACTCTATACCTTACACTCTATACCCTACACTCTATACCCTACACTCTAAACTCTATACCCTACACTCTACACTCTATACCCTACACTCTATACCCTACACTCTATACCCTACACTCTATACCCTACACTCTATACCCTACACTCTACACTCTATACCCTACACTCTATACCATACACTCTATACCCTACACTCCATACCGTACACTCTATACCCTACACTCTATACCCTACACTCTATACCCTACACTCTACACCCTACACTCTATACCTTACACTCTATACCCTACACTCTATACCCTACACTCTAAACTCTATACCCTACACTCTACACTCTATACCCTACACTCTATAACATACACTCTATACCCTACACTCTATACCCTACACTCTATACATACACTCTACACTCTATACCCTGCACTCTATACCATACACTCTACACCATACACTCTATAGCATACACTCTATACCCTACACTCTACACTCTATACCCTATACTCTATACCCTACACTCTACACCCTGCACTCTACACCCTACACACTATACCCTACACTCTACACTCTATACCCTACACTCTATACCCTACACTCTATACCCTACACTCTATGCCCTACACTCTACACTCTATACCCTACACTCTATAGCCTACACTCTACAATCTATACCCTACACTCTATACCCTACAGACTATACCCTACACTCTATACCCTACACTCTACACTCTATACCTTACACTCTACACTCTATTCCCTACACTCTATACCCTACACTCTATACCCTACACTCTATACCCTACACTCTACACCCTACACTCGATACCCTACACTCTATACCATACACTCTATACCCTACACTCTACACTCTAAACCCTACACTCTATACCCTACACTCTAATCCCTACACTCTACACTCTATACCCTACACTCTATACCCTACACTCTACACTCTATACCTTACACTCTACACTCTATTCCCTACACTCTATACCCTACACTCTATACCCTACACTCTATACCCTACACTCTACACCCTACACTCTATACCCTACACTCTATACCATACACTCTATACCCTACACTCTACACTCTATACCCTACACTCTACACCCTACACTCTACACTCTCTACCCTACACTCTATATCCCGCCCACCATTCCTAGGAGTAAGAAGCACTGAACATGAGCTCCTGAATTTCCATCACTTTATACCTTGTAATGAGTCAACTGTAAGACAAAACCTGGAAAAACTCAACTCCGTGGAACATAAAAGTGATCTGGACCGAACTGGACTTTACATTTTATGAAAAAAGGAAGAATTGGAGGATTTAAAGGACAAAACAAGAATCTCCTGGAGGACACAGACTGGAAGCAGCCGACATCATACATCTGACATCCTGATACCTGGACCTATAGAAGGTAGGAGAATTCTTTAACTACAACACAACCTATAGACTTGCTACAAATTAATCTTCTTAGAAACAAGGATTATAATTAACATATAACTACAAAATGGAAAACACAAATTTAGAACATGTAAATGAACAAAGCCCAGAGCCAGAGACACAGGAATGCTGGGGGCCAGATCTGGAGATAACACAGGGGGGCAATAAATCCAAGATGGACTACGTTAGAGAGAATCCAGAGACTCTTTATGCAGATTTCACAAAGAAAGAACCAAAAAGAAAAACCAATGTATTATTCTATACAGAACAACCCTCAGCCTGGCACACTGCGCTGTGCAAACGATACAAACATGTATCTAAAACCAACGATAAAGGTGTCCAGCAGATTAAAATTACCAGCCAAGCAGATGATGACACCAATGCGCTCACCATACTCCTATACAAAACTGGCACAGTCATGGCGCAGGGGACGGAGGAGATTCTGCAGCAATTTGAAAATTGTTTCTCCGATATCAAAGAGCAGGCACAAACCTATAAAGGACTACAAGCCCCAGCAGCTACCTCTAATGCTCACATAGGGATTCCCAGACAGAGCCGCCTAACCCCCGACACTTCACACCTCTCGCCCGATAACATCAGAGACTTCTTATCTCAACTAGAAAGAGACTTGGCCCAACTGAAATTAGCATGTGAAAGAAACTCACAAAGCAACGCAAATTACCAAGCAGCAAATGACACAGCCACACAGAAAATAAGGGCCGAAATGTGTGAAATGAAGTGTCAATACAAGGCAGCACTACAGGAAATGGGGGAGCTGAAAAAAGACAATGATCAACTCCGAAAGGAGATTAGAGAATTAAAAGCCCATAGCCCTGCTCATCTGAACCAGCAGGGGGCAACGAAAACATGCCAGAGAGCAGACAATATGGCCACCACTGAACCCCATCAGCAGCACCGTAGCCCACCCAAGACATCACAAAGTCCTGATACTGTCCTAATAATGGACTCAAATCCTGAAACCAGAGAGATGGAAGAGAGAACAGAACCAGCCACCAGCAAAGCCAGCACCACAGACCCTCGTCAGCAGCACCGTAGCCCACCCAAGACATCACAAAGTCCTGATACTGTCCTAATAATGGACTCAAATCCTGAAACCAGAGAGATGGAAGAGAGAACAGAACCAGCCACCAGCAAAGCCAGCACCACAGACCCTCGTCAGCAGCACCGTAGCCCACCCAAGACATCACAAAGTCCTGATATTGTCCTAATAATGGACTCAAATGGGAAGTACCTAAATACACAGCGGCTATTCCCAGGAAAACAGGTCCGTACAATCCGCTGTGCAAGTATTGAACAGGTGACAGAGGTCATCAGTAGACCACGGTTTACCAACCCAAAGCACATTATTATACACACGGGTACAAACAATCGGCCAGACCAGCAGATCGCAGAACAACTGATCAACCTGGCAAAGATGGCAAACCTAAAATTCCGGGACAGTAAAATCATTCTGTCATCGCTGCTTCCAAGAAAGGACATACCCAGGCAAACCACCCAAGCCATCAATGCAGAACTGACTGAAAAGATCAAGACTGTGCCAAACGTGACCCTGGCACAACACCTCTCCATAAACAACAGTCACCTGCACGATGATAAACACCTCAACAAACAAGGGGTCAGCCTCCTGGCCAAAGAGCTGAAGGACATCGTGCTAAACAGAGACCCCGGGCCTGGATTCAACAGTGGCCATAATCACACTGAAAGACCCCCGAGAACGATAAAGCAGAAAACCCCAAGGCTACCTCCTGGAGCTGGAAACAAAGCTCTTCACCCAGTGTCAGACCATCGGAGGTGGAGACCTCCACCGAGGACACCACCAAGCCCACACAGATACATGCAGAGCAGAGATAGGGATGAGATAATAAACCTGCTCAATGCACTGCGCAGAATAATAATGTGACCGGATGGAACCAAGCACCACTATAAAACTGTCAGAAATCCAGTTTGTCCCACACAGCCATACTCATTACAAGGTATATACACACAAACCACACAGAAGAATGTCTTCACTTACAATCAGCAGCTGGAATATCCAGGGTCTCAACGCCTCAACCTTTGGATCTAAAACAAAGGACCCTGATTTTATACAAAGTATGAAAAATATAGACATTCAGATCCTCCTGGAAACATGGACCAGAGCCGAAAATGAATCCCTGGTGCCTATTGGATACAAGGAATTCTTGGTCCATGCCCAGAAAAATAAAAACATCAAACAGGGCCGGGGCTCAGGAGGAGTAGCGATCTGATATAAAGAGGAGCTCCACCAGTACATCAAACCGGTGAAGAAAGGAGGCAGCCACATATGGATCAGAATCAGCAGCTCCATCCTCACCTGTCAGTCTGATGTCCACCTCTGTGCCACCTATATACCACCGCCAGAGTCCCCCTACTTCAATCCAGACTGCTTCGAAATCTTACAAAGAGAAGCCGCCCATTATCAGGCCCTGGGCAAAGTTCTCATCTTTGGAGACCTCAATGCAAGAACAGGGAGAGAGAGAGACTTCCTGACCACGGATGGAAACATCTACATACTTGGAGCAGAGAATGACGGCCAAGACCCTGTACACACTGAGAGAAACAGCTATGACAGTACAGTCAACAAAAGTGGCAGAAAGCTCCTGAACGTATGTAAAAGTTTAGGACTTCATATCCTTAATGGACGATGCAAGGGTGACTCCTTAGGAAGGTATACACTAAAATCCCATGTAGGGAGGAGTGTAGTTGATTACGCCATTACAGACATGAACCTGGCAGATGTCAGCGCCTTCATAGTCACCCCACAAACGCACCTGTCAGACCACAGCCAACTTCTTCTGTACATGAAATCTACAGAGAAACCATCCACTCAGAAGCCACAGCAGAGCGGCCTCTTCACCCGGCCTCCATCCTATAAATGGTCCAAAATATCGGCACTAAGATATAAAGAAGCTTCCAGAAGACCTGAAATACAGCGGATGCTCCACCACTTCTACAACCTTGAGTACATGCCAAACCCAGAGGGAGTGAACCAAGCAGCAAAGGATCTCAACAATATATTCTACGCAATGGCCAGACTGTCCGACCTTAAAAAAGTCGACTACAAGAGACCAAAAGAAACACAGGTCAATGGCTGGTTTGACAGAGAATGTAAAGCTGTACGGAAGACCCTGAGAACAGCCTCCAACAAGAAACACAGAGACCCCAACCACCTGGGTCTGAGGGAAGCCTATGACTCCATACAAAAGCAGTACAAAACCATCCTCAGGAGGAAGAAGCAGAGTTACATCTCTACGAAGCTCAATCAACTCCAAGACGCCCTCCAAGACCACTCCTTCTGGGAACTATGGAACCACATGGACACCAAAGACAAGAAAAACAACAACCATATCCAAAATGGCAACCTCTGGCTCCAATACTTCAGAGACCTCTATAAAGACATTCCAAAGGAAGGACTAAGCCAAGAACAGGAAAACATAATGGCGAAACTAAAAGCAATGGAGGAAAAAATCAAAAACTTCCAAAACCCGGTGGATACACCTATAACACTACAGGAAGTAACCGAGAGACTCTCCTCCATAAGAAGTAGAAAAGCCGGTGGCCTAGATGGAATCCTACCAGAAATGCTGAAGTACAGCCCACCAGAAATACAGGCTGCAATGGTTAAACTCTTCAATATTGTACTGAGTGCCGGCTACTTCCCTCGTACCTGGAACCAAGGCCTCATCACACCCATCCACAAGAGTGGGGACAGGTATGACCCAGCCAACTACAGAGGCATATG
Organism: Ranitomeya imitator; assembly: GCF_032444005.1. Taxonomy (NCBI): domain Eukaryota; kingdom Metazoa; phylum Chordata; class Amphibia; order Anura; family Dendrobatidae; genus Ranitomeya; species Ranitomeya imitator. The sequence goes on from NW_027194646.1 coordinate 1,474,250, forward strand.
CGTCAGCAGCAACCTGGGAAAACTGTTCAACAGTATCCTGAACAAGAGGATCCTCACCTTCCTCACCGAGCACAACGTCCTCAACAAGAGCCAAGCAGGGTTCATGCCGAACCACCGCACCACTGACCACATCTATACTCTGCACAGCCTCATTCAGAGACACATCTACAATACAAAGAATGGGAAGATATACGCCTGCTTTGTGGACTTTAAAAAGGCCTTTGATTCAGTGTGGCACCCGGGCTTATTCCTGAAACTGCTGGAGAGTGGAATAGGAGGAAAGACCTACGATGTCATCAAAAGCTCCTACACCGAGAGCAGCTGCAGCGTGAGTGTGAGCGGCAAAAGAACGGCTTTTTTCCAGCAGAGCCGCGGAGTAAGACAAAGCTGCAGCCTAAGCCCAACGCTCTTCAACATCTACATCAACGAGCTGGCTACCGCCCTGGAATCCTCCTCAGCACCAGGACTCACCCTCCACGACGCTCAGGTGAAATTCCTGCTGTATGCAGATGACCTGCTGCTGCTGTCACCAACCGAGAAAGGCCTCCAGGACAACCTGAAAATCCTAGAGAAATTCAGCTCCACCTGGGCCCTACCGGTCAACCTAAAGAAAACCAACACCATGGTGTTCCAGAGGAGAAAGAGAAGATCAGACCAACACCCATCATTTATCCTCAACAACTGCGACCTCACAGGAACGGACAAATATACCTACCTGGGCCTAGAGATTCACCGGTCAGGGAACTTCAAACAAGCCATAGAGACCCTGAAAGACAAGGCCTGCAAAACCTTCTATGCCATCCGAAGGACACTCTACCATCTGAAGCCACCAGTGAGGGTCTGGCTAAAAATCTTCGACTCCATCATCGCCCCAATCCTCCTGTATGGCAGCGAAGTCTGGGGTCCTCACACCTACCCAGACTGGTCAAAGTGGGACTCCAGTCCAACAGAAATATTCCACCTGGAATTCTGCAAGCACCTTCTCCAGGTCCATCGGAGCACCTCCAACAGTGCTTGTCGGGCCGAGCTGGGCAGATTCCCTCTACACCTGACAGTTCTAAAGAGGGCGCTGTCATTCCGGGCTCACCTGCATAGGAGCAATCCAAGCTCCCATCACCATAAAGCCCTGATACATGAAGGTGAAACAGAAAAACCAGAACCCCCGGAACAGCCCAGCCAAACCCAACCGGAGCAGAACACCAATCACAACAACCTGACAAAAGCCGGAATTAGGAAGATGGCAGATGAAGGCCAGGAGAGGTATGTCAGTGACTGGAAGAATGATATCATCAGCTCACAGAAACTGACCATGTACCGGAGCCTACAGAGAGACTACAGACTGGCCCCATATCTGGAGAAACTCCCGGACCCCAGAGACCGCCAGATCCTGAGCCGATATAGACTCAGCGCCCACAGTCTGGCCATCGAATGTGGCCGACACAGGCAGAGCTACAAGCCCAGGGAGGAAAGACTGTGCCAACACTGTGACCAGGAGGCCATAGAGGACGAAACCCACTTCCTGCTACACTGCTCCAAATACTCAGCAGTGAGGGACACTCACTTCAGGAGACTCTCACATCTCTTCCCAGACTTCATCACCATGAAGGAGGAAGAGAAAACATATATCTTGCTGGGAGAAGAAGAGAGAGCGGTGGAGATAGCAGCGCGGTATGTGAGCGAATGCCATAGACTGCGAGAAAGAGAACTATGATGCCATGGACTATAGCCCCCAACCTGGATCTGCCCCATCCACCTCCCCTATACCATGGACTATAGCCCCCACAATGGACCTGCCCCATCCACCTCCCCTATGCCATGGACTATAGCCCCAACCTGAACCTGCCCCATCCACCTCCCCTATGCCATGGACTATAGCCCCCAACCTGGATCTGCCCCATCCACCTCCCCTATGCCATGGACTATAGCCCCCAACCTGGATCTGCCCCATCCACCTCCCCCCACAGCTTCTACCCAACATCCTCTCAGTCCCTATCCCTATTGCCTCTATACACTTGCTTTGGCAAAACTGATGTGTATTTGGTCCTGCCAATAAAGCTTCTTTGAATCTTGAATCTTGAATACCCTACACTCTATAACATACACTCTATACCCTACACTCTATACCCTACACTCTATACCATACACTCTACACTCTATACCCTACACTCTATACCATACACTCTACACCATACACTCTATAGCATACACTCTATACCCTACACTCTACACTCTATACCCTACACTCTATACCCTACACTCTATAACATACACTCTATACCCTACACTCTACACTCTCTACCCTACACTCTATACCCTACACTCTATAACATACACTCTATACCCTACACTCTATACCCTACACTCTATACCATACACTCTACACTCTATACCCTACACTCTATACCATACACTCTACACCATACACTCTATAGCATACACTCTATACCCTACACTCTACACTCTATACCCTACACTCTATACCCTACACTCTACACCCTGCAATCTATACCCTACACAATATACCCTACACTCTACACTCTATACCCTACACTTTATACCCTACACTCTATACCCTACACTCTATACCCTACACTCTACACTCTATACCCTGCACTCTATAGCCTACACTCTACAATCTATACCATACACTCTATACCCTACACTCTATACCCTACAGTCTATACCCTACACTCTATACCCTACACTCTACACTCTATAACTTACACTCTACACTCTATTCCCTACACTCTATACCCTACACTCTATACCCTACACTCTATACCCTACACTCTATACCCTACACTCTACACCCTACACTCTATACCCTACACTCTATACCATACACTCTATACCCTACACTCTACACTCTATACCCTACACTCTACACCCTACACTCTATACCCTACACTCTAATCCCTACACTCTACACTCTGTACCCTACACTCTATACCCTACACTCTATACCCTACACTCTACCCCCTACACTCTATACCCTACACTCTATACCATACACTCTATACCCTACACTCTACACTCTATACCCTACACTCTACACCCTACACTCTATACCCTACACTCTAATCCCTACACTCTACACTCTGTACCCTACACTCTATACCCTACACTCTATAACATACACTCTATACCCTACACTCTATACCCTACACTCTATACCATACACTCTACACTCTATACCCTACACTCTATACCATACACTCTACACCATACACTCTATAGCATACACTCTATACCCTACGCTCTACACTCTATACCCTACACTCTATACCCTACACTCTACACCCTGCACTCTATACCCTACACAATATACCCTACACTCTACACTCTATACCCTACACTTTATACCCTACACTCTATACCCTACACTCTACACTCTATACCCTGCACTCTATAGCCTACACTCTACAATCTATACCATACACTCTATACCCTACACTCTATACCCTACAGTCTATACCCTACACTCTATACCCTACACTCTACACTCTATAACTTACACTCTACACTCTATTCCCTACACTCTATACCCTACACTCTATACCCTACACTCTATACCCTACACTCTACACCCTACACTCTATACCCTACACTCTATACCATACACTCTATACCCTACACTCTACACTCTATACCCTACACTCTACACCCTACACTCTATACCCTACACTCTAATCCCTACACTCTACACTCTATACCCTACAATCTTTACTCTACACTCTACACTCTATACCTTACACTCTACACTCTATTCCCTACACTCTATACCCTACACTCTATACCCTACACTCTATACCCTACACTCTATACCCTACACTCGACACCCTACACTCTATACCCTACACTCTATACCATACACTCTATACCCTACACTCTACACTCTATACCCTACACTCTACACCCTACACTCTATACCCTACACTCTAATCCCTACACTCTACACTCTATACCCTACACTCTATAACCTACACACTATACCCTACACTCTACACTCTCTACCCTACACTCTATACCCTACACTCTATAACCTACACTCTATACCCTACACTCTACACTCTATACCCTACATTCTACACTCTATACCCTACACTCTATACCCTACACTCTATACCCTACACTGTACACTCTATACCCTACACTCTATACCCTACACTCTATACCCTACACTCTATACCCTACACTCTACACTCTATGCCCTACACTCTACACTCTATACCTTACACTCTACACTCTATTCCCTACACTCTATTCCCTACACTCTATACCCTACACTCTATACCCTACACTCTATACCCTACACTCTACACCCTACACTCTATACCCTACACTCTATACCATACACTCTATACCCTACACTCTACACTCTATGCCCTACACTCTACACTCTATACCTTACACTCTACACTCTATACCCTACACTCTATACCCTACACTCTATACCCTACACTCTACACCCTACACTCTATACCCTACACTCTATACCATACACTCTATACCCTACACTCTACACTCTATACCCTACACTCTACACCCTACACTCTATACCCTACACTCTAATCCCTACACTCTACACTCTATACCCTACAATCTTTACTCTACACTCTACACTCTATACCTTACACTCTACACTCTATTCCCTACACTCTATACCCTACACTCTATACCCTACACTCTATACCCTACACTCTATACCCTACACTCGACACCCTACACTCTATACCCTACACTCTATACCATACACTCTATACCCTACACTCTACACTCTATACCCTACACTCTACACCCTACACTCTATACCCTACACTCTAATCCCTACACTCTACACTCTATACCCTACACTCTATAACCTACACTCTATACCCTACACTCTACACTCTCTACCCTACACTCTATACCCTACACTCTATAACCTACACTCTATACCCTACACTCTACACTCTATACCCTACATTCTACACTCTATACCCTACACTCTATACCCTACACTCTATACCCTACACTGTACACTCTATACCCTACACTCTATACCCTACACTCTATACCCTACACTCTATACCCTACACTCTACACTCTATGCCCTACACTCTACACTCTATACCTTACACTCTACACTCTATTCCCTACACTCTATTCCCTACACTCTATACCCTACACTCTATACCCTACACTCTATACCCTACACTCTACACCCTACACTCTATACCCTACACTCTATACCATACACTCTATACCCTACACTCTACACTCTATACCCTACACTCTACACCCTACACTTTATACCCTACACTCTACACTCTCTACCCTACACTCTATACCCTACACTCTATACCCTACACTCTATACCCTACACTCTACACTCTATACCCTACACTCTATACCCTACACTCTATACCCTACACTCTACACTCTATGCCCTACACTCTACACTCTATACCTTACACTCTACACTCTATTCCCTACACTCTATTCCCTACACTCTATACCCTACACTCTATACCCTACACTCTATACCCTACACTCTACACCCTACACTCTATACCCTACACTCTATACCATACACTCTATACCCTACACTCTACACTCTATACCCTACACTCTACACCCTACACTTTATACCCTACACTCTACACTCTCTACCCTACACTCTATACCCTACACTCTATACCCTACACTCTATACCCTACACTCTACACTCTACACCCTACACTCTATACCCTACACTCTATACCATACACTCTATACCCTACACTCTACACTCTATGCCCTACACTCTACACCCTACACTCTACACTCTATACCCTACACTCTATACCCTACACTCTATACCCTACACTCTATACCCTACACTCTACACTCTATGCCCTACACTCTACACTCTATACCTTACACTCTACACTCTATTCCCTACACTCTATTCCCTACACTCTATACCCTACACTCTATACCCTACACTCTATACCCTACACTCTACACCCTACACTCTATACCCTACACTCTATACCATACGCTCTATACCCTACACTCTACACTCTATACCCTACACTCTACACTTTATACCCTACACTCTACACTCTCTACCCTACACTCTATACCCTACACTCTATACCCTACACTCTATACCCTACACTCTACACTCTATACCCTACACTCTATACCCTACACTCTATACCCTACACTCTACACTCTATGCCCTACACTCTACACTCTATACCCTACACTCTATACCCTACACTCTATACCCTACACTCTACACTCTATACCCTACACTCTATACCCTACACTCTATGCCCTACACTCTATACCCTACACTCTACACCCTACACTCTATACCCTACACTCTACACTCTATACCCTACACTCTATACCCTACACTCTATAACCTACACTCTACACTCTATACCCTACACTCTATAACATACACTCTATACCCTACACTCTATACCGTACACTCTATACCCTACACTCTATACCCTACACTCTATACCCTACACTCTACACCCTACACTCTATACCTTACACTCTATACCCTACACTCTATACCCTACACTCTATAACATACACTCTATACCCTACACTCTATACCCTACACTCTATACCATACACTCTACACTCTATACCCTACACTATATACCATACACTCTACACCATACACTCTATAGCATACACTCTATACCCTACACTCTACACTCTATACCCTACACTCTATATCCTACACTCTACACCCTGCACTCTATACCCTACACACTATACCCTACACTCTACACTCTATACCCTACACTCTATAACCTACACTCTATACCCTACACTCTATGCCCTACAATCTACACTCTATACCCTACACTCTATAGCCTACACTCTACAATCTATACCCTACACTCTATACCCTACACTCTATACCCTACAGTCTATACCCTACACTCTATACCCTACACTCTACACTCTATACCTTACACTCTACACTCTATTCCCTACACTCTATACCCTACACTCTATACCCTACACTCTATACCGTACACTCTATACCCTACACTCTACACCCTACACTCTATACCCTACACTCTATACCCTACACTCTACACTCTATACCCTACACTCTATACCTTACACTCTAATCCCTACACTCTACACTCTATACCCTACACTCTATACCCTACACTCTACACTCTATACCTTACACTCTACACTCTATTCCCTACACTCTATACTCTACACTCTATACCCTACACTCTATACCCTACACTCTACACCCTACACTCTATACCCTACACTCTATACCATACACTCTATACCCTACACTCTACACTCTATACCCTACACTCTACACCCTACACTCTATACCCTACACTCTTATCCCTACACTCTACACTATGTACCCTACACTCTATACCCTACACTCTATACCCTACACTCTATACCCTACACTCTATACCCTACACTCAACACCCTACACTCTATACCCTACACTCTACACTCTATACCCTACACTCTACACCCTACACTCTATACCCTACACTCTAATCCCTACACTCTACACTCTATACCCTACACTCTATAACCTACACTCTATACCCTACACTCTACACTCTATACCCTACACTCTACACTCTATACCTTACACTCTACACTCTATTCCCTACACTCTATACTCTACACTCTATACCCTACACTCTATACCCTACACTCTACACCCTACACTCTATACCCTACACTCTATACCATACACTCTATACCCTACACTCTACACTCTATACCCTACACTTTACACCCTACACTCTATACCCTACACTCTTATTCCTACACTTTACACTCTGTACCCTAAACTCTATACCCTACACTCTATACCCTACACTCTATACCCTACACTCAACACCCTACACTCTATACCCTACACTCTATACCATACACTCTATACCCTACACTCTACACTCTATACCCTACACTCTACACCCTACACTCTATACCCTACACTCTAATCCCTACACTCTACACTCTATACCCTACACTCTATAACCTACACTCTATACCCTACACTCTACACTCTCTACCCTACACTCTATACCCTACTCTCTATACCCTACACTCTATACCTTACACTCTACACCCTACACTCTATACCCTACACTCTATACCATACACTCTATACCCTACACTCTACACTCTATACCCTACACTCTATACCTTACACTCTAATCCCTACACTCTACACTCTATACCCTACACTCTATACCCTACACTCTACACTCTATACCTTACACTCTACACTCTATTCCCTACACTCTATACTCTACACTCTATACCCTACACTCTATACCCTACACTCTACACCCTACACTCTATACCCTACACTCTATACCATACACTCTATACCCTACACTCTACACTCTATACCCTACACTCTACACCCTACACTCTATACCCTACACTCTTATCCCTACACTCTACACTCTGTACCCTACACTCTATACCCTACACTCTATACCCTACACTCTATACCCTACACTCAACACCCTACTGTCTATACCCTACACTCTATACCATACACTCTATACCCTACACTCTACACTCTATACCCTACACTCTACACCCTACACTCTATTCCCTACACTCTAATCCCTACACTCCACACTCTATACCCTACACTCTATAACCTACACTCTATACCCTACACTCTACACTCTATACCCTACACTCTACACTCTATACCCTACACTCTATACCCTACACTCTATACCCTACACTGTACACTCTATACCCTACACTCTATACCCTACACTCTACACTCTATGCCCTACACTCTACACTCTATACCCTACACTCTACACTCTATACCCTACACTCTATACCCTAGACTCTATACCCTACACTCTATACCCTACACTCTATACCCTACACTCTACACTCTATGCCCTACACTCTACATTCTATACCTTACACTCTACACTCTATTCCCTACACTCTATTCCCTACACTATATACCCTACACTCTATACCCTACACTCTATACCCTACACTCTATACCCTACACTCTACACCCTACACTCTATACTCTACACTCTATACCATACACTCTATACCCTACACTCTACACTCTATACCCTACACTCTACACCCTACACTCTATACCCTACACTCTACACTCTCTACCCTACACTCTATACCCTACACTCTATACCCTAAACTCTATACCCTACACTCTACACTCTATACCCTACACTCTATACCCTACACTCTATACCCTACACTCTATACCCTACACTCTACACTCTATGCCCTACACTCTACACTCTATACCCTACACTCTATACCCTACACTCTATACCCTACACTCTACACTCTATACCCTACACTCTATACCCTACACTCTATGCCCTACACTCTATACCCTACACTCTATACCCTACACTCTATACCCTACACTCTACACTCTATACCCTACACTCCATACCCTACACTCTATAACCTACACTCTACACTCTATACCATACACTCTATACCATACACTCTATACCCTACACTCTTTACCGTACACTCTATACCCTACACTCTATACCCTACACTCTATACCCTACACTCTACACCCTACACTCTATACCTTACACTCTATACCCTACACTCTATACCCTACACTCTAAACTCTATACCCTACACTCTACACTCTATACCCTACACTCTATAACATACACTCTATACCCTACACTCTATGCCCTACACTCTATACCATACACTCTACACTCTATACCCTACACTCAATACCCTACACTCTACACCCTGCACTCTATACCCTACACACTATACCCTACACTCTACACTCTATACCCTACACTCCATACCCTACACTCTATAACCTACACTCTATACCCTACACTCTATGCCCTACAATCTACACGCTATGCCCTACACTCTACATTCTATACCCCACACTCTATAGCCTACACTCTACAATCTATACCCTACACTCTATACCCTACACTCTATACCCTACAGTCTATACCCTACACTCTATACCCTACACTCTACACTCTATACCTTACACTCTACGCTCTATTCCCTACACTCTATACCCTACACTCTATACCCTACACTCTATACCGTACACTCTATACCCTACACTCTACACCCTACACTCTATACCCTACACTCTATACCATACACTCTATACCCTACACTCTATACCCTACACTCTATACCCTACACTCTAATCCCTACACTCTACACTCTATACCCTACACTCTATACCCTACACTCTACACTCTATACCTTACACTCTACACTCTATTCCCTACACTCTATACCCTACACTCTATACCCTACACTCTATACCCTACACTCTACACCCTACACTCTATACCCTACACTCTATACCATACACTCTATACCCTACACTCTACACTCTATACCCTACACTCTACACTCTATACCCTACACTCTACACCTTACACTCTATACCCTACACTCTTATCCCTACACTCTACACTCTGTACCCTACACTTTATACCCTACATTCTATACCCTACACTCTACACTTTCTACCCTACACTCTATACCCTACACTCTATAACATACACTCTATACCCTACACTCTATACCCTACACTCTATACCCTACACTCTACACTCTATACCCTACACTCTACACCCTGCACTCTATACCCTACACAATATACCCTACACTCTACACTCTATACCCTACACGCTATACCCTACACTCTACACCCTGCACTCTATACCCTACACAATATACCCTACACTCTACACTCTATACCCTACACTCTATACTCTACACTCTATACCCTACACTCTACACTCTATACCCTGCACTCTATAGCCTACACTCTACAATCTATACCATACAGTCTATACCCTACACTCTATACCCTACAGTCTATACCCTACACTCTATACCCTACACTGTACACTCTATACCTTACACTCTACACTCTATTCCCTACACTCTATACCCTACACTCTATACCCTACACTCTATACCCTACACTCTATACCCTACACTCTACACCCTACACTCTATACCCTACACTCTATACCATACACTCTATACCCTACACTCTACACTCTATACCCTACACTCTACACCCTACACTCTATACCCTACACTCTAATCCCTACACTCTACACTCTATACCCTACACTCTTTACCCTAAACTCTACACTCTATACCTTACACTCTACACTCTATACCCTACACTCTACACCCTACACTCTATACCCTACACTCTATACCATACACTCTATACCCTACACTCTACACTCTATACCCTACACTCTACACCCTACACTCTATACCCTACACTCTAATCCCTACACTCTACACTCTATACCCTACACTCTATAACCTACACTCCATACTCTACACTCTACACTCTCTACCCTACACTCTATACCCTACACTCTATACCCTACACTCTATACCCTACACTCAACAGTCTATACCCTACACTCTACACTCTATACCCCACACTCTACACCCTACACTCTATACCCTACACTATACACTCTATACCCTACACTCTATACCCTACACTCTACACTCTATGCCCTACACTCTACAATCTATACCCTACACTCTACACTCTATACCCTACACTCTATACCCTACACTCTATACCCTACCCTCTACACTCTATGCCCTACACTCTACACTCTATACCTTACACTCTACACTCTATTCCCTACACTCTATTCCCTACACTCTATACCCTACACTCTATACCCTACACTCTACAATCTATATCCTACTCTCTACACTCTATACCTTACACTCTATACCAAACACTCTATACCCTACACTATATACCATACACTCTATATCATACACTCTATACCGTACACTCTATACCCTACACTCTATACCCTACACTCTATACCATACACTCTGTACCCTACACTCTACACTCTATACCCTACACTCTACACCCTACACTCTATACGCTACACTCTAATCCCTACACTCTACACTCTATACCCTACACTCTATACCCTACACTCTATACCCTACACTCTACACTCTCTACCCTACACTCTATACCCTACACTCTATACCCTACACTCTATACCCTACACTCTACACCCTACACTCTATACCCTACACTCTATACCATACACTCTATACCCTACACTCTACACTCTATACCCTACACTCTACACCCTACACTCTATACCCTACACTCTAATCCCTACACTCTACACTCTATACCCTACACTCTTTACCCTAAACTCTACACTCTATACCTTACACTCTACACTCTATACCCTACACTCTACACCCTACACTCTATACCCTACACTCTATACCATACACTCTATACCCTACACTCTACACTCTATACCCTACACTCTACACCCTACACTCTATACCCTACACTCTAATCCCTACACTCTACACTCTATACCCTACACTCTATAACCTACACTCTATACTCTACACTCTACACTCTCTACCCTACACTCTATACCCTACACTCTATACCCTACACTCTATACCCTACACTCAACAGTCTATACCCTACACTCTACACTCTATACCCCACACTTTATACCCTACACTCTATACCCTACACTATACACTCTATACCCTACACTCTATACCCTACACTCTACACTCTATGCCCTACACTCTACAATCTATACCCTACACTCTACACTCTATACCCTACACTCTATACCCTACACTCTATACCCTACACTCTATACCCTACCCTCTACACTCTATGCCCTACACTCTACACTCTATACCTTACACTCTACACTCTATTCCCTACACTCTATTCCCTACACTCTATACCCTACACTCTATACCCTACACTCTACAATCTATATCCTACTCTCTACACTCTATACCTTACACTCTATACCAAACACTCTATACCCTACACTATATACCATACACTCTATATCATACACTCTATACCGTACACTCTATACCCTACACTCTATACCCTACACTCTATACCATACACTCTGTACCCTACACTCTACACTCTATACCCTACACTCTACACCCTACACTCTATACGCTACACTCTAATCCCTACACTCTACACTCTATACCCTACACTCTATACCCTACACTGTACACTCTATACCCTACACTCTATACCCTACACTCTATACCCTACACTCTATACCCTACACTCTACACTCTATGCCCTACACTCTACACTCTATACCTTACACTCTATTCCCTACACTCTATTCCCTACACTCTATACCCTACACTCTATACCCTACACTCTATACCCTACACTCTACACCCTACACTCTATACCCTACACTCTATACCATACACTCTATACCCTACACTCTACACTCTATACCCTACACTCTACACCCTACACTTTATACCCTACACTCTACACTCTCTACCCTACACTCTATACCCTACACTCTATACCCTACACTCTATACCCTACACTCTACACTCTATACCCTACACTCTATACCCTACACTCTATACCCTACACTCTACACTCTATGCCCTACACTCTACACTCTATACCTTACACTCTACACTCTATTCCCTACACTCTATTCCCTACACTCTATACCCTACACTCTATACCCTACACTCTATACTTTACACTCTACACCCTACACTCTATACCCTACACTCTATACCATACACTCTATACCCTACACTCTACACTCTATACCCTACACTCTACACCCTACACTTTATACCCTACACTCTACACTCTCTACCCTACACTCTATACCCTACACTCTATACCCTACACTCTATACCCTACACTCTACACTTTACACCCTACACTCTATACCCTACACTCTATACCATACACTCTATACCCTACACTCTACACTCTATGCCCTACACTCTACACCCTACACTCTACACTCTATACCCTACACTCTATACCCTACACTCTATACCCTACACTCTATACCCTACACTCTACACTCTATGCCCTACACTCTACACTCTATACCTTACACTCTACACTCTATTCCCTACACTCTATTCCCTACACTCTATACCCTACACTCTATACCCTACACTCTATACCCTACACTCTACACCCTACACTCTATACCCTACACTCTATACCATACACTCTATACCCTACACTCTACACTCTATACCCTACACTCTACACCCTACACTTTATACCCTACACTCTACACTCTCTAACCTACACTCTATACCCTACACTCTATACCCTACACTCTATACCCTACACTCTACACTCTATACCCTACACTCTATACCCTACACTCTATACCCTACACTCTACACTCTATGCCCTACACTCTACACTCTATACCCTACACTCTATACCCTACACTCTATACCCTACACTCTACACTCTATACCCTACACTCTATACCCTACACTCTATGCCCTACACTCTATACCCTACACTCTATACCCTACACTCTATACCCTACACTCTACACTCTATAACCTACACTCTATACCCTACACTCTATAACCTACACTCTACACTCTATACCCTACACTCTATAACATACACTCTATACCCTACACTCTATACCGTACACTCTATACCCTACACTCTATACCCTACACTCTATACCCTACACTCTACACCCTACACTCTATACCTTACACTCTATACCCTACACTCTATACCCTACACTATAAATTCTATACCCTACACTCTACACTCTATACCCTACACTCTATAACATACACTCTATACCCTACACTCTATACCCTACACTCTATACCATACACTCTACACTCTATACCCTACACTATATACCATACACTCTACACCATACACTCTATAGCATACACTCTATACCCTACACTCTACACTCTATACCCTACACTCTATATCCTACACTCTACACCCTGCACTCTATACCCTACACACTATACCCTACACTCTACACTCTATACCCTACACTCTATAACCTACACTCTATACCCTACACTCTATGCCCTACAATCTACACTCTATACCCTACACTCTATAGCCTACACTCTACAATCTATACCCTACACTCTATACCCTACACTCTATACCCTACAGTCTATACCCTACACTCTATACCCTACACTCTACACTCTATACCTTACACTCTACACTCTATTCCCTACACTCTATACCCTACACTCTATACCCTACACTCTATACCGTACACTCTATACCCTACACTCTACACCCTACACTCTATACCCTACACTCTATACCCTACACTCTACACTCTATACCCTACACTCTATACCTTACACTCTAATCCCTACACTCTACACTCTATACCCTACACTCTATACCCTACACTCTACACTCTATACCTTACACTCTACACTCTATTCCCTACACTCTATACTCTACACTCTATACCCTACACTCTATACCCTACACTCTACACCCTACACTCTATACCCTACACTCTATACCATACACTCTATACCCTACACTCTACACTCTATACCCTACACTCTACACCCTACACTCTATACCCTACACTCTTATCCCTACACTCTACACTCTGTACCCTACACTCTATACCCTACACTCTATACCCTACACTCTATACCCTACACTCTATACCCTACACTCAACACCCTACACTCTATACCCTACACTCTACACTCTATACCCTACACTCTACACCCTACACTCTATACCCTACACTCTAATCCCTACACTCTACACTCTATACCCTACACTCTATAACCTACACTCTATACCCTACACTCTACACTCTATACCCTACACTCTACACTCTATACCTTACACTCTACACTCTATTCCCTACACTCTATACTCTACACTCTATACCCTACACTCTATACCCTACACTCTACACCCTACACTCTATACCCTACACTCTATACCATACACTCTATACCCTACACTCTACACTCTATACCCTACACTTTACACCCTACACTCTATACCCTACACTCTTATCCCTACACTTTACACTCTGTACCCTAAACTCTATACCCTACACTCTATACCCTACACTCTATACCCTACACTCAACACCCTACACTCTATACCCTACACTCTATACCATACACTCTATACCCTACACTCTACACTCTATACCCTACACTCTACACCCTACACTCTATACCCTACACTCTAATCCCTACACTCTACACTCTATACCCTACACTCTATAACCTACACTCTATACCCTACACTCTACACTCTCTACCCTACACTCTATACCCTACTCTCTATACCCTACACTCTATACCTTACACTCTACACCCTACACTCTATACCCTACACTCTATACCATACACTCTATACCCTACACTCTACACTCTATACCCTACACTCTATACCTTACACTCTAATCCCTACACTCTACACTCTATACCCTACACTCTATACCCTATACTCTACACTCTATACCTTACACTCTACACTCTATTCCCTACACTCTATACTCTACACTCTATACCCTACACTCTATACCTTACACTCTACACCCTACACTCTATACCCTACACTCTATACCATACACTCTATACCCTACACTCTACACTCTATACCCTACACTCTACACCCTACACTCTATACCCTACACTCTTATCCCTACACTCTACACTCTGTACCCTACACTCTATACCCTACACTCTATACCCTACACTCTATACCCTACACTCAACACCCTACTGTCTATACCCTACACTCTATACCATACACTCTATACCCTACACTCTACACCCTACACTCTATTCCCTACACTCTAATCCCTACACTCCACACTCTATACCCTACACTCTATAACCTACACTCTATACCCTACACTCTACACTCTATACCCTACACTCTACACTCTATACCCTACACTCTATACCCTACACTCTATACCCTACACTGTACACTCTATACACTACACTCTATACCCTACACTCTACACTCTATGCCCTACACTCTACACTCTATACCCTACACTCTACACTCTATACCCTACACTCTATACCCTACACTCTATACCCTACACTCTATACCCTACACTCTATACCCTACACTCTACACTCTATGCCCTACACTCTACATTCTATACCTTACACTCTACACTCTATTCCCTACACTCTATTCCCTACACTATATACCCTACACTCTATACCCTACACTCTATACCCTACACTCTATACCCTACACTCTACACCCTACACTCTATACTCTACACTCTATACCATACACTCTATACCCTACACTCTACACTCTATACCCTACACTCTACACCCTACACTCTATACCCTACACTCTACACTCTCTACCCTACACTCTATACCCTACACTCTATACCCTAAACTCTATACCCTACACTCTACACTCTATACCCTACACTCTATACCCTACACTCTATACCCTACACTCTATACCCTACACTCTACACTCTATGCCCTACACTCTACACTCTATACCCTACACTCTATACCCTACACTCTATACCCTACACTCTACACTCTATACCCTACACTCTATACCCTACACTCTATGCCCTACACTCTATACCCTACACTCTATACCCTACACTCTATACCCTACACTCTACACTCTATACCCTACACTCCATACCCTACACTCTATAACCTACACTCTACACTCTATACCATACACTCTATACCATACACTCTATACCCTACACTCTTTACCGTACACTCTATACCCTACACTCTATACCCTACACTCTATACCCTACACTCTACACCCTACACTCTATACCTTACACTCTATACCCTACACTCTATACCCTACACTCTAAACTCTATACCCTACACTCTACACTCTATACCCTACACTCTATAACATACACTCTATACCCTACACTCTATGCCCTACACTCTATACCATACACTCTACACTCTATACCCTACACTCAATACCCTACACTCTACACCCTGCACTCTATACCCTACACACTATACCCTACACTCTACACTCTATACCCTACACTCCATACCCTACACTCTATAACCTACACTCTATACCCTACACTCTATGCCCTACAATCTACACGCTATGCCCTACACTCTACACTCTATACCCCACACTCTATAGCCTACACTCTACAATCTATACCCTACACTCTATACCCTACACTCTATACCCTACAGTCTATACCCTACACTCTATACCCTACACTCTACACTCTATACCTTACACTCTACGCTCTATTCCCTACACTCTATACCCTACACTCTATACCCTACACTCTATACCGTACACTCTATACCCTACACTCTACACCCTACACTCTATACCCTACACTCTATACCATACACTCTATACCCTACACTCTATACCCTACACTCTATACCCTACACTCTAATCCCTACACTCTACACTCTATACCCTACACTCTATACCCTACACTCTACACTCTATACCTTACACTCTACACTCTATTCCCTACACTCTATACCCTACACTCTATACCCTACACTCTATACCCTACACTCTACACCCTACACTCTATACCCTACACTCTATACCATACACTCTATACCCTACACTCTATACCCTACACTCTACACTCTATACCCTACACTCTACACCTTACACTCTATACCCTACACTCTTATCCCTACACTCTACACTCTGTACCCTACACTTTATACCCTACATTCTATACCCTACACTCTACACTTTCTACCCTACACTCTATACCCTACACTCTATAACATACACTCTATACCCTACACTCTATACCCTACACTCTATACCCTACACTCTACACTCTATACCCTACACTCTACACCCTGCACTCTATACCCTACACAATATACCCTACACTCTACACTCTATACCCTACACTCTATACCCTACACTCTACACCCTGCACTCTATACCCTACACAATATACCCTACACTCTACACTCTATACCCTACACTCTATACCCTACACTCTATACCCTACACTCTACACTCTATACCCTGCACTCTATAGCCTACACTCTACAATCTATACCATACAGTCTATACCCTACACTCTATACCCTACAGTCTATACCCTACACTCTATACCCTACACTGTACACTCTATACCTTACACTCTACACTCTATTCCCTACACTCTATACCCTACACTCTATACCCTACACTCTATACCCTACACTCTATACCCTACACTCTACACCCTACACTCTATACCCTACACTCTATACCATACACTCTATACCCTACACTCTACACTCTATACCCTACACTCTACACCCTACACTCTATACCCTACACTCTAATCCCTACACTCTACACTCTATACCCTACACTCTTTACCCTAAACTCTACACTCTATACCTTACACTCTACACTCTATACCCTACACTCTACACCCTACACTCTATACCCTACACTCTATACCATACACTCTATACCCTACACTCTACACTCTATACCCTACACTCTACACCCTACACTCTATACCCTACACTCTAATCCCTACACTCTACACTCTATACCCTACACTCTATAACCTACACTCTATACTCTACACTCTACACTCTCTACCCTACACTCTATACCCTACACTCTATACCCTACACTCTATACCCTACACTCAACAGTCTATACCCTACACTCTACACTCTATACCCCACACTCTATACCCTACACTCTATACCCTACACTATACACTCTATACCCTACACTCTATACCCTACACTCTACACTCTATGCCCTACACTCTACAATCTATACCCTACACTCTACACTCTATACCCTACACTCTATACCCTACACTCTATACCCTACACTCTATACCCTACCCTCTACACTCTATGCCCTACACTCTACACTCTATACCTTACACTCTACACTCTATTCCCTACACTCTATTCCCTACACTCTATACCCTACACTCTATACCCTACACTCTACAATCTATATCCTACTCTCTACACTCTATACCTTACACTCTATACCAAACACTCTATACCCTACACTATATACCATACACTCTATATCATACACTCTATACCGTACACTCTATACCCTACACTCTATACCCTACACTCTATACCATACACTCTGTACCCTACACTCTACACTCTATACCCTACACTCTACACCCTACACTCTATACGCTACACTCTAATCCCTACACTCTACACTCTATACCCTACACTCTATACCCTACACTCTATACCCTACACTCTACACTCTCTACCCTACACTCTATACCCTACACTCTACACTCTATACCCTACACTCTATACCCTACACTCTATACCCTACACTCTACACTCTATGCCCTACACTCTACACTCTATACCCTACACTCTATACCCTACACTCTATACCCTACACTCTACACTCTATACCCTACACTCTATACCCTACACTCTATGCCCTACACTCTATACCCTACACTCTATACCCTACACTCTATACCCTACACTCTACACTCTATACCCTACACTCTACACTCTATACCCTACACTCTATACCCTACACTCTATACCTACACTCTATACCCTACACTCTATACCCTACACTCTATACCCTACACTCTACACCCTACACTCTATACCCTACACTCTATACCATACACTCTATACCCTACACTCTACACTCTATACCCTACACTCTATACCCTACACTCTATACTCTACACTCTACACTCTACACTCTCTACCCTACACTCTATACCCTACACTCTATACCCTACACTCTATACCCTACACTCTACACTCTATACCCTACACTCTATACCCTACACTCTATACCCTACACTCTACACTCTATGCCCTACACTCTACACTCTATACCCTACACTCTATACCCTACACTCTATACCCTACACTCTACACTCTATACCCTACACTCTATACCCTACACTCTATGCCCTACACTCTATACCCTACACTCTATACCCTACACCCTATACCCTACACTCTACACTCTATACCCTACACTCTATACCCTACACTCTATACCCTACACTCTACACTCTATATCCTACACTCTATACCCTACACTCTATACCCTACACTCTACACTCTATACCCTACACTCTATACCCTACACTCTATGCCCTACACTCTATACCCTACACTCTATACCCTACACTCTACACCCTACACTCTATACCCTACACTCTATACCATACACTCTATACCCTACACTCTACACTCTATACCCTACACTCTACACCCTACACTCTATACGCTACACTCTAATCCCTACACTCTACACTCTATACCCTACACTCTATACCCTACACTCTATACCCTACACTCTATACTCTCTACCCTACACTCTATACCCTACACTCTATACCCTACACTCTATACCCTACACTCTACACTCTATACCCTACACTCTATACCCTACACTCTATACCCTACACTCTATACCCTACACTCTACACTCTATGCCCTACACTCTACACTCTATACCCTACACTCTATACCCTACACTCTATACCCTACACTCTACACTCTATACCCTACACTCTATACCCTACACTCTATGCCCTACACTCTATACCCTACACTCTATACCCTACACTCTAAACCCTACACTCTATACCCTACACTCTATACCCTTCACTCTACACTCTATACCCTACACTCTATACCCTACACTCTATACCCTACACTCTACATTCTATACCCTACACTCTATACCCTACACTCTATGCCCTACACTCTATACCCTACACTCTATACCCTACACTCTATACCCTACACTCTACACTCTATACCCTACACTCTATACCCTACACTCTATACCCTACACTCTAATCCCTACACTCTACACTCTATACCCTACACTCTATACCCTACACTCTACACTCTATACCTTACACTCTACACTCTATTCCCTACACTCTACACCTTACACTCTATACCCTACACTATATACCATACACTCTATACCGTACACTCTACACTCTATACCCTACACTCTACACTCTATACCCTACACTCTATACCCTGTAGAGTGTAGGGTATAGAGTGTAGGGTATAGAGTGTAGGGTATAGAGTGTAGGGTATAGAGTGTAGGGTATAGAGTGTAGGGTATAGAGTGTAGAGTGTAGGGTATAGAGTTTAGAGTGTAGGGTATACGCACATGGAGTACTGTGTCCAGTTTTGGGCACCGGTGCTCATGAAGGATATAATGGAACTAGAGAGAGTACAAAGGAGGGCAACAAAATTAATAAAGGGGATGGGAGAACTACAATACCCAGATAGATTAGCGAAATTAGGATTATTTAGTCTAGAAAAAAGACGACTGAGGGGCGATCTAATAACCATGTATAAGTATATAAGGGGACAATACAAATATCTCGCTGAGGATCTGTTTATACCAAGGAAGGTGACGGGCACAAGGGGGCATTCTTTGCGTCTGGAGGAGAGAAGGTTTTTCCACCAACATAGAAGAGGATTCTTTACTGTTAGGGCAGTGAGAATCTGGAATTGCTTGCCTGAGGAGGTGGTGATGGCGAACTCAGTCGAGGGGTTCAAGAGAGGCCTGGATGTCTTCCTGGAGCAGAACAATATTGTATCATACAATTATTAGGTTCTGTAGAAGGACGTAGATCTGGGGATTTATTATGATGGAATATAGGCTGAACTGGATGGACAAATGTCTTTTTTTGGCCTTATTAACTATGTTATTATGTTACTATTTTACTATGTATAGAGTGTAGGGTATAGAGTGTAAGGTATAAAGTGTAGGGTGTAGAGTGTAGGGTATAGAGTGTAGGGTATAGAGTGTACGGTATAGAGTGTAGGGTATAGAGTGTATGGTATAGAGTGTAGGGTATAGTAAAAGAATAAAAACTGAAAATGTAGGCCCCTTAAAAAATAGTGAGGAAAGAATGGTTGTAGATGACGAGGAAAAAGCTAACATATTAAACACCTTCTTCTCCACGGTATTCACAGTGGAAAATGAAATGCTAGGTGAAATCCCAAGAAACAATGAAAACCCTATATTAAGGGTTACCAATCTAACCCAAGAAGAGGTGCGAAACCGGCTAAATAAGATTAAAATAGATAAATCTCCGGGTCCGGATGGCATACACCCACGAGTACTAAGAGAACTAAGTAATGTAATAGATAAACCATTATTTCTTATTTTTAGGGACTCTATAGCGACAGGGTCTGTTCCGCAGGATTGGCGCATAGCAAATGTGGTGCCAATATTCAAAAAGGGCTCTAAAAGTGAACCTGGAAATTATAGGCCAGTAAGTCTAACCTCTATTGTTGGTAAAATATTTGAAGGGTTTCTGAGGGATGTTATTCTGGATTATCTCAATGAGAATAACTGTTTAACTCCATATCAGCATGGGTTTATGAGAAATCGCTCCTGTCAAACCAATCTAATCAGTTTTTATGAAGAGGTAAGCTATAGGCTGGACCACGGTGAGTCATTGGACGTGGTATATCTCGATTTTTCCAAAGCGTTTGATACCGTGCCGCACAAGAGGTTGGTACACAAAATGAGAATGCTTGGTCTGGGGGAAAATGTGTGTAAATGGGTTAGTAACTGGCTTAGTGATAGAAAGCAGAGGGTGGTTATAAATGGTATAGTCTCTAACTGGGTCGCTGTGACCAGTGGGGTACCGCAGGGGTCAGTATTGGGACCTGTTCTCTTCAACATATTCATTAATGATCTGGTAGAAGGTTTACACAGTAAAATATCGATATTTGCAGATGATACAAAACTATGTAAAGCAGTTAATACAAGTGAAGATAGTATTCTGCTACAGATGGATCTGGATAAGTTGGAAACTTGGGCTGAAAGGTGGCAGATGAGGTTTAACAATGATAAATGTAAGGTTATACACATGGGAAGAAGGAATCAATGTCACCATAACACACTGAATGGGAAACCACTGGGTAAATCTGACAGGGAGAAGGACTTGGGGATCCTAGTTAATGATAAACTTACCTGGAGCAGCCAGTGCCAGGCAGCAGCTGCCAAGGCAAACAGGATCATGGGGTGCATTAAAAGAGGTCTGGATACACATGATGAGAGCATTATACTGCCTCTGTACAAATCCCTAGTTAGACCGCACATGGAGTACTGTGTCCAGTTTTGGGCACCGGTGCTCAGGAAGGATATAATGGAACTAGAGAGAGTACAAAGGAGGGCAACAAAATTAATAAAGGGGATGGGAGAACTACAATACCCAGATAGATTAGCGAAATTAGGATTATTTAGTCTAGAAAAAAGACGACTGAGGGGCGATCTAATAACCATGTATAAGTATATAAGGGGACAATACAAATATCTCGCTGAGGATCTGTTTATACCAAGGAAGGTGACGGGCACAAGGGGGCATTCTTTGCGTCTGGAGGAGAGAAGGTTTTTCCACCAACATAGAAGAGGATTCTTTACTGTTAGGGCAGTGAGAATCTGGAATTGCTTGCCTGAGGAGGTGGTGATGGCGAACTCAGTCGAGGGGTTCAAGAGAGGCCTGGATGTCTTCCTGGAGCAGAACAATATTGTATCATACAATTAGGTTCTGTAGAAGGACGTAGATCTGGGGATTTATTATGATGGAATATAGGCTGAACTGGATGGACAAATGTCTTTTGGACATTTACACATGGATGGAATATAGGCTGAACTGGATGGACAAATGTCTTTTTTCGGCCTTACTAACTATGTTACTATGTATGTATGTATAGAGTGTAGAGTGTAGGGTATAGAGTGTAGGGTATAGAGTGTATGGTATAGAGTGTAGGGTGTAGAGTGTAGGGTATAGAGTGTAGGGCATAGGGTGTAGGGTATAGAGTGTAGGGTATAGAGTGTAGAGTGTAGGGTATAGAGTGTAGGGTATAGAGTGTAGTGTAGAGAGTGTAGGGTAGAGAGTGTATGTTATAGAGTGTAGGGTATAGAGTGTAGAGTGTAGGGTATAGAGTTTAGAGTGTAGGGTATAGAGTGTAGGGTATAGAGTGTAAGGTATAGAGTGTAGGGTGTAGAGTGTAGGGTATAGAGTGTAGGGCATAGGGTGTAGGGTATAGAGTGTAGGGTATAGAGTGTAGAGTGTAGGGTATAGAGTGTAGGGTATAGAGTGTAGTGTAGAGAGTGTAGGGTAGAGAGTGTAGAGTGTAGGGTATAGAGTGTAGGGTATAGAGTGTAGGGTATAGAGTGTAGAGTGTAGGGATTAGAGTGTAGGGTATAGAGTGTAGGGTGTAGAGTGTAGGGTATAGAGTGTAGAGTGTAGGGTATAGAGTGTATGGTATAGAGTGTAGGGTATAGAGTGTAGGGTGTAGAGTGTAGGGTATAGAGTGTAGGGCATAGAGTGTAGGGTATAGATTGTAGGGTATAGAGTGTAGAGTGTAGGGTATAGAGTGTATGGTATAGAGTGTAGGGTATAGAGTGTAGGGTATAGAGTGTAGGGTATAGAGTGTAGGGCAAAGAGTGTAGGGTATAGAGTGTAGGGTATAGAGTGTAGAGTGTAGGGTATAGAGTGTAGGGTATAGAGTGTAGGGTATATAGTGTAGAGTGTAGGGTATAGAGTGTAGGGTATAGAGTGTAGGGTATAGAGTGCAGGGTATAGAGTGTAGAGTGTAGGGTATAGAGTGTAGAGTGTAGGGTATAGAGTGTAGGGTATGGAGTGTAGGGTATAGAGTGTTGGGTAAAGAGTGTAGAGTGTAGGGTATAGAGTGTAGAGTGTAGAAATTAGAGTGTAGGGTATAGAGTGTAGGGTATAGAGTGTAGGGTATAGAGTGTAGAGTGTAGGTTATAGAGTGTATGGTATAGAGTGTAGGGTATAGAGTGTAGGGTGTAGAGTGTAGGGTATAGAGTGTAGGGCATAGAGTGTAAGGTATAGAGTGTAGGGTATAGAGTGTAGGGCAAAGAGTGTAGGGTATAGAGTGTAGGGTATAGAGTGTAGAGTGTAGGGTATAGAGTGTAGGGTATAGAGTGTAGGGTATAGAGTGTAGGGTATATAGTGTAGAGTGTAGGGTATAGAGTGTAGGGTATAGAGTGTAGGGTATAGAGTGTAGGGAATAGAGTGTAGAGTGTAAGGTATAGAGTGTAGAGTGTAGGGTATAGAGTGTAGGGTATAGAGTGTAGAGTGTAGGGATTAGAGTGTAGGGTATAGAGTGTAGGGTGTAGAGTGTAGGGTATAGAGTGTAGAGTGTAGGGTATAGAGTGTATGGTATAGAGTGTGGGGTATAGAGTGTAGGGTGTAGAATGTAGGGTATAGAGTGTAGGGTATAGAGTGTAGGGTATAGAGTGTAGGGAATAGAGTGTAGAGTGTAAGGTATAGAGTGTAGAGTGTAGGGTATAGAGTGTAGGGTATAGACTGTAGGGTATAGAGTGTAGGGTATAGAGTGTAGGGTATAGATTGTAGAGTGTAGGCTATAGAGTGTAGGGTATAGAGTGTAGGGTATAGAGTGTAGGGTATAGAGTGTAGGGTATAGAGTGTAGGGTATAAAGTGTAGAGTGTAGGGTATAGAGTGTATAGTGTAGGGTATAGAGTGTAGGGTATAGAGTGTAGGGTATAGAGTGTAGAGTGTAGGGTATAGAGTGTAGAGTGTATGGTATAGAGTGTAGGGTATAGAGTGTAGGGTATAGAGTGTATGTTATAGAGTGTAGGGTATAGAGTGTAGAGTGTAGGGTATAGAGTTTAGATTGTAGGGTATAGAGTGTAGGGTTTAGAGTGTAAGGTATAGAGTGTAGGGTGTAGAGTGTAGGGTATAGAGTGTAGGGTATATAGTGTATTGTATAGAGTGTATGGTATAGAGTGTAGGGTATAGATTGTATGGTATAGAGTGTAGGGTATAGAATGTAGAGTGTAGGGTATAGAGTGTAGGGTATAGAGTGTAGGGTATAGAGTGTAGAGTGTAGGGTATAGAGTGTAGGGTATAGAGTGTAGGGTATAGAGTGTAGGGCATAGAGTGTAGGGTATAGAGTGTAGAGTGTAGGGTATAGAGTGTAGGGTATAGAGTGTAGAGTGTAGGGTATAGAGTGTAGGGTATAGAGTGTAGGGTATAGAGTGTAGGGTATAAAGTGTAGAGTGTAGGGTATAGAGTGTAGAGTGTAGGGTATAGAGTGTAGGGTATATAGTGTAGGGTATAGAGTGTAGGGTATAGAGTGTAGAGTGTAGGGTATAGAGTGTAGAGTGTAGGGTTTATAGTGTATGGTATAGAGTGTAGGGTATAGAGTGTAGGGTGTAGAGTGTTGGGTATAGAGTGTAGGGTATAGAGTGTAGGGTATAGAGTGTAGGGTATAGAGTGTAGGGAATAGAGTGTAGAGTGTAAGGTATAGAGTGTAGAGTGTAGGGTATAGAGTGTAGGGTATAGAGTGTAGAGTGTAGGGATTAGAGTGTAGGGTATAGAGTGTAAGGTATAGAGTGTAGGGTATAGAGTGTAGAGTGTAGGGTATAGAGTGTAGGGTATAGAGTGTAGGGTATAGAGTGTAGGGCATAGAGTGTAGGGTATAGAGTGTAGGGTATAGAGTGTAGAGTGTAGGGTATAGAGTGTAGGGTATAGAGTGTAGGGTATAGAGTGTAGAGTGTAGGGTATAGAGTTTAGAGTGTAGGGTATAGAGTGTAGGGTATAGAGTGTAAGGTATAGAGTGTAGGGTGTAGAGTGTAGGGTATAGAGTGTAGGGTATAGAGTGTAGGGTATAGAGTGTACGGTATAGAGTGTAGGGTATAGAGTGTATGGTATAGAGTGTAGGGTATAGAGTGTAGGGTATAGAGTGTATGGTATAGAGTGTAGGGTATAGAGTGTAGGGTATAGAGTGTAGAGTGTAGGGTATAGAGTGTAGGGTATAGAGTGTAGAGTGTAGGGTATAGAGTGTAGGGTATAGAGTGTAGGGTATAGAATGTAGGGTATAGAGTGTAGGGTATAGAGTGTAGAGTGTAGGGTATAGAGTGTAGGGTATAGAGTGTAGGGTATAGAGTGTAGAGTGTAGGGTATAGAGTGTAGGGTATAGAGTGTAGGGTATAGAGTGTAGGGCATAGAGTGTAGGGTATAGAGTGTAGAGTGTAGGGTATAGAGTGTAGGGTATAGAGTGTAGAGTGTAGAGTATAGAGTGTAGGGTATAGAGTGTAGGGTATAGAGTGTAGGGTATAGAGTGTAGGGTATAGAGTGTAGAGTGTAGGGTATAGAGTGTAGAGTGTAGGGTATAGAGTGTAGGGTACATAGTGTAGGGTATAGAGTGTAGAGTATAGAGTGTAGAGTGTAGGGTATAGAGTGTAAAGTGTAGGGTATAGAGTGTATGGTATAGAGTGTAGGGTATAGAGTGTAGGGTATAGAGTGTAGGGAATAGAGTGTAGAGTGTAAGGTATAGAGTGTAGAGTGTAGGGCATAGAGTGTAGAGTGTAGGGTATAGAGTGTAGGGTATAGAGTGTAGGGTATAGAGTGTAGGGTATAGAGTGTAGAGTGTAGGGTATAGAGTGTAGAGTGTAGGGTATAGAGTGTAGAGTGTAGGGCATAGAGTGTAGAGTGTAGGGTATAGAGTGTAGGGTATAGAGTGTAGGGTATAGAGTGTAGGGTATAGAGTGTAGAGTGTAGGGTATAGAGTGTAGAGTGTAGGGTATAGAGTGTAGGGTATAGAGTGTAGGGTAGAGAGTGTAGGGTAGAGAGTGTAGAGTGTAGGGTATAGAGTGTAGGGTATAGAGTGTAGGGTATAGAGTGTAGAGTGTAGGGATTAGAGTGTAGTGTATAGAGTGTAGAGTGTAGAGTGTAGGGTATAGAGTGTAGAGTGTAGGGTATAGAGTGTATGGTATAGAGTGTAGGGTATAGAGTGTGGGGTGTAGAGTGTAGGGTATAGAGTGTAGGGTATAGAGTGTAGGGTATAGAGTGTAGGGAATAGAGTGTAGAGTGTAAGGTATAGAGTGTAGAGTGTAGGGCATAGAGTGTAGAGTGTAGGGTATAGAGTGTAGGGTATAGAGTGTAGGGTATAGAGTGTAGAGTGTAGGGTATAGAGTGTAGAGTGTAGGGTATAGAGTGTAGAGTGTAGGGTATAGAGTGTAGGGTATAGAGTGTAGGGTATAGAGTGTAGGGTATAGAGTGTAGAGTGTAGGGTATAGAGTGTAGAGTGTAGGGTATAGAGTGTAGGGTATAGAGTGCAGGGTATAGAGTGTAGGGTAGAGAGTGTAGAGTGTAGGGTATCGAGTGTAGGGTATAGAGTGTAGGGTGTAGAGTGTAGGGTATAGAGTGTAGAGTGTATGGTATAGAGTGTAGGGTATAGAGTGTAGGGTGTAGAGTGTAGGGTATAGAGTGTAGGGTATAGAGTGTAGGGAATAGAGTGTAGAGTGTAAGGTATAGAGTGTAGAGTGTAGGGTATAGAGTGTAGAGTATAGAGAGTAGAGTGTAGGGATTAGAGTGTAGGGTATAGAGTGTAGGGTGTAGAGTGTAGGGTATAGAGTGTAGGGTGTAGGGTATAGAGTGTATGGTATAGAGTGTAGGGTATAGAGTGTAGGGTGTAGAGTGTAGGGTATAGAGTGTAGGGTATAGAGTGTAGGGTATAGAGTGTAGGGTATAGAGTGTAGGGAATAGAGTGTAGAGTGTAAGGTATAGAGTGTAGAGTGTAGGGTATAGAGTGTAGGGTATAGACTGTAGGATATAGAGTGTAGGGTATAGAGTGTAGGGTATAGATTGTAGAGTGTAGGCTATAGAGTGTAGGGTGTAGAGTGTAGAGTGTAGGGTATAGAGTGTAGGGCATAGAGTGTAGGGTATAGAGTGTAGGGTATAGAGTGTAGAGTGTAGGGTATAGTGTGTAGGGTATAGAGTGCAGGGTGTAGAGTGTAGGGTATAGAGTGTAGGGTATAGAGTGTAGAGTGTAGGGTATAGAGTGTATGCTATAGAGTGTATGGTGTAGAGTGTATGGTATAGAGTGTAGGGTATAGAGTGTAGAGTGTATGGTATAGAGTGTAGGGTATAGAGTGTAGGGTATAGAGTGTATGTTATAGAGTGTAGGGTATAGAGTGTAGGGTAGAGAGTGTAGAGTGTAGGGTATAGAGTGTAGGGTATAGAGTGTAGGGTATAGAGTGTAGAGTGTTGGGATTAGAGTGTAGGGTATAGAGTGTAGGATGTAGAGTGTAGGGTATAGAGTGTAGAGTGTAGGGTATAGAGTGTAGAGTGTATGGTATAGAGTGTAGGGTATAGAGTGTAGGGTATAGAGTGTACGTTATAGAGTGTAGGGTATAGAGTGTAGGGTAGAGAGTGTAGAGTGTAGGGTATAGAGTGTAGGGTATAGAGTGTAGGGTATAGAGTGTAGAGTGTAGGGTATAGAGTGTATGCTATAGAGTGTATGGTGTAGAGTGTAGGGTGTAGAGTGTAGTGTATAGAGTGTAGAGTGTAGGGTATAGAGTGTATGGTATAGATTGTAGGGTATAGAGTGTGGGGTGTAGAGTGTAGGGTATAGAGTGTAGGGTATAGAGTGTAGGGAATAGAGTGTAGAGTGTAAGGTATAGAGTGTAGAGTGTAGGGCATAGAGTGTAGAGTGTAGGGTATAGAGTGTAGGGTATAGAGTGTAGGGTATAGAGTGTAGGGTATAGAGTGTAGGGTATAGAGTGTAGAGTGTAGGGTATAGAGTGTAGAGTGTAGGGCATAGAGTGTAGAGTGTAGGGTATAGAGTGTAGGGTATAGAGTGTAGGGTATAGAGTGTAGGGTATAGAGTGTAGAGTGTAGGGTATAGAGTGTAGAGTGTAGGGTATAGAGTGTAGGGTATATAGAGTTTTGGTAGAGAGTGTAGGGTAGAGAGTGTAGAGTGTAGGGTATAGAGTGTAGGGTATAGAGTGTAGGGTATAGAGTGTAGAGTGTAGGGATTAGAGTGTAGTGTATAGAGTGTAGGGTGTAGAGTGTAGGGTATAGAGTGTAGAGTGTAGGGTATAGAGTGTATGGTATAGAGTGTAGGGTATAGAGTGTGGGGTGTAGAGTGTAGGGTATAGAGTGTAGGGTATAGAGTGTAGGGTATAGAGTGTAGGGAATAGAGTGTAGAGTGTAAGGTATAGAGTGTAGAGTGTAGGGCATAGAGTGTAGAGTGTAGGGTATAGAGTGTAGGGTATAGAGTGTAGGGTATAGAGTGTAGGGTATAGAGTGTAGAGTGTAGGGTATAGAGTGTAGAGTGTAGGGTATAGAGTGTAGAGTGTAGGGCATAGAGTGTAGAGTGTAGGGTATAGAGTGTAGGGTATAGAGTGTAGGGTATAGAGTGTAGGGTATAGAGTGTAGAGTGTAGGGTATAGAGTGTAGAGTGTAGGGTATAGAGTGTAGGGTATAGAGTGTAGGGTAGAGAGTGTAGGGTAGAGAGTGTAGAGTGTAGGGTATAGAGTGTAGGGTATAGAGTGTAGGGTATAGAATGTAGAGTGTAGGGATTAGAGTGTAGTGTATAGAGTGTAGGGTGTAGAGTGTAGGGTATAGAGTGTAGAGTGTAGGGTATAGAGTGTATGGTATAGAGTGTAGGGTATAGAGTGTGGGGTGTAGAGTGTAGGGTATAGAGTGTAGGGTATAGAGTGTAGGGTATAGAGTGTAGGGAATAGAGTGTAAAGTGTAAGGTATAGAGTGTAGAGTGTAGGGCATAGAGTGTAGAGTGTAGGGTATAGAGTGTAGGGTATAGAGTGTAGGGTATAGAGTGTAGGGTATAGAGTGTAGAGTGTAGGGTATAGAGTGTAGAGTGTAGGGTATAGAGTGTAGAGTGTAGGGTATAGAGTGTAGGGTATAGAGTGTAGGGTATAGAGTGTAGGGTATAGAGTGTAGAGTGTAGGGTATAGAGTGTAGAGTGTAGGGTATAGAGTGTAGGGTATAGAGTGCAGGGTATAGAGTGTAGGGTAGAGAGTGTAGAGTGTAGGGCATAGAGTGTAGAGTGTAGGGTATAGAGTGTAGGGTATAGAGTGTAGGGTATAGAGTGTAGGGTATAGAGTGTAGAGTGTAGGGTATAGAGTGTAGAGTGTAGGGTATAGAGTGTAGAGTGTAGGGCATAGAGTGTAGAGTGTAGGGTATAGAGTGTAGGGTATAGAGTGTAGAGTGTAGGGTATAGAGTGTAGAGTGTAGGGTATAGAGTGTAGGGTATATAGAGTTTTGGTAGAGAGTGTAGGGTAGAGAGTGTAGAGTGTAGGGTATAGAGTGTAGGGTATAGAGTGTAGGGTATAGAGTGTAGAGTGTAGGGATTAGAGTGTAGTGTATAGAGTGTAGGGTGTAGAGTGTAGGGTATAGAGTGTAGAGTGTAGGGTATAGAGTGTATGGTATAGAGTGTAGGGTATAGAGTGTGGGGTGTAGAGTGTAGGGTATAGAGTGTAGGGTATAGAGTGTAGGGTATAGAGTGTAGGGAATAGAGTGTAGAGTGTAAGGTATAGAGTGTAGAGTGTAGGGCATAGAGTGTAGAGTGTAGGGTATAGAGTGTAGGGTATAGAGTGTAGGGTATAGAGTGTAGGGTATAGAGTGTAGAGTGTAGGGTATAGAGTGTAGAGTGTAGGGTATAGAGTGTAGAGTGTAGGGCATAGAGTGTAGAGTGTAGGGTATAGAGTGTAGGGTATAGAGTGTAGGGTATAGAGTGT
This sequence comes from Ranitomeya imitator, assembly GCF_032444005.1. Taxonomy (NCBI): domain Eukaryota; kingdom Metazoa; phylum Chordata; class Amphibia; order Anura; family Dendrobatidae; genus Ranitomeya; species Ranitomeya imitator. The sequence goes on from NW_027194646.1 coordinate 1,506,706, forward strand.
AGGGTATAGAGTGTAGAGTGTAGGGTATAGAGTGTAGAGTGTAGGGTATAGAGTGTAGGGTATAGAGTGTAGGGTAGAGAGTGTAGGGTAGAGAGTGTAGAGTGTAGGGTATAGAGTGTAGGGTATAGAGTGTAGGGTATAGAATGTAGAGTGTAGGGATTAGAGTGTAGTGTATAGAGTGTAGGGTGTAGAGTGTAGGGTATAGAGTGTAGAGTGTAGGGTATAGAGTGTATGGTATAGAGTGTAGGGTATAGAGTGTGGGGTGTAGAGTGTAGGGTATAGAGTGTAGGGTATAGAGTGTAGGGTATAGAGTGTAGGGAATAGAGTGTAAAGTGTAAGGTATAGAGTGTAGAGTGTAGGGCATAGAGTGTAGAGTGTAGGGTATAGAGTGTAGGGTATAGAGTGTAGGGTATAGAGTGTAGGGTATAGAGTGTAGAGTGTAGGGTATAGAGTGTAGAGTGTAGGGTATAGAGTGTAGAGTGTAGGGTATAGAGTGTAGGGTATAGAGTGTAGGGTATAGAGTGTAGGGTATAGAGTGTAGAGTGTAGGGTATAGAGTGTAGAGTGTAGGGTATAGAGTGTAGGGTATAGAGTGCAGGGTATAGAGTGTAGGGTAGAGAGTGTAGAGTGTAGGGCATAGAGTGTAGAGTGTAGGGTATAGAGTGTAGGGTATAGAGTGTAGGGTATAGAGTGTAGGGTATAGAGTGTAGAGTGTAGGGTATAGAGTGTAGAGTGTAGGGTATAGAGTGTAGAGTGTAGGGCATAGAGTGTAGAGTGTAGGGTATAGAGTGTAGGGTATAGAGTGTAGGGTATAGAGTGTAGGGTATAGAGTGTAGAGTGTAGGGTATAGAGTGTAGAGTGTAGGGTATAGAGTGTAGGGTATAGAGTGTAGGGTAGAGAGTGTAGGGTAGAGAGTGTAGAGTGTAGGGTATAGAGTGTAGGGTATAGAGTGTAGGGTATAGAGTGTAGAGTGTAGGGATTAGAGTGTAGTGTATAGAGTGTAGGGTGTAGAGTGTAGGGTATAGAGTGTAGAGTGTAGGGTATAGAGTGTATGGTATAGAGTGTAGGGTATAGAGTGTGGGGTGTAGAGTGTAGGGTATAGAGTGTAGGGTATAGAGTGTAGGGTATAGAGTGTAGGGAATAGAGTGTAGAGTGTAAGGTATAGAGTGTAGAGTGTAGGGCATAGAGTGTATAGTGTAGGGTATAGAGTGTAGGGTATAGAGTGTAGGGTATAGAGTGTAGGGTATAGAGTGTAGAGTGTAGGGTATAGAGTGTAGAGTGTAGGGTATAGAGTGTAGAGTGTAGGGCATAGAGTGTAGAGTGTAGGGTATAGAGTGTAGGGTATAGAGTGTAGGGTATAGAGTGTAGGGTATAGAGTGTAGAGTGTAGGGTATAGAGTGTAGAGTGTAGGGTATAGAGTGTAGGGTATAGAGTGTAGGGTAGAGAGTGTAGGGTAGAGAGTGTAGAGTGTAGGGTATAGAGTGTAGGGTATAGAGTGTAGGGTATAGAGTGTAGAGTGTAGGGATTAGAGTGTAGTGTATAGAGTGTAGGGTGTAGAGTGTAGGGTATAGAGTGTAGAGTGTAGGGTATAGAGTGTATGGTATAGAGTGTAGGGTATAGAGTGTGGGGTGTAGAGTGTAGGGTATAGAGTGTAGGGTATAGAGTGTAGGGTATAGAGTGTAGGGAATAGAGTGTAAAGTGTAAGGTATAGAGTGTAGAGTGTACGGCATAGAGTGTAGAGTGTAGGGTATAGAGTGTAGGGTATAGAGTGTAGGGTATAGAGTGTAGGGTATAGAGTGTAGAGTGTAGGGTATAGAGTGTAGAGTGTAGGGTATAGAGTGTAGAGTGTAGGGTATAGAGTGTAGGGTATAGAGTGTAGGGTATAGAGTGTAGGGTATAGAGTGTAGAGTGTAGGGTATAGAGTGTAGAGTGTAGGGTATAGAGTGTAGGGTATAGAGTGCAGGGTATAGAGTGTAGGGTAGAGAGTGTAGAGTGTAGGGTATAGAGTGTAGGGTATAGAGTGTAGGGTGTAGAGTGTAGGGTATAGAGTGTAGAGTGTAGGGTATAGAGTGTATGGTATAGAGTGTAGGGTATAGAGTGTAGGGTGTAGAGTGTAGGGTATAGAGTGTAGGGTATAGAGTGTAGGGTATAGAGTGTAGGGAATAGATTGTAGAGTGTAAGGTATAGAGTGTAGAGTGTAGGGTATAGAGTGTAGGGTATAGACTGTAGGGTATAGAGTGTAGGGTATAGAGTGTAGGGTATAGAGTGTAGAGTGTAGGGTATAGAGTGTATGGTATAGAGTGTAGGGTATAGAGTGTAGGGTGTAGAGTGTAGGGTATAGAGTGTAGGGTATAGAGTGTAGGGTATAGAGTGTAGGGAATAGAGTGTAGAGTGTAAGGTATAGAGTGTAGAGTGTAGGGTATAGAGTGTAGAGTATAGAGAGTAGAGTGTAGGGATTAGAGTGTAGGGTATAGAGTGTAGGGTGTAGAGTGTAGGGTATAGAGTGTAGAGTGTAGGGTATAGAGTGTATGGTATAGAGTGTAGGGTATAGAGTGTAGGGTGTAGAGTGTAGGGTATAGAGTGTAGGGTATAGAGTGTAGGGTATAGAGTGTAGGGAATAGAGTGTAGAGTGTAAGGTATAGAGTGTAGAGTGTAGGGTATAGAGTGTAGGGTATAGACTGTAGGGTATAGAGTGTAGGGTATAGAGTGTAGGGTATAGATTGTAGAGTGTATGCTATAGAGTGTAGGGTGTAGAGTGTAGAGTGTAGGGTATAGAGTGTAGGGCATAGAGTGTAGGGTATAGAGTGTAGGGTATAGAGTGTAGAGTGTAGGGTATAGTGTGTAGGGTATAGAGTGCAGGGTGTAGAGTGAAGGGTATAGAGTGTAGGGTATAGAGTGTAGAGTGTAGGGTATAGAGTGTATGCTATAGAGTGTATGGTGTAGAGTGTATGGTATAGAGTGTAGGGTATAGAGTGTAGAGTGTATGGTATAGAGTGTAGGGTATAGAGTGTAGGGTATAGAGTGTATGTTATAGAGTGTAGGGTATAGAGTGTAGGGTAGAGAGTGTAGAGTGTAGGGTATAGAGTGTAGGGTATAGAGTGTAGGGTATAGAGTGTAGAGTGTTGGGATTAGAGTGTAGGGTATAGAGTGTAGGATGTAGAGTGTAGGGTATAGAGTGTAGAGTGTAGGGTATAGAGTGTATGGTATAGAGTGTAGGGTATAGAGTGTAGGGTGTAGAGTGTAGGGTATAGCGTGTAGGGTATAGAGTGTAGGGTTTAGAGTGTAGTGTATAGAGTGTAGGGTGTAGAGTGTAGGGTATAGAGTGTAGGGTATAGAGTGTAGGGTATAGAGTGTATGGTATAGAGTGTAGAGTGTAGGATATAGAGTGTAGGGTATAGAGTGTAGAGTGTAGGGTATAGAGTGTAGGGTATAGAGTGTAGGGTATAGAGTGTAGAGTGTAGGGATTAGAGTGTAGGGTATAGAGTGTAGGGTATAGAGTGTAGAGTGTAGGGTATAGAGTGTAGGGTATAGAGTGTAGAGTGTAGGGTATAGAGTTTAGGGTATAGAGTGTAGGGTATAGAGTGTAGGGTATAGAGTGTAGGGTATAGAGTGTAGGGTATAGAGTGTAGGGTATAGAGTGTAGAGTGTAGGGTATAGAGTGTAGAGTATAGAGAGTAGAGTGTAGGGATTAGAGTGTAGGGTATAGAGTGTAGGGTGTAGAGTGTAGGGTATAGAGTGTAGAGTGTAGGGTATAGAGTGTATGGTATAGAGTGTAGGGTATAGAGTGTAGGGTGTAGAGTGTAGGGTATAGAGTGTAGGGTATAGAGTGTAGGGTATAGAGTGTAGGGTATAGAGTGTAGGGAATAGAGTGTAGAGTGTAAGGTATAGAGTGTAGAGTGTAGGGTATAGAGTGTAGGGTATAGACTGTAGGGTATAGAGTGTAGGGTATAGAGTGTAGGGTATAGATTGTAGAGTGTAGGCTATAGAGTGTAGGGTATAGAGTGTAGAGTGTAGGGTATAGAGTGTAGGGCATAGAGTGTAGGGTATAGAGTGTAGGGTATAGAGTGTAGAGTGTAGGGTATAGTGTGTAGGGTATAGAGTGCAGGATGTAGAGTGTAGGGTATAGAGTGTAGGGTATAGAGTGTAGAGTGTAGGGTATAGAGTGTATGCTATAGAGTGTATGGTGTAGAGTGTATGGTATAGAGTGTAGGGTATAGAGTGTAGAGTGTATGGTATAGAGTGTAGGGTATAGAGTGTAGGGTATAGAGTGTATGTTATAGAGTGTAGGGTATAGAGTGTAGGGCATAGAGTGTAGGGTATAGAGTGTAGGGTATAGAGTGTAGAGTGTAGGGTATAGTGTGTAGGGTATAGAGTGCAGGGTGTAGAGTGTAGGGTATAGAGTGTAGGGTATAGAGTGTAGAGTGTAGGGTATAGAGTGTATGCTATAGAGTGTATGGTGTAGAGTGTATGGTATAGAGTGTAGGGTATAGAGTGTAGAGTGTATGGTATAGAGTGTAGGGTATAGAGTGTAGGGTATAGAGTGTATGTTATAGAGTGTAGGGTATAGAGTGTAGGGTAGAGAGTGTAGAGTGTAGGGTATAGAGTGTAGGGTATAGAGTGTAGGGTATAGAGTGTAGAGTGTTGGGATTAGAGTGTAGGGTATAGAGTGTAGGATGTAGAGTGTAGGGTATAGAGTGTAGAGTGTAGGGTATAGAGTGTAGAGTGTATGGTATAGAGTGTAGGGTATAGAGTGTAGGGTATAGAGTGTACGTTATAGAGTGTAGGGTATAGAGTGTAGGGTAGAGAGTGTAGAGTGTAGGGTATAGAGTGTAGGGTATAGAGTGTAGGGTATAGAGTGTAGAGTGTAGGGTATAGAGTGTATGCTATAGAGTGTATGGTGTAGAGTGTAGGGTGTAGAGTGTAGTGTATAGAGTGTAGAGTGTAGGGTATAGAGTGTATGGTATAGATTGTAGGGTATAGAGTGTGGGGTGTAGAGTGTAGGGTATAGAGTGTAGGGTATAGAGTGTAGGGAATAGAGTGTAGAGTGTAAGGTATAGAGTGTAGAGTGTAGGGCATAGAGTGTAGAGTGTAGGGTATAGAGTGTAGGGTATAGAGTGTAGGGTATAGAGTGTAGGGTATAGAGTGTAGGGTATAGAGTGTAGAGTGTAGGGTATAGAGTGTAGGGCATAGAGTGTAGAGTGTAGGGTATAGAGTGTAGGGTATAGAGTGTAGGGTATAGAGTGTAGGGTATAGAGTGTAGAGTGTAGGGTATAGAGTGTAGAGTGTAGGGTATAGAGTGTAGGGTATAGAGTGTAGGGTAGAGAGTGTAGGGTAGAGAGTGTAGAGTGTAGGGTATAGAGTGTAGGGTATAGAGTGTAGGGTATAGAGTGTAGAGTGTAGGGATTAGAGTGTAGTGTATAGAGTGTAGGGTGTAGAGTGTAGGGTATAGAGTGTAGAGTGTAGGGTATAGAGTGTATGGTATAGAGTGTAGGGTATAGAGTGTGGGGTGTAGAGTGTAGGGTATAGAGTGTAGGGTATAGAGTGTAGGGTATAGAGTGTAGGGAATAGAGTGTAGAGTGTAAGGTATAGAGTGTAGAGTGTAGGGCATAGAGTGTAGAGTGTAGGGTATAGAGTGTAGGGTATAGAGTGTAGGGTATAGAGTGTAGGGTATAGAGTGTAGAGTGTAGGGTATAGAGTGTAGAGTGTAGGGTATAGAGTGTAGAGTGTAGAGTATAGAGTGTAGGTTATAGAGTGTAGGGTATAGAGTGTAGGGTATAGAGTGTAGAGTGTAGGGTATAGAGTGTAGAGTGTAGGGTATAGAGTGTAGGGTATAGAGTGCAGGGTATAGAGTGTAGGGTAGAGAGTGTAGAGTGTAGGGTATAGAGTGTAGGGTATAGAGTGTAGGGTGTAGAGTGTAGGGTATAGAGTGTAGAGTGTAGGGTTTAGAGTGTATGGTATAGAGTGTAGGGTATAGAGTGTAGGGTGTAGAGTGTAGGGTATAGAGTGTAGGGTATAGAGTGTAGGGTATAGAGTGTAGGGAATAGAGTGTAGAGTGTAAGGTATAGAGTGTAGAGTGTAGGGTATAGAGTGTAGGGTATAGAGAGTAGAGTGTAGGGATTAGAGTGTAGGGTATAGAGTGTAGGGTGTAGAGTGTAGGGTGTAGAGTGTAGAGTGTAGGGTATAGAGTGTATGGTATAGAGTGTAGGGTATAAAGTGTAGGGTGTAGAGTGTAGGGTATAGAGTGTAGGGTATAGAGTGTAGGGTATAGAGTGTAGGGTATAGAGTGTAGGGAATAGAGTGTAGAGTGTAAGGTATAGAGTGTAGAGTGTAGGGTATAGAGTGTAGGGTATAGACTGTAGGGTATAGAGTGTAGGGTATAGAGTGTAGGGTATAGATTGTAGAGTGTAGGCTATAGAGTGTAGGGTATAGAGTGTAGAGTGTAGGGTATAGAGTGTAGGGCATAGAGTGTAGGGTATAGAGTGTAGGGTATAGAGTGTAGAGTGTAGGGTATAGTGTGTAGGGTATAGAGTGCAGGGTGTAGAGTGTAGGGTATAGAGTGTAGGGTATAGAGTGTAGAGTGTAGGGTATAGAGTGTATGCTATAGAGTGTATGGTGTAGAGTGTATGGTATAGAGTGTAGGGTATAGAGTGTAGGGTATAGAGTGTATGTTATAGAGTGTAGGGTATAGAGTGTAGGGTAGAGAGTGTAGAGTGTAGGGTATAGAGTGTAGGGTATAGAGTGTAGGGTATAGAGTGTAGAGTGTTGGGATTAGAGTGTAGGGTATAGAGTGTAGGATGTAGAGTGTAGGGTATAGAGTGTAGAGTGTAGGGTATAGAGTGTAGAGTGTAGGGCATAGAGTGTAGAGTGTAGGGTATAGAGTGTAGGGTATAGAGTGTAGGGTATAGAGTGTAGGGTATAGAGTGTAGAGTGTAGGGTATAGAGTGTAGAGTGTAGGGTATAGAGTGTAGAGTGTAGGGTATAGGGTAGAGAGTGTAGGGTAGAGAGTGTAGAGTGTAGGGTATAGAGTGTAGGGTATAGAGTGTAGGGTATAGAGTGTAGAGTGTAGGGATTAGAGTGTAGTGTATAGAGTGTAGGGTGTAGAGTGTAGGGTATAGAGTGTAGAGTGTAGGGTATAGAGTGTATGGTATAGAGTGTAGGGTATAGAGTGTGGGGTGTAGAGTGTAGGGTATAGAGTGTAGGGTATAGAGTGTAGGGTATAGAGTGTAGAGTGTAGGGTATAGAGTGTAGAGTGTAGGGTATAGAGTGTAGAGTGTAGGGTATAGAGTGTAGGGTATAGAGTGTAGGGTATAGAGTGTAGGGTATAGAGTGTAGAGTGTAGGGTATAGAGTGTAGAGTGTAGGGTATAGAGTGTAGGGTATAGAGTGCAGGGCATAGAGTGTAGGGTAGAGAGTGTAGAGTGTAGGGTATAGAGTGTAGGGTATAGAGTGTAGGGTGTAGAGTGTAGGGTATAGAGTGTAGAGTGTAGGGTATAGAGTGTATGGTATAGAGTGTAGGGTATAGAGTGTAGGGTATAGAGTGTAGGGTATATAGTGTAGGGTATAGAGTGTAGGGTATAGAGTGTAGGGAATAGAGTGTAGAGTGTAAGGTATAGAGTGTAGAGTGTAGGGTATAGAGTGTAGGGTATAGAGAGTAGAGTGTAGGGATTAGAGTGTAGGGTATAGAGTGTAGGGTGTAGAGTGTAGGGTATAGAGTGTAGAGTGTAGGGTATAGAGTGTATGGTATAGAGTGTAGGGTATAGAGTGTAGGGTGTAGAGTGTAGGGTATAGAGTGTAGGGTATAGAGTGTAGGGCATAGAGTGTAGGGTATAGAGTGTAGGGAATAGAGTGTAGAGTGTAAGGTATAGAGTGTAGAGTGTAGGGTATAGAGTGTAGAGTATAGACTGTAGGGTATAGAGTGTAGGGTATAGAGTTTAGGGTATAGATTGTAGAGTGTAGGCTATAGAGTGTAGGGTATAGAGTGTAGAGTGTAGGGTATAGAGTGTAGGGTATAGAGTGTAGGGTATAGAGTGTAGGGTATAGAGTGTAGAGTGTAGGGTATAGTGTGTAGGGTATAGAGTGCAGGGTGTAGAGTGTAGGGTATAGAGTGTAGGTTATAGAGTGTAGAGTGTAGGGTATAGAGTGTATGCTATAGAGTGTATGGTGTAGAGTGTAGGGTGTAGAGTGTAGTGTATAGAGTGTAGAGTGTAGGGTATAGAGTGTATGGTATAGAGTTTAGGGTATAGAGTGTGGGGTGTAGAGTGTAGGGTATAGAGTGTAGGGTATAGAGTGTAGGGTATAGAGTGTAGGGAATAGAGTGTAGAGTGTAAGGTATAGAGTGTAGAGTGTAGGGCATAGAGTGTAGAGTGTAGGGTATAGAGTGTAGGGTATAGAGTGTAGGGTATAGAGTGTAGGGTATAGAGTGTAGAGTGTAGGGTATAGAGTGTAGAGTGTAGGGTATAGAGTGTAGAGTGTAGGGCATAGAGTGTAGAGTGTAGGGTATAGAGTGTAGGGTATAGAATATAGGGTATAGAGTGTAGAGTGTAGGGTATAGAGTGTAGAGTGTAGGGTATAGAGTGTAGAGTGTATGGTATAGAGTGTAGGCTATAGAGTGTAGGGTATAGAGTGTAGAGTGTATGGTATAGAGTGTAGGGTATAGAGTGTAGGGTATAGAGTGTACGTTATAGAGTGTAGGGTATAGAGTGTAGGGTAGAGAGTGTAGAGTGTAGGGTATAGAGTGTAGGGTATAGAGTGTAGGGTATAGAGTGTAGAGTGTAGGGTATAGAGTGTATGCTATAGAGTGTATGGTGTAGAGTGTAGGGTGTAGAGTGTAGTGTATAGAGTGTAGAGTGTAGGGTATAGAGTGTATGGTATAGAGTGTAGGGTATAGAGTGTGGGGTGTAGAGTGTAGGGTATAGAGTGTAGGGTATAGAGTGTAGGGTATAGAGTGTAGGGAATAGAGTGTAGAGTGTAAGGTATAGAGTGTAGAGTGTAGGGCATAGAGTGTAGAGTGTAGGGTATAGAGTGTAGGGTATAGAGTGTAGGGTATAGAGTGTAGGGTATAGAGTGTAGAGTGTAGGGTATAGAGTGTAGAGTGTAGGGTATAGAGTGTAGAGTGTAGGGCATAGAGTGTAGAGTGTAGGGTATAGAGTGTAGGGTATAGAGTGTAGGGTATAGAGTGTAGGGTATAGAGTGTAGAGTGTAGGGTATAGAGTGTAGAGTGTAGGGTATAGAGTGTAGGGTATAGAGTGTAGGGTAGAGAGTGTAGGGTAGAGAGTGTAGAGTGTAGGGTATAGAGTGTAGGGTATAGAGTGTAGGGTATAGAGTGTAGAGTGTAGGGATTAGAGTGTAGTGTATAGAGTGTAGGGTGTAGAGTGTAGGGTATAGAGTGTAGAGTGTAGGGTATAGAGTGTATGGTATAGAGTGTAGGGTATAGAGTGTGGGGTGTAGAGTGTAGGGTATAGAGTGTAGGGTATAGAGTGTAGGGTATAGAGTGTAGGGAATAGAGTGTAGAGTGTAAGGTATAGAGTGTAGAGTGTAGGGCATAGAGTGTAGAGTGTAGGGTATAGAGTGTAGGGTATAGAGTGTAGGGTATAGAGTGTAGGGTATAGAGTGTAGAGTGTAGGGTATAGAGTGTAGAGTGTAGGGTATAGAGTGTAGAGTGTAGGGCATAGAGTGTAGAGTGTAGGGTATAGAGTGTAGGGTATAGAGTGTAGGGTATAGAGTGTAGGGTATAGAGTGTAGAGTGTAGGGTATAGAGTGTAGAGTGTAGGGTATAGAGTGTAGGGTATAGAGTGTAGGGTAGAGAGTGTAGGGTAGAGAGTGTAGAGTGTAGGGTATAGAGTGTAGGGTATAGAGTGTAGGGTATAGAGTGTAGAGTGTAGGGATTAGAGTGTAGTGTATAGAGTGTAGGGTGTAGAGTGTAGGGTATAGAATGTAGAGTGTAGGGTATAGAGTGTATGGTATAGAGTGTAGGGTATAGAGTGTGGGGTGTAGAGTGTAGGGTATAGAGTGTAGGGTATAGAGTGTAGGGTATAGAGTGTAGGGTATAGAGTGTAGGGTATAGAGTGTAGAGTGTAGGGTATAGAGTGTAGAGTGTAGGGTATAGAGTGTAGAGTGTAGGGTAAAGAGTGTAGGGTATAGAGTGTAGGGTATAGAGTGTAGAGTGTAGGGTATAGAGTGTAGAGTGTAGGGTATAGAGTGTAGGGTATAGAGTGCAGGGTATAGAGTGTAGGGTAGAGAGTGTAGAGTGTAGGGTATAGAGTGTAGGGTATAGAGTGTAGGGTGTAGAGTGTAGGGTATAGAGTGTAGAGTGTAGGGTATAGAGTGTATGGTATAGAGTGTAGGGTATAGAGTGTAGGGTGTAGAGTGTAGGGTATAGAGTGTAGGGTATAGAGTGTAGGGTATAGAGTGTAGGGAATAGAGTGTAGAGTGTAAGGTATAGAGTGTAGAGTGTAGGGTATAGAGTGTAGAGTATAGAGAGTAGAGTGTAGGGATTAGAGTGTAGGGTATAGAGTGTAGGGTGTAGAGTGTAGGGTATAGAGTGTAGAGTGTAGGGTATAGAGTGTATGGTATAGAGTGTAGGGTATAGAGTGTAGGGTGTAGAGTGTAGGGTATAGAGTGTAGGGTATAGAGTGTAGGGTATAGAGTGTAGGGAATAGAGTGTAGAGTGTAAGGTATAGAGTGTAGAGTGTAGGGTATAGAGTGTAGGGTATAGACTGTAGGGTATAGAGTGTAGGGTATAGAGTGTAGGGTATAGATTGTAGAGTGTATGCTATAGAGTGTAGGGTGTAGAGTGTAGGGTGTAGAGTGTAAGGTATAGAGTGTAGAGTGTAGGGTATAGAGTGTAGGGTATAGAGTGTAGGGCATAGAGTGTAGGGTATAGAGTGTAGGGTATAGAGTGTAGAGTGTAGGGTATAGTGTGTAGGGTATAGAGTGTAGAGTGTAGGGTATAGAGTGTATGCTATAGAGTGTATGGTGTAGAGTGTATGGTATAGAGTGTAGGGTATAGAGTGTAGAGTGTATGGTATAGAGTGTAGGGTATAGAGTGTAGGGTATAGAGTGTATGTTATAGAGTGTAGGGTATAGAGTGTAGGGTAGAGAGTGTAGAGTGTAGGGTATAGAGTGTAGGGTATAGAGTGTAGGGTATAGAGTGTAGAGTGTTGGGATTAGAGTGTAGGGTATAGAGTGTAGGATGTAGAGTGTAGGGTATAGAGTGTAGAGTGTAGGGTATAGAGTGTATGGTATAGAGTGTAGGGTATAGAGTGTAGGGTGTAGAGTGTAGGGTATAGCGTGTAGGGTATAGAGTGTAGGGTATAGAGTGTAGTGTATAGAGTGTAGGGTGTAGAGTGTAGGGTATAGAGTGTAGGGTATAGAGTGTAGGGTATAGAGTGTATGGTATAGAGTGTAGAGTGTAGGATATAGAGTGTAGGGTATAGAGTGTAGAGTGTAGGGTATAGAGTGTAGGGTATAGAGTGTAGGGTATAGAGTGTAGAGTGTAGGGATTAGAGTGTAGGGTATAGAGTGTAGGGTATAGAGTGTAGAGTGTAGGGTATAGAGTGTAGGGTATAGAGTGTAGAGTGTAGGGTATAGAGTTTAGGGTATAGAGTGTAGGGTATAGAGTGTAGGGTATAGAGTGTAGGGTATAGAGTGTAGGGTATAGAGTGTAGGGTATAGAGTGTAGAGTGTAGGGTATAGAGTGTAGAGTATAGAGAGTAGAGTGTAGGGATTAGAGTGTAGGGTATAGAGTTTAGGGTGTAGAGTGTAGGGTATAGAGTGTAGAGTGTAGGGTATAGAGTGTATGGTATAGAGTGTAGGGTATAGAGTGTAGGGTGTAGAGTGTAGGGTATAGAGTGTAGGGTATAGAGTGTAGGGTATAGAGTGTAGGGTATAGAGTGTAGGGAATAGAGTGTAGAGTGTAAGGTATAGAGTGTAGAGTGTAGAGTATAGAGTGTAGGGTATAGACTGTAGGGTATAGAGTGTAGGGTATAGAGTGTAGGGTATAGATTGTAGAGTGTAGGCTATAGAGTGTAGGGTATAGAGTGTAGAGTGTAGGGTATAGAGTGTAGGGCATAGAGTGTAGGGTATAGAGTGTAGGGTATAGAGTGTAGAGTGTAGGGTATAGTGTGTAGGGTATAGAGTGCAGGATGTAGAGTGTAGGGTATAGAGTGTAGGGTATAGAGTGTAGAGTGTAGGGTATAGAGTGTATGCTATAGAGTGTATGGTGTAGAGTGTATGGTATAGAGTGTAGGGTATAGAGTGTAGAGTGTATGGTATAGAGTGTAGGGTATAGAGTGTAGGGTATAGAGTGTAGAGTGTTGGGATTAGAGTGTAGGGTATAGAGTGTAGGATGTAGAGTGTAGGGTATAGAGTGTAGAGTGTAGGGTATAGAGTGTATGGTATAGAGTGTAGGGTATAGAGTGTAGGGTGTAGAGTGTAGGGTATAGCGTGTAGGGTATAGAGTGTAGGGTATAGAGTGTAGTGTATAGAGTGTAGGGTGTAGAGTGTAGGGTATAGAGTGTAGGGTATAGAGTGTAGGGTATAGAGTGTATGGTATAGAGTGTAGAGTGTAGGATATAGAGTGTAGGGTATAGAGTGTAGAGTGTAGGGTATAGAGTGTAGGGTATAGAGTGTAGGGTATAGAGTGTAGAGTGTAGGGATTAGAGTGTAGGGTATAGAGTGTAGAGTGTAGGGTATAGAGTGTAGGGTATAGAGTGTAGAGTGTAGGGTATAGAGTTTAGGGTATAGAGTGTAGGGTATAGAGTGTAGGGTATAGAGTGTAGGGTATAGAGTGTAGAGTGTAGGGTATAGAGTGTATGGTATAGAGTGTAGGGTATAGAGTGTAGGGTGTAGAGTGTAGGGTATAGAGTGTAGGGAATAGAGTGTAGATTGTAAGGTATAGAGTGTAGAGTGTAGGGTATAGAGTGTAGGGTATAGACTGTAGGGTATAGAGTGTAGGGTATAGATTGTAGAGTGTAGGCTATAGAGTGTAGGGTATAGAGTGTAGAGTGTAGGGTATAGAGTGTATGGCATAGAGTGTAGGGTATAGAGTGTAGGGTATAGAGTGTAGAGTGTAGGGTATAGTGTGTAGGGTATAGAGTGCAGGGTGTAGAGTGTAGGGTATAGAGTGTAGGGTGTAGAGTGTAGAGTGTAGGGTATAGAGTGTATGCTATAGAGTGTATGGTGTAGAGTGTATGGTATAGAATGTAGGGTATAGAGTGTAGAGTGTATGGTATAGAGTGTAGGGTATAGAGTGTAGGGTATAGAGTGTATGTTATAGAGCGTAGGGTATAGAGTGTAGGGTAGAGAGTGTAGAGTGTAGGGTATAGAGTGTAGGGTATAGAGTGTAGGGTATAGAGTGTAGAGTGTTGGGATTAGAGTGTAGGGTATAGAGTGTAGGATGTAGAGTGTAGGGTATAGAGTGTAGAGTGTAGGGTATAGAGTGTATGGTATAGAGTGTAGGGTATAGAGTGTAGGGTGTAGAGTGTAGGGTATAGAGTGTAGGGTATAGAGTGTAGAGTGTAGGGTATAGAGTGTAGGGTGTAGAGTGTAGGGTATAGAGTGTAGGGTATAGAGTGTAGAGTGTAGGGTATAGAGTGTATGCTATAGAGTGTATGGTGTAGAGTGTATGGTATAGAATGTAGGGTATAGAGTGTAGAGTGTATGGTATAGAGTGTAGGGTATAGAGTGTAGGGTATAGAGTGTATGTTATAGAGCGTAGGGTATAGAGTGTAGGGTAGAGAGTGTAGAGTGTAGGGTATAGAGTGTAGGGTATAGAGTGTAGGGTATAGAGTGTAGAGTGTTGGGATTAGAGTGTAGGGTATAGAGTGTAGGATGTAGAGTGTAGGGTATAGAGTGTAGAGTGTAGGGTATAGAGTGTATGGTATAGAGTGTAGGGTATAGAGTGTAGGGTGTAGAGTGTAGGATATAGAGTGTAGGGTATAGAGTGTAGAGTGTAGGGTATAGAGTGTAGGGTATAGAGTGTAGGGTATAGAGTGTAGAGTGTAGGGATTAGAGTGTAGGGTATAGAGTGTAGGGTATAGAGTGTAGAGTGTAGGGTATAGAGTGTAGGGTATAGAGTGTAGAGTGTAGGGTATAGAGTTTAGGGTATAGAGTGTAGGGTATAGAGTGTACGGTATAGAGTGTAGGGTATAGAGTGTAGGGTATAGAGTGTAGGGTATAGAGTGTAGAGTGTAGGGTATAGAGTGTAGAGTATAGAGAGTAGAGTGTAGGGATTAGAGTGTAGGGTATAGAGTGTAGGGTGTAGAGTGTAGGGTATAGAGTGTAGAGTGTAGGGTATAGAGTGTATGGTATAGAGTGTAGGGTATAGAGTGTAGGGTGTAGAGTGTAGGGTATAGAGTGTAGGGTATAGAGTGTAGGGTATAGAGTGTAGGGTATAGAGTGTAGGGAATAGAGTGTAGAGTGTAAGGTATAGAGTGTAGAGTGTAGGGTATAGAGTGTAGAGTATAGAGAGTAGAGTGTAGGGATTAGAGTGTAGGGTATAGAGTGTAGGGTGTAGAGTGTAGGGTATAGAGTGTAGAGTGTAGGGTATAGAGTGTATGGTATAGAGTGTAGGGTATAGAGTGTAGGGTGTAGAGTGTAGGGTATAGACTGTAGGGTATAGAGTGTAGGGTATAGATTGTAGAGTGTAGGCTATAGAGTGTAGGGTATAGAGTGTAGAGTGTAGGGTATAGAGTGTAGGGCATAGAGTGTAGGGTATAGAGTGTAGGGTATAGAGTGTAGAGTGTAGGGTATAGTGTGTAGGGTATAGAGTGCAGGATGTAGAGTGTAGGGTATAGAGTGTAGGGTATAGAGTGTAGAGTGTAGGGTATAGAGTATATGCTATAGAGTGTATGGTGTAGAGTGTATGGTATAGAGTGTAGGGTATAGAGTGTAGAGTGTATGGTATAGAGTGTAGGGTATAGAGTGTAGGGTATAGAGTGTATGTTATAGAGTGTAGGGTATAGAGTGTAGGGTAGAGAGTGTAGAGTGTAGGGTATAGAGTGTAGGGTATAGAGTGTAGGGTATAGAGTGTAGAGTGTTGGGATTAGAGTGTAGGGTATAGAGTGTAGGATGTAGAGTGTAGGGTATAGAGTGTAGAGTGTAGGGTATAGAGTGTATGGTATAGAGTGTAGGGTATAGAGTGTAGGGTGTAGAGTGTAGGGTATAGCGTGTAGGGTATAGAGTGTAGGGTATAGAGTGTAGTGTATAGAGTGTAGGGTGTAGAGTGTAGGGTATAGAGTGTAGGGTATAGAGTGTAGGGTATAGAGTGTATGGTATAGAGTGTAGAGTGTAGGATATAGAGTGTAGGGTATAGAGTGTAGAGTGTAGGGTATAGAGTGTAGGGTATAGAGTGTAGGGTATAGAGTGTAGAGTGTAGGGATTAGAGTGTAGGGTATAGAGTGTAGGGTATAGAGTGTAGAGTGTAGGGTATAGAGTGTAGGGTATAGAGTGTAGAGTGTAGGGTATAGAGTTTAGGGTATAGAGTGTAGGGTATAGAGTGTAGGGTATAGAGTGTAGGGTATAGAGTGTAGGGTATAGAGTGTAGAGTGTAGGGTATAGAGTGTATGGTATAGAGTGTAGGGTATAGAGTGTAGGGTGTAGAGTGTAGGGTATAGAGTGTAGGGTATAGAGTGTAGGGTATAGAGTGTAGGGAATAGAGTGTAGATTGTAAGGTATAGAGTGTAGAGTGTAGGGTATAGAGTGTAGGGTATAGACTGTAGGGTATAGAGTGTAGGGTATAGAGTGTAGGGTATAGATTGTAGAGTGTAGGCTATAGAGTGTAGGGTATAGAGTGTAGAGTGTAGGGTATAGAGTGTAGGGCATAGAGTGTAGGGTATAGAGTGTAGGGTATAGAGTGTAGAGTGTAGGGTATAGTGTGTAGGGTATAGAGTGCAGGGTGTAGAGTGTAGGGTATAGAGTGTAGGGTGTAGAGTGTAGAGTGTAGGGTATAGAGTGTATGCTATAGAGTGTATGGTGTAGAGTGTATGGTATAGAATGTAGGGTATAGAGTGTAGAGTGTATGGTATAGAGTGTAGGGTATAGAGTGTAGGGTATAGAGTGTATGTTATACAGCGTAGGGTATAGAGTGTAGGGTAGAGAGTGTAGAGTGTAGGGTATAGAGTGTAGGGTATAGAGTGTAGGGTATAGAGTGTAGAGTGTTGGGATTAGAGTGTAGGGTATAGAGTGTAGGATGTAGAGTGTAGGGTATAGAGTGTAGAGTGTAGGGTATAGAGTGTATGGTATAGAGTGTAGGGTATAGAGTGTAGGGTGTAGAGTGTAGGGTATAGCGTGTAGGGTATAGAGTGTAGGGTATAGAGTGTAGTGTATAGAGTGTAGGGTGTAGAGTGTAGGGTATAGAGTGTAGGGTATAGAGTGTATGGTATAGAGTGTAGAGTGTAGGATATAGAGTGTAGGGTATAGAGTGTAGAGTGTAGGGTATAGAGTGTAGGGTATAGAGTGTAGGGTATAGAGTGTAGAGTGTAGGGATTAGAGTGTAGGGTATAGAGTGTAGGGTATAGAGTGTAGAGTGTAGGGTATAGAGTGTAGGGTATAGAGTGTAGAGTGTAGGGTATAGAGTTTAGGGTATAGAGTGTAGGGTATAGAGTGTAGGGTATAGAGTGTAGGGTATAGAGTGTAGGGTATAGAGTGTAGAGTGTAGGGTATAGAGTGTAGGGTATAGAGTGTAGGGTATAGAGTGTAAAGTGTAGGGTATAGAGTGTAGGGTATAGAGTGTAGTTCATAGAGTGTAGTGTATAGAGTGTAGGGTGTAGAGTGTAGGGTATAGAGTGTAGGGTATAGAGTGTAGAGTGTAGGGTATAGAGTGTAGGGTATAGAGTGTAGGGTATAGAGTGTAGGGTATAGAGTGTAGGGTATAGAGTGTAGGGTATAGAGTGTAGAGTGCAGGGTATAGAGTGTAGAGTGTAGGGTATAGAGTGTAGGGTATAGAGTGTAGGGTATAGAGTGTAGAGTGTAGGGTATAGAGTGTAGAGTGTAGGGTGTAGAGTGTATGGTATAGAGTGTAGGGTATAGAGTGTAGGGTGTAGAGTGTTGGGTATAGAGTGTAGGGTATAGAGTGTAGGGTATAGAGTGTAGGGTATAGAGTGTAGGGAATAGAGTGTAGAGTGTAAGGTATAGAGTGTAGAGTGTAGGGTATAGAGTGTAGGGTATAGAGTGTAGAGTGTAGGGATTAGAGTGTAGGGTATAGAGTGTAGGGTATAGAGTGTAGGGTATAGAGTGTAGAGTGTAGGGTATAGAGTGTAGGGTATAGAGTGTAGGGTATAGAGTGTAGGGCATAGAGTGTAGGGTATAGAGTGTAGGGTATAGAGTGTAGAGTGTAGGGTATAGAGTGTAGGGTATAGAGTGTAGGGTATAGCGTGTAGAGTGTAGGGTATAGAGTGTAGGGTATAGAGTGTAGGGTATAGAGTGTGGGGCATAGAGTGTAGGGTATAGAGTGTAGGGTATAGAATGTAGAGTGTAGGGTATAGAGTGTCGGGTATAGAGTGTAGGGTATAGAGTGTAGAGTGTAGGGTATAGAGTGTAGGGTATAGATTGTAGGGTATAGAGTGTAGAGTGTAGGGTATAGAGTGTAGGGTATAGAGTGTAGGGTATAGAGTGTAGGGCATAGAGTGTAGGGTATAGAGTGTAGGGAATAGAGTTTAGAGTGTAGGGTATAGAGTGTAGGGTATAGAGTGTAGGGTATAGAGTGTAGAGTGTAGGGTATAGAGTGTAGGGTATAGAGTGTAGGGTAGAGAGTGTAGGGTAGAGAGTGTAGAGTGTAGGGTATAGAGTGTAGGGTATAGAGTGTAGGGTATAGAGTGTAGAGTGTAGGGATTAGAGTGTAGGGTATAGAGTGTAGGGTGTAGAGTGTAGGGCATAGAGTGTAGAGTGTAGGGTATAGAGTGTATGGTATAGAGTGTATGGTATAGAGTGTAGGGTGTAGAGTGTAGGGTATAGAGTGTAGGGTATAGAGTGTAGGGTATAGAGTGTAGGGTATAGAGTGTAGGGAATAGAGTGTACAGTGTAGGGTATAGAGTGTAGGGTATAGAGTGTAGGGTATAGAGTGTAGAGTGTAGGGTATAGAGTGTAGGGTATAGAGTGTAGGGTATATTGTGTAGGGCATAGAGTGTAGGGTATAGAGTGTAGGGTATAGAGTGTAGAGTGTAGGGTATATAGTGTAGGGTATAGAGTGTAGGGTATAGAGTGTAGAGTGTAGGGTATAGAGTGTAGGGTATAGAGTGTAGGGTATAGATTGTAGGGCATAGAGTGTAGGGTATAAAGTGTAGGGTATAGAGTGTAGAGTGTAGGGTATAGAGTGTAGGGTATAGAGTGTAGGGTATAGAGTGCAGAGTGTAGGGTATAGAGTGTAGGGTATAGAGTGTAGGGTATAGAGTGTAGAGTGTAGGGTATAGAGTGTAGGGTATAGAGTGTAGGGTATAGAGTGTAGGGTATAGAGTGTAGGGTATAGAGTGTAGGGCATAGAGTGTAGGGTATAGAGTGTAGGGTATAGAGTGTAGAGTGTAGGGTATAGAGTGTAGGGTATAGAGTGTAGAGTGTAGGGTATAGAGTGTAGAGTATAGAGTGTAGGGTATAGAGTGTAGGGTATAGAGTGTAGAATGTAGGGTATAGAGTGTAGGGTATAGAGTGTAGGGTGTAGAGTGTAGGGTATAGAGTGTAGGGTATAGAGTGTAGGGTATAAAGTGTAGGGCATAGAGTGTAGGGTATAGAGTGTAGGGTATAGAGTGTAGAGTGTAGGGTATAGAGTGTAGGGTATAGAGTGTAGGGTATATTGTGTAGGGCATAGAGTGTAGGGTATAGAGTGTAGGGTATAGAGTGTAGAGTGTAGGGTATAGAGTGTAGGGTATAGAGTGTAGGGTATATTGTGTAGGGCATAGAGTGTAGGGTATAGAGTGTAGGGTATAGAGTGTAGAGTGTAGGGTATAGAGTGTAGGGTATAGAGTGTAGGGTATAGAGTGTAGAGTGTAGGGTATAGAGTGTAGGGTATAGAGTGTAGGGTATAGAGTGTAGGGCATAGAGTGTAGGGTATAAAGTGTAGGGTATAGAGTGTAGAGTGTAGGGTATAGAGTGTAGGGTATAGAGTGTAGGGTATAGAGTGCAGAGTGTAGGGTATAGAGTGTAGGGTATAGAGTGTAGGGTATAGAGTGTAGAGTGTAGGGTATAGAGTGTAGGGTATAGAGTGTAGGGTATAGAGTGTAGGGTATAGAGTGTAGGGCATAGAGTGTAGGGTATAGAGTGTAGGGTATAGAGTGTAGAGTGTAGGGTATAGAGTGTAGGGTATAGAGTGTAGGGTATAGAGTGTAGAGTGTAGGGTATAGAGTGTAGGGTATAGAGTGTAGGGTATAGAGTGTAGGGTATAGAGTGTAGAATGTAGGGTATAGAGTGTAGGGTATAGAGTGTAGAGTGTAGGGTATAGAGTGTAGGGTATAGAGTGTAGGGTATAGAGTGTAGGGCATAGAGTGTAGGGTATAGAGTGTAGGGTATAGAGTGTAGAGTGTAGGGTATAGAGTGTAGGGTATAGAGTGTAGGGTATAGAGTGTAGAGTGTAGGGTATAGAGTGTAGAGTGTAGGGTATAGAGTGTAGGGTATAGAGTGTAGGGTAGAGAGTGTAGGGTAGAGAGTGTAGAGTGTATTGTATAGAGTGTAGGGTATAGAGTGTAGGGTATAGAGTGTAGAGTGTAGGGATTAGAGTGTAGGGTATAGAGTGTAGGGTGTAGAGTGTAGGGCATAGAGTGTAGAGTGTAGGGTTTAGAGTGTATGGTATAGAGTGTAGGGTATAGAGTGTAGGGTGTAGAGTGTAGGGTATAGAGTGTAGGGTATAGAGTGTAGGGTATAGAGTGTAGGGTATAGAGTGTAGGGAATAGAGTGTAGAGTGTAGGGTATAGAGTGTAAGATATAGAGTGTAGGGTCTAGAGTGTAGAGTGTAGGGTATAGAGTGTAGGGTATAGAGTGTAGGGCATAGAGTGTAGGGTATAGAGTGTAGGGTATAGAGTGTAGAGTGTAGGGTATAGAGTGTAGGGTATAGAGTGTAGGGTATAGAGTGTAGAGTGTAGGGTATAGAGTGTAGGGTATAGAGTGTAGGGTATAGAGTGTAGGGTATAGAGTGTAGGGCATAGAGTGTAGGGTATAAAGTGTAGGGTATAGAGTGTAGAGTGTAGGGTATAGAGTGTAGGGTATAGAGTGTAGGGTATAGAGTGCAGAGTGTAGGGTATAGAGTGTAGGGTATAGAGTGTAGGGTATAGAGTGTAGGGTATAGAGTGTAGGGTATAGAGTGTAGAGTATAGGGTATATAGTGTAGGGTATAGAGTGAAGGGTATAGAGTGTAGGGTATAGAGTGTAGAGTGTAGGGTATAGAGTGTAGGGTATAGAGTGTAGGGTATAGAGTGTAGAGTGTAGGGTATAGAGTGTAGGGTATAGAGTGTAGGGCATAGAGTGTAGGGTATAGAGTGTAGGGTATAGAGTGTAGAGTGTAGGGTATAGAGTGTAGGGTATAAAGTGTAGGGTATAGAGTGTAGAGTGTATGGCATAGAGTGTAGAGTGTAGGGTATAGAGTGTAGGGTATAGAGTGTAGGGTATAGAGTGTAGAGTGTAGGGTATAGAGTGTAGAGTGTAGGGTATAGAGTGTAGGGTATATAGTGTAGGGTAGAGAGTGTAGGGTAGAGAGTGTAGAGTGTAGGGTATAGAGTGTAGGGTATAGAGTGTAGGGTATAGAGTGTAGAGTGTAGGAATTATAGTGTAGTGTATAGAGTGTAGGGTGTAGAGTGTAGGGTATAAAGTGTAGAGTGTAGGGTATAGAGTGTATGGTATAGAGTGTAGGGTATAGAGTGTAGGGTATAGAGTGTAGGGTATAGAGTGTAGGGCATAGAGTGTAGGGTATAAAGTGTAGGGTATAGAGTGTAGAGTGTAGGGTATAGAGTGTAGGGTATAGAGTGTAGGGTATAGAGTGCAGAGTGTAGGGTATAGAGTGTAGGGTATAGAGTGTAGGGTATAGAGTGTAGGGTATAGAGTGTAGGGTATAGAGTGTAGAGTATAGGGTATATAGTGTAGGGTATAGAGTGAAGGGTATAGAGTGTAGGGTATAGAGTGTAGAGTGTAGGGTATAGAGTGTAGGGTATAGAGTGTAGGGTATAGAGTGTAGAGTGTAGGGTATAGAGTGTAGGGTATAGAGTGTAGGGCATAGAGTGTAGGGTATAGAGTGTAGGGTATAGAGTGTAGAGTGTAGGGTATAGAGTGTAGGGTATAAAGTGTAGGGTATAGAGTGTAGAGTGTATGGCATAGAGTGTAGAGTGTAGGGTATAGAGTGTAGGGTATAGAGTGTAGGGTATAGAGTGTAGAGTGTAGGGTATAGAGTGTAGAGTGTAGGGTATAGAGTGTAGGGTATATAGTGTAGGGTAGAGAGTGTAGGGTAGAGAGTGTAGAGTGTAGGGTATAGAGTGTAGGGTATAGAGTGTAGGGTATAGAGTGTAGAGTGTAGGAATTATAGTGTAGTGTATAGAGTGTAGGGTGTAGAGTGTAGGGTATAAAGTGTAGAGTGTAGGGTATAGAGTGTATGGTATAGAGTGTAGGGTATAGAGTGTGGGGTGTAGAGTGTAGGGTATAGAGTGTAGGGTATAGAGTGTAGGGAATAGAGTGTAGAGTGTAAGGTATAGAGTGTAGAGTGTAGGGCATAGAGTGTAGAGTGTAGGGTATAGAGTGTAGGGTATAGAGTGTAGGGTATAGAGTGTAGAGTGTAGGGTATAGAGTGTAGAGTGTAGGGCATAGAGTGTAGAGTGTAGTGTATAGAGTGTAGGGTATAGAGTGTAGGGTATAGAGTGTAGGGTATAGAGTGTAGAGTGTAGGGTATAGAGTGTAGAGTGTAGGGTATAGATTGTAGGGTATAGTGTGCAGGGTATAGAGTGTAGGGTAGAGAGTGCAGAGTGTAGGGTATAGAGTGTAGGGTATAGAGTGTAGGGTATAGAGTGTAGGGTATAGAGTGTAGGGTATAGAGTGTAGGGAATAGAGTGTAGAGTGTAAGGTATAGAGTGTAGAGTGTAGGGTATAGAGTGTAGGGCATAGAGTGTAGGGTATAGAGTGTAGGGTATAGAGTGTAGAGTGTAGGGTATAGAGTGTAGGGTATAGAGTGTAGAGTGTAGGGCATAGAGTGTAGAGTGTAGGGTATAGAGTGTAGGGTATAGAGTGTAGGGTATAGAGTGTAGAGTGTAGGGTATAGAGTGTAGAGTGTAGGGTATAGAGTGTAGGGTATAGAGTGTAGGGTAGAGAGTGTAGGGTAGAGAGTGTAGAGTGTAGGGTATAGAGTGTAGGGTATAGAGTGTAGGGTATAGAGTGTAGAGTGTAGGGATTATAGTGTAGTGTATAGAGTGTAGGGTGTAGAGTGTAGGGTATAGAGTGTAGAGTGTAGGGTATAGAGTGTATGGTATAGAGTGTAGGGTATAGAGTGTGGGGTGTAGAGTGTAGGGTATAGAGTGTAGGGTATAGAGTGTAGGGAATAGAGTGTAGAGTGTAAGGTATAGAGTGTAGAGTGTAGGGCATAGAGTGTAGAGTGTAGGGTATAGAGTGTAGGGTATAGAGTGTAGGGTATAGAGTGTAGAGTGTAGGGTATAGAGTGTAGAGTGTAGGGTATAGAGTGTAGAGTGTAGGGCATAGAGTGTAGAGTGTAGGGTATAGAGTGTAGGGTATAGAGTGTATTGTATAGAGTGTAGGGTATAGAGTGTAGGGTATAGAGTGTAGAGTGTAGGGTACAGAGTGTAGAGTGTAGGGTATAGAGTGTAGGGTATAGTGTGCAGGGTATAGAGTGTAGGGTAGAGAGTGTAGAGTGTAGGGTATAGAGTGTAGGGTATAGAGTGTAGGGTATAGAGTGTAGAGTGTAGGGATTAGAGTGTAGGGTATAGAGTGTAGGGTGTAGAGTGTAGGGTGTAGAGTGTAGGGTATAGAGTGTATGGTATAGAGTGTAGGGTATAGAGTGTAGGGTGTAGAGTGTAGGGTATAGAGTGTAGGGTATAGAGTGTAGGGTGTAGAGTGTAGGGTATAGAGTGTAGGGAATAGAGTGTAGAGTGTAAGGTATAGAGTGTAGAGTGTAGGGTATAGAGTGTAGGGTATAGAGTGTAGAGTGTAGGGATTAGAGTGTAGGGTATAGAGTGTAGGGTGTAGAGTGTAGGGTATAGAGTGTAGAGTGTAGGGTATAGAGTGTATGGTATAGAGTGTAGGGTATAGAGTGTAGGGTGTAGAGTGTAGGGTATAGAGTGTAGGGTATAGAGTGTAGGGTATAGAGTGTAGGGAATAGAGTGTAGAGTGTAAGGTATAGAGTGTAGAGTGTAGGGTATAGAGTGTAGGGTATAGACTGTAGGGTATAGAGTGTAGGGTATAGAGTGTAGGGTATAGATTGTAGAGTGTAGGCTATAGAGTGTAGGGTATAGAGTGTAGATTGTAGGGTATAGAGTGTAGGGTATAGAGTGTAGGGTATAGAGTGTAGGGTACAGAGTGTAGAGTGTAGGGTATAGTGTGTAGGGTATAGAGTGCAGGGTGTAGAGTGTAGGGTATAGAGTGTATGCTATAGAGTGTATGGTGTAGAGTGTAGGGATTAGAGTGTAGGGTATAGAGTGTAGGGTATAGAGTGTAGGGTATAGAGTGTAGAGTGTAGGGTATAGAGTGTAGGGTATAGAGTGTAGGGTATAGAGTGTAGGGCATAGAGTGTAGGGTATAGAGTGTAGGGTATAGAGTGTAGAGTGTAGGGTATAGAGTGTAGGGTATAGAGTGTAGGGTATAGAGTGTAGAGTGTAGGGTATAGAGTGTAGGGTATAGAGTGTAGGGTATAGAGTGTAGGGTATAGAGTGTAGGGCATAGAGTGTAGGGTATAGAGTGTAGGGTATAGAGTGTAGAGTGTAGGGTATAGAGTGTAGGGTATAGAGTGCAGAGTGTAGGGTATAGAGTGTAGGGTATAGAGTGTAGGGTATAGAGTGTAGGGTATAGAGTGTAGAGTGTAGGGTATAGAGTGTAGGGTATAGAGTGTAGGGTATAGAGTGTAGAGTGTAGGGTATAGAGTGTAGGGTATAGAGTGTAGGGTATAGAGTGTAGGGCATAGAGTGTAGGGTATAGAGTGTAGGGTATAGAGTGTAGAGTGTAGGGTATAGAGTGTGGGGTATAGAGTGTAGGGTATAGAGTGTAGAGTGTAGGGTATAGAGTGTAGAGTGTAGGGTATAGAGTGTAGGGTATAGAGTGTAGGGTAGAGAGTGTAGGGTAGAGAGTGTAGAGTGTAGGGTATAGAGTGTAGGGTATAGAGTGTAGGGTATAGAGTGTAGAGTGTAGGGATTAGAGTGTAGGGTATAGAGTGTAGGGTGTAGAGTGTAGGGCATAGAGTGTAGAGTGTAGGGTATAGAGTGTATGGTATAGAGTGTAGGGTATAGAGTGTAGGGTGTAGAGTGTAGGGTATAGAGTGTAGGGTATAGAGTGTAGGGTATAGAGTGTAGGGAATAGAGTGTAGAGTGTAGGGTATAGAGTGTAGGGTATAGAGTGTAGGGTATAGAGTGTAGAGTGTAGGGTATAGAGTGTAGGGTATAGAGTGTAGGGTATAGAGTGTAGGGCATAGAGTGTAGGGTATAAAGTGTAGGGTATAGAGTGTAGAGTGTAGGGTATAGAGTGTAGGGTATAGAGTGTAGGGTGTAGAGTGTAGAGTGTAGGGTATAGAGTGTAGGGTATAGAGTGTAGGGTATAGAGTGTAGGGCATAGAGTGTAGGGTATAATGCGTAGGGTATAGAGTGTAGAGTGTAGGGTATAGAGTGTAGGGTATAGAGTGTAGGGTATAGAGTGCAGAGTGTAGGGTATAGAGTGTAGGGTATAGAGTGTAGGGTATAGAGTGTAGAGTGTAGGGTATAGAGTGTAGGGTATAGAGTGTAGGGTATAGAGTGTAGGGTATAGAGTGTAGGGCATAGAGTGTAGGGTATAGAGTGTAGGGTATAGAGTGTAGAGTGTAGGGTATAGAGTGTAGGGTATAGAGTGTAGGGTATATAGTGTAGAGTGTAGGGTATAGAGTGTAGGGTATAGAGTGTAGGGTATAGAGTGTAGAGTGTAGGGTATAGAGTGTAGGGTATAGAGTGTAGGGTATAGAGTGTAGGGCATAGAGTGTAGGGTATAGAGTGTAGGGTATAGAGTGTAGAGTGTAGGGTATAGAGTGTAGTGTATAGAGTGTAGGGTATAGAGTGTATAGTGTAGGGCATAGAGTGTAGAGTGTAGGGTATAGAGTGTAGGGTATAGAGTGTAGGGTATAGAGTGTAGAGTGTAGGGTATAGAGTGTAGAGTGTAGGGTATAGAGTGTAGGGTATAGAGTGTAGGGTAGAGAGTGTAGGGTAGAGAGTGTAGAGTGTAGGGTAGAGAGTGTAGGGTATAGAGTGTAGGGTATAGAGTGTAGAGTGTAGGGATTAGAGTGTAGTGTATAGAGTGTAGGGTGTAGAGTGTAGGGTATAGAGTGTATGGTATAGAGTGTAGGGTATAGAGTGTGGGGTGTAGAGTGTAGGGTATAGAGTGTAGGGTATAGAGTGTAGGGAATAGAGTGTAGAGTGTAAGGTATAGAGTGTAGAGTGTAGGGCATAGAGTGTAGAGTGTAGGGTATAGAGTGTAGGGTATAGAGTGTAGGGTATAGAGTGTAGAGTGTAGGGTATAGAGTGTACAGTGTAGGGTATAGAGTGTAGAGTGTAGGGCATAGAGTGTAGAGTGTAGGGTATAGAGTGTAGGGTATAGAGTGTAGGGTATAGAGTGTAGGGTATAGAGTGTAGGGTATAGAGTGTAGAGTGTAGGGTATAGAGTGTAGAGTGTAGGGTATAGAGTGTAGGGTATAGAGTGCAGGGTATAGAGTGTAGGGTAGAGAGTGTAGAGTGTAGGGTATAGAGTGTAGGGTATAGAGTGTAGGGTGTAGAGTGTAGAGTGTAGGGATTAGAGTGTAGGGTATAGAGTGTAGGGTGTAGAGTGTAGGGTATAGAGTGTAGAGTGTAGGGTATAGAGTGTATGGTGTAGAGTGTAGGGTATAGAGTGTAGGGTGTAGAGTGTAGGGTATAGAGTGTAGGGTATAGAGTGTAGGGTATAGAGTGTAGGGAATAGAGTGCAGAGTGTAAGGTATAGAGTGTAGAGTGTAGGGTATAGAGTGTAGGGTATAGAGTGTAGAGTGTAGGGATTAGAGTGTAGGGTATAGAGTGTAGGGTGTAGAGTGTAGGGTATAGAGTGTAGAGTGTAGGGTATAGAGTGTATGGTATAGAGTGTAGGTTATAGAGTGTAGGGTGTAGAGTGTAGGGTATAGAGTGTAGGGTATAGAGTGTAGGGTATAGAGTGTAGGGTATAGAGTGTAGAGTGTAGGGATTAGAGTGTAGGGTATAGAGTGTAGGGTGTAGAGTGTAGGGTATAAAGTGTAGAGTGTAGGGTATAGAGTGTATGGTATAGAGTGTAGGGTATAGAGTGTAGGGTGTAGAGTGTAGGGTATAGAGTGTAGGGTATAGAGTGTAGGGAATAGAGTGTAAAGTGTAAGGTATAGAGTGTAGAGTGTAGGGTATAGAGTGTAGGGTATAGACTGTAGGGTATAGAGTGTAGGGTATAGAGTGTAGGGTATAGAATGTAGAGTGTAGGCTATAGAGTGTAGGGTATAGAGTGTAGATTGTAGGGTATAGAGTGTAGGGTATAGAGTGTAGGGTATAGAGTGTAGGGTATAGAGTGTAGAGTGTAGGGTATAGTGTGTAGGGTATAGAGTGCAGGGTGTAGAGTGTAGGGTATAGAGTGTAGGGTATAGAGTGTAGAGTGTAGGGTATAGAGTGTATGCTATAGAGTGTATGGTGTAGAGTGTATGGTATAGAGTGTAGGGTATAGAGTGTAGAGTGTAGGGATTAGAGTGTAGGGTATAGAGTGTAGGGTGTAGAGTGTAGGGTATAGAGTGTAGAGTGTAGGGTATAGAGTGTATGGTATAGAGTGTAGGTTATAGAGTGTAGGGTGTAGAGTGTAGGGTATAGAGTGTAGGGTATAGAGTGTAGGGTATAGAGTGTAGGGTGTAGAGTGTAGGGATTAGAGTGTAGGGTATAGAGTGTAGGGTGTAGAGTGTAGGGTATAGAGTGTAGAGTGTAGGGTATAGAGTGTATGGTATAGAGTGTAGGGTATAGAGTGTAGGGTGTAGAGTGTAGGGTATAGAGTGTAGGGTATAGAGTGTAGGGTATAGAGTGTAGGGAATAGAGTGCAGAGTGTAAGGTATAGAGTGTAGAGTGTAGGGTATAGAGTGTAGGGTATAGAGTGTAGAGTGTAGGGATTAGAGTGTAGGGTATAGAGTGTAGGGTGTAGAGTGTAGGGTATAGAGTGTAGAGTGTAGGGTATAGAGTGTATGGTATAGAGTGTAGGTTATAGAGTGTAGGGTGTAGAGTGTAGGGTATAGAGTGTAGGGTATAGAGTGTAGGGTATAGAGTGTAGGGTATAGAGTGTAGGGAATAGAGTGTAAAGTGTAAGGTATAGAGTGTAGAGTGTAGGGTATAGAGTGTAGGGTATAGACTGTAGGGTATAGTGTGTAGGGTATAGAGTGTAGGGTATAGATTGTAGAGTGTAGGCTATAGAGTGTAGGGTATAGAGTGTAGATTGTAGGGTATAGAGTGTAGGGTATAGAGTGTAGGGTATAGAGTGTAGGGTATAGAATGTAGAGTGTAGGGTATAGAGTGTATGCTATAGAGTGTATGGTGTAGAGTGTATGGTATAGAGTGTAGGTTATAGAGTGTAGAGTGTATGGTATAGAGTGTAGGGTATAGAGTGTAGGGTATAGAGTGTAGGGTATAGAGTGTAGAGTGTAGGGTATAGAGTGTAGGGTATAGAGTGTAGGTTATAGAGTGTAGGGTGTAGAGTGTAGGGTATAGAGTGTAGGGCATAGAGTGTAGGGTATAGAGTGTAGGGTATAGAGTGTAGGGAATAGAGTGTAAAGTGTAAGGTATAGAGTGTAGAGTGTAGGGTATAGAGTGTAGGGTATAGACTGTAGGGTATAGTGTGTAGGGTATAGAGTGTAGGGTATAGATTGTAGAGTGTAGGCTATAGAGTGTAGGGTATAGAGTGTAGATTGTAGGGTATAGAGTGTAGGGTATAGAGTGTAGGGTATAGAGTGTAGGGTATAGAGTGTAGAGTGTAGGGTATAGTGTGTAGGGTATAGAGTGCAGGGTGTAGAGTGTAGGGTATAGAGTGTAGGGTATAGAGTGTAGAGTGTAGGGTATAGAGTGTATGCTATAGAGTGTATGGTGTAGAGTGTATGGTATAGAGTGTAGGGTATAGAGTGTAGAGTGTATGGTATAGAGTGTAGGGTATAGAGTGTAGGGTATAGAGTGTAGGGTATAGAGTGTAGAGTGTAGGGTATAGAGTGTAGGGTATAGAGTGCAGGGTATAGAGTGTAGGGTAGAGAGTGTAGAGTGTAGGGTATAGAGTGTAGGGTATAGAGTGTAGGGTATAGAGTGTAGAGTGTAGGGATTAGAGTGTAGGGTATAGAGTGTAGGGTGTAGAGTGTAGGGTATAGAGTGTAGAGTGTAGGGTATAGAGTGTATGGTATAGAGTGTACGGTATAGAGTGTAGGGTGTAGAGTGTAGGGTATAGAGTGTAGGGTATAGAGTGTAGGGTATAGAGTGTAGAGTGTAAGGTATAGAGTGTAGAGTGTAGGGTATAGAGTGTAGGGTATAGAGTGTAGAGTGTAGGGATTAGAGTGTAGGGTATAGAGTGTAGGGTGTAGAGTGTAGGGTATAGAGTGTAGAGTGTAGGGTATAGAGTGTATGGTATAGAGTGTAGGGTATAGAGTGTAGGGTGTAGAGTGTAGGGTATAGAGTGTAGGGTATAGAGTGTAGGGTATAGAGTGTAGGGAATAGAGTGTAAAGTGTAAGGTATAGAGTGTAGAGTGTAGGGTATAGAGTGTAGGGTATAGAGTGTAGGGTATAGAGTGTAGGGTATAGAGTGTAGGGTATAGATTGTAGAGTGTAGGCTATAGAGTGTAGGGTATAGAGTGTAGATTGTAGGGTATAGAGTGTAGGGTATAGAGTGTAGGGTATAGAGTGTAGGGTATAGAGTGTAGAGTGTAGGGTATAGTGTGTAGGGTATAGAGTGCAGGGTGTAGAGTGTAGGGTATAGAGTGTAGGGTATAGAGTGTAGAGTGTAGGGTATAGAGTGTATGCTATAGAGTGTATGGTGTAGAGTGTATGGTATAGAGTGTAGGGTATAGAGTGTAGAGTGTATGGTATAGAGTGTAGGGTATAGAGTGTAGGGTATAGAGTGTATGTTATAGAGTGTAGGGTATAGAGTGTAGGGTAGAGAGTGTAGAGTGTATGGTATAGAGTGTAGGGTATAGAGTGTAGGGTATAGAGTGTAGAGTGTCGGGATTAGAGTGTAGGGTATAGAGTGTAGGATGTAGAGTGTAGGGTATAGAGTGTAGAGTGTAGGGTATAGAGTGTATGGTATAGAGTGTAGGGTATAGAGTGTAGGGTGTAGAGTGTAGGGTATAGAGTGTAGGGTATAGAGTGTAGGGTATAGAGTGTAAGGTATAGAGTGTAGGGTGTAGAGTGTAGGGTATAGAGTGTAGGGTATAGAGTGTAGGGTATAGAGTGTATGGTATAGAGTGTAGAGTGTAGGATATAGAGTGTAGGGTATAGAGTGTAGAGTGTAGGGTATAGAGTGTAGGGTATAGAGTGTAGAGTGTAGGGATTAGAGTGTAGGGTATAGAGTGTAGGGTGTAGAGTGTAGGGTATAGAGTGTAGGGTATAGAGTGTAGAGTGTAGGGTATAGAGTGTAGGGTATAGAGTGTAGGGTATAGAGTGTAGGGTATAGAGTGTAGGGTATAGAGTGTAGAGTGTAGGGTATAGAGTGTAGGGTATAGAGTGTAGGGTATAGAGTGTAGAGTGTAGGGTATAGAGTGTAGGTTATAGAGTGTAGGGTATAGAGTGTAGGGCATAGAGTGTAGGGTATAGAGTGTAGGGTGTAGAGTGTAGGGTATAGAGTGTAGGGTATAGAGTGTAGAGTGTAGGGTATAGAGTGTAGGGTATAGAGTGTAGGGTATAGAGTGTAGGGTATAGAGTGGAGGGTATAGAGTGGAGGGTATAGAGTGTAGAGTGTAGAGTATAGAGTGTAGAGTGTAGGGTATAGAGTGTAAGGTATAGAGTGTAGGGTATAGAGTGTAGGGTATAGAGTGTAGAGTGTAGGGTATAGAGTGTAGAGTGTAGGGTATAGAGTGTATGGTATAGAGTGTAGGGTATAGAGTGTAGGGTGTAGAGTGTTGGGTATAGAGTGTAGGGTATAGAGTGTAGGGTATAGAGTGTAGGGTATAGAGTGTAGGGAATAGAGTGTAGAGTGTAGGGTATAGAGTGTAGAGTGTAGGGATTAGAGTGTAGGGTATAGAGTGTAGGGTATAGAGTGTAGGGTATAGAGTGTAGAGTGTAGGGTATAGAGTGTAGGGTATAGAGTGTAGGGTATAGAGTGTAGGGCATAGAGTGTAGGGTATAGAGTGTAGGGTATAGAGTGTAGAGTGTAGGGTATAGAGTGTAGGGTATAGAGTGTAGGGTATAGAGTGTAGAGTGTAGGGTATAGAGTGTAGGGTATAGAGTGTAGGGTATAGAGTGTAGGGTATAGAGTGTAGGGCATAGAGTGTAGGGTATAGAGTGTAGGGTATAGAGTGTAGAGTGTAGGGTATAGAGTGTAGGGTATAGAGTGTAGGGTATAGAGTGTAGAGTGTAGGGTATAGAGTGTAGGGTATAAAGTGTAGAGTGTAGGGTATAGAGTGTAGGGTATAGAGTGTAGGGTATAGAGTGTAGGGCATAGAGTGTAGGGTATAGAGTGTAGGGTGTAGGGCATAGAGTGTAGAGTGTAGGGTATAGAGTGTAGGGTATAGAGTGCAGGGTATAGAGTGTAGGGTATAGAGTGTAGAGTGTAGGATATAGAGTGTAGAGTGTAGGGTATAGAGTGTAGGGTATAGAGTGCAGGGTATAGAGTGTAGGGTAGAGAGTGTAGAGTGTAGGGTATAGAGTGTAGGGTATAGAGTGTAGGGTATAGAGTGTAGAGTGTAGGGATTAGAGTGTAGGGTATAGAGTGTAGGGTGTAGAGTGTAGGGTATAGAGTGTAGAGTGTAGGGTATAGAGTGTATGGTATAGAGTGTAGGGTATAGAGTGTAGGGTGTAGAGTGTAGGGTATAGAGTGTAGGGTATAGAGTGTAGGGTATAGAGTGTAGGGAATAGAGTGCAGAGTGTAAGGTATAGAGTGTAGAGTGTAGGGTATAGAGTGTAGGGTATAGAGTGTAGAGTGTAGGGATTAGAGTGTAGGGTATAGAGTGTAGGGTGTAGAGTGTAGGGTATAGAGTGTAGAGTGTAGGGTATAGAGTGTATGGTATAGAGTGTAGGTTATAGAGTGTAGGGTGTAGAGTGTAGGGTATAGAGTGTAGGGTATAGAGTGTAGGGTATAGAGTGTAGGGTATAGAGTGTAGAGTGTAGGGATTAGAGTGTAGGGTATAGAGTGTAGGGTGTAGAGTGTAGGGTATAAAGTGTAGAGTGTAGGGTATAGAGTGTATGGTATAGAGTGTAGGGTATAGAGTGTAGGGTGTAGAGTGTAGGGTATAGAGTGTAGGGTATAGAGTGTAGGGAATAGAGTGTAAGTGTAAGGTATAGAGTGTAGAGTGTAGGGTATAGAGTGTAGGGTATAGACTGTAGGGTATAGAGTGTAGGGTATAGAGTGTAGGGTATAGAATGTAGAGTGTAGGCTATAGAGTGTAGGGTATAGAGTGTAGATTGTAGGGTATAGAGTGTAGGGTATAGAGTGTAGGGTATAGAGTGTAGGGTATAGAGTGTAGAGTGTAGGGTATAGTGTGTAGGGTATAGAGTGCAGGGTGTAGAGTGTAGGGTATAGAGTGTAGGGTATAGAGTGTAGAGTGTAGGGTATAGAGTGTATGCTATAGAGTGTATGGTGTAGAGTGTATGGTATAGAGTGTAGGGTATAGAGTGTAGAGTGTAGGGATTAGAGTGTAGGGTATAGAGTGTAGGGTGTAGAGTGTAGGGTATAGAGTGTAGAGTGTAGGGTATAGAGTGTATGGTATAGAGTGTAGGTTATAGAGTGTAGGGTGTAGAGTGTAGGGTATAGAGTGTAGGGTATAGAGTGTAGGGTATAGAGTGTAGGGTGTAGAGTGTAGGGATTAGAGTGTAGGGTATAGAGTGTAGGGTGTAGAGTGTAGGGTATAGAGTGTAGAGTGTAGGGTATAGAGTGTATGGTATAGAGTGTAGGGTATAGAGTGTAGGGTGTAGAGTGTAGGGTATAGAGTGTAGGGTATAGAGTGTAGGGTATAGAGTG